>NC_032013.1:9252063-9265736 GCF_001865875.1 Lupinus angustifolius
AGTCATGGTGATCATTAAGTTGATGAAGTGCAGTCCATATGTCCGACACCGCATCATATCTTAAAATTAGAGTGATTGTCGTCTTAGAATTTATAATGACTCTATCATAAAAAAATTTAGTAGTTATTTTAAGGATATTGATTAGAATTCAAAAGGTATAAAATACTAATAAAAATGTGATTTATTCCAAACTTTTAAAAACTTACGCGTTGTATTTTTCTGTTTGGGCTTCCTCTAACATTGCATATATTAACATTTTGGATATTCATTAACATGAATAGAATAAAAAAAACAAATATTAAGTGACATGGCATCAATATAACATGTTCTATTATATAAATGAAATTAATTAAGTGGTACACACGTGAATATAACTTTCACCATGTAATAGAATTGAGTGACTTTATTATATATTTACTTATTATTCTTAGCCTTTGAATAGCAAAAGTAAAGGTTCGTTGCAAAAATGGTGAAAAAACAACAATGAAATTTGATTACAATGATAAGTCCAGTTAATTTTTATATTGACACCATATGTTCATGAAATTTTAATTGCCTACACATAATTAAAATTTTTTATTATTATGATAATTAAAATTTTTTAATGATATAATAATTTAGCGTATATAATATAATATGGTGATATTAGTGCAAATAATGAACAGCTAAAATGCAAACCTGATAAGCAATGAATAGAATACCCAACAAAAAGAGAAACACACGTGGCAAGAAGAGATTGTTGTGCAGTGAGACCGAGACGTACTTCGTCCCGCGATTGGCTGCTTTTTGTGGTCAACTCACGAATGGAGGAAGTATGCAGATCTAACGGCTAGGGATCGAGGATGCACGAATAAACGATAAACCCACCCACGCACGATTGATTCTCGCAGCAAATTTTTTTATTTTTTCTCTTTTTTCGCAGTACACGTTTGGCAGGGTTTTGGGAGCTTTTTTGTGTGGATGTTTTGGCAGGGTTTCAATAATACTTTCTGTGTCCTCTTCTCCTCATCCTAACCCACTATTTATAGGAAAAAAATAGTCCAACCGAAATTCCTAAAGATTTGCCTACCTCTTTAATTTTTTCATAAATCAAATATTCCCTTTTTTTTAAAATCCAATCAAATTGATTTGATTTCCATTAACCAGGATATTTGAAAAATTGATTTCAAATCTGGAATTTGAATTTCAAATTTCAAATTTGAGTTTCAAATCTGAAATTTGAATTCAAATTTGAAATTAAAATATTTTGAAAATCTTTTTTGATTTTTTATTTTTTTGTTTATCCGAAAAATCAATAAATACTTAAGAGAAAATAATCCTCTTTTTAATTTTTTTATTATTTTTTTGAAATTCGAAAATTAATTTATTATTATTATTAGTTATTATGGCACCCAATTGTGTTTTTTAAGCATGATATCTTATTTAAATGCTAAAAAAATCCGAAATTTGGTTTTAAAATCTTTCATCATCTTCCACGTATTGAATGCTATTTCGAAATTTTTTACGAAGAAAATATTTTTTTATTTTTATTTTTATTCTTTTTGTTTTGGAAGATGACATGTGGGCCTATGGTGGCCCAAACAACATTTTTTTGAAAAATTGTTTTTTAGGGCTTAGATTTTATTTGTATTTTCTTGAAATGGAAAACTTATTATTTGGAAACGAATTGGGCTTTTTCTGGGCCGGACAAAAATAAGCGTTCACACTAATAACCCGGGGAAACCAAAACCGTTCATTCAACAACCACCAAAGGAAGAGACCAGAAGAAGCCACAAATATACATAAATTAGTAAAAATCGTGAGATAGAATGAGAATGAGTCTATGGATGAATGGCAAGGGTTCTTGAACTTGTTTACACTTTTAGCATCAATACCTATAATTGGACCTGTGAAAATTTTCTTCAAACACCACTTCTTGTTATAGGGTTTGTGGTGCACGTGATTTCACTAGAAGATTTTATTGGTGCACGTGATTTCACTAGAAGATTTTATTGGTGCATGCTTTCATGTGGCATGTGCACTTTGAGTCTACTTATTGGTGATGTTATTGCTCATAGCTTCACCAATTGGTTTGACTATATTGGGTTTTGGTGAGACTAGCAAGGATGGTGGTGTAGGAGTCCCTCGAAGGGTTTATAAAAAGTGTCACCTTGAGGATTATTAACCATGGTTGAGGAACAAAATACAGCATCCTCATTAATGGAACCCTATTAGAAATTGTACTTTGGGCTCTAACAATTGTGCTAAGCTTGTATCTTGGACCCTTCTGGATTATATGCAGAGGGATATGTCTCCAATACAGTTACATACTCATCCATCTTAATTTTTGAAATGGAATATGAGTAACTCAAGAGGTTTTAAAATCTCACTACCAATGAATTCAGTTGGAGTAGTGCGTGCCATGATATTAGGTGGTTACTTTATACCAAGGAAACACTTTCAAAATGGTTCAATTTTGCTTTGTGCAGTACCTTGATGCTAAGGATTTATTCACACGTGATCCATCCATTCCTTATCAGGTATGTTTTGTTGTTATATTGCTTACTTTTATTTTATTTTTATTTTTATATTACTTCCATCAACATGATAATAATTAAGGCCCCTATAATATAATAGTATATATATGCTATAGTTACTATGCATTTTATTATGTATTGCAATATGCTTTTAGTTACTAGGTATCTCCTTTATGGAATTTAAATAGTAAGGTTATAACTCGTATTATATCTTTTTTTTACTTTCAGCCGAGAACCAGTTACAGTCACTTGTACTGATTCTGCTATTAATAAAGTGATAACCTTTTATTAATTTAAAATGATTTTTAATAAAAAGTTTTGTTTGTTTAATAAAATGCTCACACAATATTACTATTATTGTTTATAATTTTTTTATAACTTTTGGGGATTAATCAAAGGATGGAGATAGGTCATGATAATACTTCTTGTCCTCATATCATTCTTGAACGGTCGCAATACGACGCTTTTTTTCACTCGATTAATTGCTAAAGTAACAAAAATAACCAAAAAAATATATTATAATTATTTTCAAACCTCTTTGAAATGGGACGCGGTGCAGACATTAGTTTCTGTTGCTTCACCCTTTTTAAAGAAATAATTATTTTACCAACAAACCATTTTAAAAAGAACTACGTAGTCTTGATTTTCCTACTGCACCCAGGGATACGTAGGAGCAATATAAAGTTATAAACTTGTCAGACACAAATTTAAAAAATATTTTGTTTAAGCAATTTAATTTAAATAAATTAAGGGTATTCAATTTATGCAATTAGTTAGGGTACCATTTTATTATGAGCGAACGAGATGCTAATACCTTCCCAAATTCGTAATCGACTCCCGAACCTGGATATCAAAATCCAAAAGCCTAATGTGATTGTGCTTTAAAAAAATTTCTACATTTTTAACTATAAAATGTAGTGGCGACTCTAATAGGTCGTGTAGCCGAAAATCGGGGCGCGACACAAGGTACATGTCGTATTAATGAGACATCCTTATATGTGTTGTTTGATTCGGGTGCAACCCATTCGTTCATATCTAATGATGTTATCAAGCGATTAGCATTACCAATAGTATCCCTACCATATGACTTAATTATATCCACACCCACTAATGAACCCGTCATAGTGTCAACTACGTGTTCTGAATGTCCTATTATTTTAGATAAACAAACCTTTGCAGTAGACCTGATATGTCTACCCTTATACCAATTAGATATCATCTTAGGGATGGACTGGATGTCTAACAACCATGTTCTTCTAAACTGCTTTAACAAAACAATAATCTTTAGCGATCCTAAGAACCTCATTGAATCCTGTTATGAAACCAAAAGCACCACTGCCAACCAAATGAAGAAACTATTGATGGATGAAGCTCAAGTATTTATGCTACTGACATCATTGGAGAAGAAAGGTGGAGAAGAGATTCAGAACCTACATGTGGTAAGGGATTTCTCCAAAGTTTTTCCGAATGACATTCATGGTTTGCCCCTAGTGCGAGAGATAGAGTTTGCTATCGATTTGGTTTTTGGAACTGGACCGATCTCTATAGCTCCCTACAGGATGGCACCATTGGAGTTAACGGAGTTAAAGAAGCAATTGGAAGACTTGCTACAGAAACAATTTGTCATACCTAGTGTTTCACCATGGGGTGCTCGAGTGCTATTTGTGAAGAATAATGATGGCAGTATGCAACTATATACTAACTACCAACAATTGACTAAAGTCACCATTAAGAATAAGTACTCATTGCCAAGAATTGATGACTTGATGGATCAACTAAGAGGAGCTACCGTGTTTTCAAAGATCGATCTTCGGTCAGGATACCACCAAATACGCGTGAGTTAGAGATATTCCGAAGACTGCTTTTTGGACGCGATATGGTCATTATGAATACCTCGTGATGCCATTTGGTGTAACTAATGCTCATGCATTGTTCATGGATTACATGAATCAGATTTTTCATCCATACCTCGACACATTTGTGGTCGTATTTATCGATGATATCCTGATTTATTCGAGGGATCAGGAGGAACATGGGAAACATCTAAGGATAGTGTTGCAGATTTTCAAAGACAACCAACTCTATGCCAAGCTGACAAAGCGTGAATTTTGGTTAGAATTGGTGAATTTTCTTGGGCATGTGATATCAAGTGAAGGAATTGTTGTAGACCCTGCTAAAGTAGGAATGGTGATGGAATGGAATTCTCTGAAATCCATAACGGAGATCAGAAGCTACCTCGGTTTAGCGGGATACTATCGGAAGTTTATTAAAGGATTTCTGAAGTTGGCGTTGACATTGACTACACTAACCAGGAAAGACAAAGCTTTTCTTTCGACGGTGAAGTTTGAACAAAACTTTCAAGAATTGAAGAAAAGATTGACTACAACACCTATGTTGATTCTACCAGACCCGAAGAGAAACTACAACATGTACTGTGACGCGTCTAAACCAGGCCTAGGTTGCATGTTGATGCAACAACAAAAGGTGGTAGCTTACGCTTCAAGACAACTAAAGACACATGAGCAGAACTATCCGATGCACGACTTGGAGTTGGCTGCGATTGTATTTGTGCTCAAGATCTAGAGACATCACATCTATGGAGTAAGATTTGAAGTCTTCAATGATCACAAAAGCTTGAAGTATATGTTCGACCAAAAGGAGTTGAACATGAGGCTGAGATGATGGATTGAATTCCTTAAGGATTATGACTTTGATCTCCAATACCATCCTAGGAAAGCTAATGTGGTGCTTGATGCCTTGAGTAGAAAGTCTCTGCATATGTCAACCATGATGGTTAGGGAGATGGAATTGATTGAGGATTTCAGGAATTTAAGCCTCGTGGTGCAAGTAAAACCTAAGAGTTTGATGTTAGGTATGCTTACAGTAACAAATGACTTTCTGGAACAACTGAAAGGTTTGCAAAGTTTTGATCCAGAACTGCAAGAGAAGTGAACCTTGTTGGCTGATTGAAGAGCCCCAGAATTTCAAGAAGGAACTGATGGAGTGCTCTGATGCAAGAACCGAGTCTGTGTGCCAAGAGACCCTGATTTGAAAATGGCAAGCTTGGACGAAACCCATAAGAGCAAACTAAGTATTCATCCTAGAGCTACCAAAATGTATCAAGACTTGAAGAAGATGTTCTGGTGGTCCGGTATGAAGAGAGAAGTAGCAGAGTATGTCTCGCGCCGCTTAATATGTTAGAAGGCAAAGATCAAGCACATGTGACCCAGAGGAGAACTCCAACCTTTGGATATTCCCGTTTGGAAATGGGATAACATTGCAATGGATTTTGTGAGCGGATTTCCTTGGACTCAAATGGGTTATGATGCAGTTTGGATGATAGTGGATCATTTGACAAAGACAACTCATTTTCTACCCATCAATATGAAATACTCCTTGAAAAGGCTAGCAGAGTTATACATCAAAGAGATTGTCCGATTACATGGTGTTCTTCTCGGATAGAGACCCACATTTCACTTCGAAGTTGTGGAATGGTTTGCAAACAGCTTTGGGTACCAAATTGAGTATGAGTTCAGCTTACCACCCGTAGACGGATGGCCAATCTGAACGGACAATCCAATCTTTGGAAGACTTGTTGAGAGCATGTGTGTTGGAACACTCTAGAAGTTGGATGGACTATATGCATTTGATAGATTTCACCTACAATAACAACTTTCATTCAAGTATAGGCATGACACCATAAGAAGCTCTTTATGGCAGGAAGTGCAGAACACTGTTGTGTTGGTTTGAAGTAGGAGCAAATCTGATGCTAGGATCCGATGTGGTTCAGCAGATGACGAAAAGATAAGAATGATAATGGAGAACATGAAGGCAGCTCAGAGTAGGCAGAAGAGCTACTATGACAAAAGGAGGAACCCTCTCAGTTTTGAGGAAGGAGATCATGTCTTCATGAGGGCGGTTCCGACAATTGGCATTGGCAGAGTGCTTAAAGCCCATAAGCTTACCCCTAAATTCATAGGACTTTACCAAATCCTTAGAAAAGTTGGACCAGTAACTTACCAAATAGTTTTGCCACCTTTATTATCGAACCTACATAATGTCTTCCATGTATCCCAACTCATAAAATACATTAGTGACCTGTCGCATATCATCGAATCCGATTCAATCCAGCTAAAGGATAATATCACTTTTGAAACTATACCCTTGAGGATCATCGATCGAAGTGTGAAGGTGTTGTGAGGCAAGGAGATTGCCCTAGTTAAGGTGATTTAGAGCCAAGCAAACGGAGAACATGTGACTTGTGAGGTCGATGAGGCTATAAGAGAATCCTATCCCTATCTATTTTCTTAAGAGGTACATTTAATTTTCAAGGACGAAAATCTTATAAGTAGGGGAAGATTGTAACACTGTGAAAATTAGATGTATTTTATGAATTATTTATTTTAATAAAAAATAATTTAAACATTAATCAGTAATGATTTAGGCTAAGCCGTAGTTGAGTGTTAGTCTTTTTTTGTGAATTCCTATTTTATGATAAATTTTAATAATTTTCTGTGACGAAAAGTTTTTGGACTGATGTGAGGCCAAATTCGCTCGAATTCAGCCTAATAACGTGGTTTTGAGTTTCGTAGCTCAGAATCGAATTCCAATTGCACGTTAGCTTCGAAATATATTTCGAGTCAAGATAGACATCAAGTTTGTCCATGACGCATTTCTAAATATTTTTCACCCCGAATTCAGTATTTCGAAATTCTAACTTTAAACCGAAATTGGAAGATTTTAATATCCAGCCGTGTATTAGGTGACAATACTCGGACATGGTTTAGTCGCGAATGTTTCTCCAAAGGTGTTGAAATGATCATGAACATGATAGGAATCGTGAACGAGACTTTCGAGGATAAAGGATGGTTCAAGAATATGACTGTTGGGCCGGATGGTTGAAAGTCTCGGATGTTCTTAAAATAGATTAACATGATGTCTTTATCTTAAAGTATTAGGAAAATGATTTAACTCGCAAATCACTGATTGGTTTTTGTGTTTAGTTTCGAGGCATTAAAAGTCGGATAACCTACCCATTCACGTAATTTAGATCAACTACGCTACAACCCAAGGTGAGGAAAAATACATCGTGACATAGTGGTGTCCAAATATGACACCCGGATCTCCCAACTACCTCAAAAGTTGGGAGCTATATTTATTTAGAAACCCATACTTAACCAAATGATTGCGTGTCTGGATTAAGTACGAATGATTTCTTAAGTTGTATGCCCTAGGATAGATTAAAATATCAAGTATTGTGGTAGTTATCCATGAAGGAACATCACTCGAGAAACTAAAATTCGTAGGGATCGAAAAGGACGAGGAAGTAGTCCAAGCTATTAGACACCTCTCTCCTGGGCGAGGCTCCCTTGCTTGGGCAAGGGAGAAACAATAGTTAGAGGATTCGGGCAAGGATTCTGACGATGACGTCATGAGCCAGACGATGCCTAAAAAGGATTACATGATACCACGCAGCGAGGTCGTTTGACCCTAAGAGGCTTGACCATGTGGTCGTCTAGGATATTTCAGCAATGGTTCGTAGTAGTAGGAATGTCATTCCTCTATTACGTGATAACGTAAGATCGGATCCCATAAGAAGCACTCTTTTGGGATATGTCTTAGGATAGGCGATCGATATAAAAGAATTATTAAAATATTTAATCAGCTAATTTTGGTTAGTGTACATGCTCATTATGAATAATGAAGTAATGGAGGGAAATTTACACGAGATGAACGAGCCCCGCGATGTTGAGAGGGACGAGGATGGCAGTGATTCGTCAGCAAAGTCTTGAGGACAAGTCTAGGTGAGACGAGTCTCTTATATTCATGGATGATGTATTCTATGGGATTGGACAATTCTCATAGCGCAAACTAGACGATCTCTGTCAATCCCTCTTTACAATCAGGATCAATGAGAGGGATGCCTAGAAAGTGTTTGATACGACACCATCCTGAAATGGACAGTTCTTTGGAACAAATCGATCATATATCATTGCGAGGAATAATTTTTTGTTTCAAATTGGCTGATTATGAGACTTGTACTCTTGGTTATTTTCGAATAGTATATTGGGAGGATATTGGTGTAAGGATGGATGAAATAAGCATAACATTCATACATTGAGATCGTGGATATTGATCCTCATGATCTGAGTTATAACATCATTCATCATTGTGCATTTATGTATGAGCTATATATTGTGTATATTATGTGTGCTTGTCTGGATGTGATATTCTTTGTAATTCCATGATGTCAATGAATAATATTCATTAGATGTCTTACTCCATTTTCTTCCTGCTTGTCTTTGGTTCGTGTTCTCGTTCAGATGGACTGTACCGTGAGGATTTGGAGCTACCAATTCTCGATGTCCCAATAGGGGACATGGAGCAGTGATGGGCACCGATACACCTACGTAGGCCCTTGTGCCTTAGAGCTGGAGATGGTTTGTGATGGCTCTACTATGCGCTTACCTTCACATCATACGGACTTTGAGGCTTCTTTCACTTTACCTGCTCAAAGATTTGCACTTGTTGCACTATCCATTCAGTCTGTGATTCCACATGGACCCACTGATGCGGGTCCATCTACTAGGAGATGGAGTTGGGACGATGTGCTCAATTCCCCACCAGAGAGGTGAGCTTCTCGATGGACAATGCCCGATCTTCAGGCAGATGCGGAAGCGGGAAGTAAGTCGCAGGATGCGTCCAATGACCTGGAAGAGGAGATGGAGGCTGAAGAGGAGGATCTAGAAGCCGAAGAGGAGGATCTGGAAGCCGAAGAGGAGGACTGTGTGGAGTTAAGTCTGTATAGAGGATTCCAATGAGGTGGTGGACCTCTCCTCCGACTCTAAGATGAAGGAGGACTCCAGCGAGTGTCCTAGCACACCCACTAACGCCGGAGCTAGTCATTAGTAGTCATTTCCATTTTTGTTTTGCGTTTGAGGCGGGTATCTGTGTAGCGTACTTTTAATGTGTTGAATAAAGCAGTCTATTGTGTATATTTAAGTTTGAACAAAGATTGTATTTCCGGCTTGGTTTTTGTATAAACTTCTTCCGTATTTCAATAAAGAATTATTCTACGATATATTAAGTGGCTTTTAGTTACCATTAGGTAGCGATTGATGTTTTTCCGCAAATTTAGGTTACTTAACGTGATGTCCTGAAAAGAAATCAAATGTAAATGGAGGAGTTTTACATTACAAAATTTTTTTACCCATTTTTGGGAAATATTGTTGGAGAAATTTTTAGGCGTTACAAAAGAAGACGAATCAGAGCAAGGCTTCCTCTAATACCATCTTGAGAAACGAAGAAGGGAAGAAAATTGATATTTGGAAGAGATATATTCTCATTGGAGGAATTGAATTGATTGGTTCAATGATATTTGCAAGTACACACAGATACCCATTCTAGAAAGGGAAAATAATTCCCTAGTAACTAACTTCCTTATAGAAGGAGAAATAAGTAACTATCTATCAATACAATATGGAAAACATGTTGTTGAAGCTACATAAATATACTCTGCCACATGGGCTCTATTTTGATGCATCACTTGCATCACGTCTTGCTGCTTGGCCGTAACTCGTGGCCTTGGCTCGTGCCATGTTGCATGATGCTTGGCCTGTTTGCACGCATATTGGTGCATGTGTTACCTACCTGCTTGGCACATATTGGCACATGTATTGCCTACTTGGCTTAGCCTTATATGAGTAACAATTACTGACATGCTTTACTATTGTAAGGCCTTTTTGATAGACGCAAGGTTGCCAAAGGCAACCTAAGATTTTCATGAAGTATCACCGACTCAGGACCATTCGTCATTAGAATTTCCATCTCAAATGTTAAATCCCCATGGCACCATGATCTTCAAAGTGGCAATGCACAAACCATACCCTTGAAAATGTATAAAATAATGACATCAAAGGATATGTTCTATATCTCAAACACATCGTACAATTATCTTATTATAGTTTATCTTAAAATACACATTATTTTACCATCAACTAACACAAGTGTGAGGATGAAATTTACGTGAATAAGCTTCGTGAATAAGCTTCTACACAAGCTAATTGGAGGTGTATGTAGACATTAGACGTCGTTGAAAATGTGTAATTTATTGTTGGCTTAGTTTTCATGATGCTCTTCCAACCAACATGCTGAGATATAAAAGAAATTTGTCTACTGCATGTGTTTGTAATCAGTGTAATAGTTTTATAGAAGACGTGCTTCATACTTTTGGAGATTGAAAAAATCCGACTCTACTATGGCGACGTTTGGGGTTTATTGAACCTTCTTTCAGGGCTAATCCATCCTTCTAGTCTTGGTTAGTAGAAAAATTTCAGAGTCTTGATATGGTAGACTTTTCATGACTGGTGTCTGGTGGACGTGGAGATGGAGGACTAACTTGATTCTTGGTAATTCAGTTTGGGATACTAGTTATGTCTCTAGGAATGTTCATAATAATTTTAGAGAATGAAGCTATAATGTCATGTTTGAGTTGCAAGAAGATGATTTACCTCATATGCAATGGTATCACCCACCGAATGGTACGATGAAGGTTAATGTAAAAGGAAATTGTATGGTAAGATATAATACAATATAAGGTAGATGTGTCATTTGTAAAAATGATGACTATTGATTTTAGGGTTTTCAATGGTGTTCGGATTCATATATCTTATTTTGGCGGAACTCATGTCTATGGAACATGGTTTGAGATTGGCTTGGAACATGAGTCGTGGTAATATTATCTTAGAGAGTGATAGTTTGAAGGCACTCCAAATCATTTCTTATGACATTCAGGTTCTTATTCATCAACTTGCTGAAATTATCAAAAATATTCGTACTTTGCTATCGCATAATTGACATGTTGTTATGAAACCAACAATTAATCTACTAAATAAATTTAACAGAGCAACAAGGAGCAAATAATTGAAATAAAATACTTCATATATTCTGAGTTGCTCATGAAGCAACCAACTCATATAATCTCACCAAGAGAACTTTTAGGGTTACAACTTACTAGGCTAAAGTAATTCAGGACCTATTTAAAAATATAAGGATAAAACAATTAATAATTATTTCTCCACAAAGTCTTTGAACCAGTTGGGCATTCTTGTAGTTCTCTTAGGCCTTGTTACTACTTCATTAGGTGGGTCTCCATTATTGCCCATTCCTTCAAGGGAAACCTTGTCCACAAGGATTGAAAAATCTTCAACCGTACTTGGTAACGTGAAAGACTGATCAGTAAGTGGGGTGTGCTTACCAAGTATTGTGTTGACAGACTGGCTGTCGAAAATGGATGGTTGGATGGGCATTTAGGGTTTTGCATTAATTTGAATGTATGGTGGATTTGTGTGGATTAATTGTTGTCCACTCTTCACGTGGCTCATTAATTGCTTTCCACATTTCACGTGGCTCATTAATTGCTTTCCACATTTCACGTGGCTCAAGGTCTAACTGGAAGGAGTTAACTCAGTTGCTTGGCTCCATGTTGAGTTGTTCGACTTATCCAATAGTGCAGATAAAACATTCCCTGTACACGGTCCAGATTCTAGAACACGGAGGTCACGAGGAGGGTAACTTTTAATGCCTTGAATTGGGTTACCCACTCCATGCTATTCATTTCATTTGTGTTTCCCTTATTTCTAGAGGATTCTCTCTCAACCCCTCCACCCTTATCGTGTTCTTGATTTTTCGGTGGTTGATGTTTCAATTCCTCCACCATTACAAAACCACTAGTTCCTTTCTTCACAACCCAAATTTCGCCTCTTCCCCCTTCTATGGTTTCGGTTTGGGTGTTTTTCTTCAACACTAATGGTCCAGAACTCATGCCTCTCTCTTTATTGTTCACATCATGAGTGTGTATATGCTCAATGTTCCCACTCGGTAGTGTGTTGCTGTGATTGTAGTGGCTGACCGTGGCACCATCATATAGCAGTGTAGTGTCTGTGTTGTTGTTATGTTTCGAATGAGGAACTTTGAGGGAGAGCTCACTTGGAAACTCGCTCATTGACTCCAGTGGGTCCCTATACAAACGACGTAGCAAGGATACTTGGAAAACCGGGTGCACCTTGGTGGTGGCGGGGAGCTCCAGTTCATAAGCTACGGGGTCGATTATGCGAAAGGGAACAGTATGTGGAGAGGTAAGGTTTGGATGTGTTGGAGTTGATAAAGTTTGTGGTATTGGGCGTGGAGTATGGTTGGGTGGACGAAACTGCTTAGAAAATGCAAGTTTGGAGTCTTTAATTTTTTATTCTACTAATTTGGCTAAGCCCAATGCCTCAACTATGTGAGTTGGTCATAAAACTGCTAGTTCGCGTCGAATATCAGTGGTAAGACTCGATAGGAAAAAATTGAGAATTACCTATGGTGAGAGCCCCCAAACTCTATTGCATATTTTCTCAAACTGATGTTGGTATTCCGTCACAGATCTGATCTAACAGAGTTTGAACAATTCCGCTTGGTGGTTTTCATAACAAGATGGACCAAAACGTATTTCCAATGAACTTGTAAAACTTTCCCAATCAGTGAATGTGGTGTTATAAAATGTCCATTTGAACCAGCTAATGGCCTCCCCTTTCATGTAAAATGAAATGATATGCACTCTTTAATCTGGAGGTACTTGATATAGTTGAAAAAATTGTTCAGCTTGAAATAGTCAATCCAATGGCTCTGAGCCATCAAAAGGAATGTGTTGCAACTTAGTAGGTCTTGGCTATTGTGGGGCTGACATAGGGTTGTAGGGTGGGTGACCAATTGGAATGTGGGGGGAGAAAAATGAGGACACAAGTGAGTGTGTGTAGTTGGGAAAAATAGTGGGGTTCGTAGGCTGATTTAGGTTAGGTGAGAGGGTAGGTTTTTAGGTTGAGTTGGTATAACACCGCGAATTTTACGAGTTTGAATTATAAGATTTTACTAATATTTTCATTAATTATATATTCGAAAATGAATTTCTGGGAATTTTCGGTAAGGAATTAGACGATACTCTAGTTGAGTTTTATTCTTGAAATTTTATTTCCGAATTTGTGGTAATTTTTGGTAATTTTTGGAGACAGTCGGTTCTGGACCACTGTCGGGGCCGAATCCGCCCGGTACGGCTCAAAACGTGTCTTTTTGAGTTCCGTAACTCGGAATCGAATTCCGATCGCGCCATTGGCTTCGTAA
>NC_032013.1:9265836-9266205 GCF_001865875.1 Lupinus angustifolius
CACTCGGAATGCCGAAATCCGAAATTCTAATCGGATATTAGGATCGGGCGATTTAAAATACCTGATCGAATATTGGCCGATAATACTCGGGCATGGTTATCACATGTGTCCGCAAGGTGATCATTTCGCATTGGGATGAGAGATTTGACTTCCATAAAGCAAATCTCCCATCACTTTCACCATATCTCCTAAGCATCATTAGCCTTCCCTAGGAGATTTTGTCATTATTACCTAGAGAAAATCTGATTTCCCTCTCTCATTAAACCCTCACACTTCACACTTCACTCTCACACTCTTTCATTTGTAAAATTTCAATAGAAGGTAAAAACCCTCTCTCCATTTTTCTCTCATTTTCTCCTTTCTTCTTCC
>NC_032013.1:9266305-9268311 GCF_001865875.1 Lupinus angustifolius
CTTAAAGTGATGTCCCGGAAAATGAAGGTTTAAAAAGAAACAATTTTATACAATCTCTTTATCCAAAGAAAAAAAAATTTTATACTTAGATTATTTGCTTGAAATCTAATGACAACCCATCCTCTCTCGGGCACAACAATTGTGTTTCCTATTTGAGGATTCACCAAATTAAACTTGACATGATCTTCGGTAGAATTAAAATTCCCAAACCCTTGTGCTAAAACATGAAAACTAAACCCATGAATGTGAATGAGATGATTCTGCACACCAAGAATGTTCTATATCTCGAAACACAATCTCCATAGTTGAATTGAACTTGAGTTTCTTCGCCTGGTTGATTTTGGTGCAAATATATGGTTCATATCGTCAAGTTGGGGTTTGTAAAAAAACAAAACATATATCATAATTTTAATGATTGAAAAAATAATTTATCTTCTAACATGAAAAGATTATTTATTCTCATAGCAAATATATGGTTCTTATGCTTGTTAGAAAACCCTCTCCTCCCTTCACGGATTACAAAGAATTATTGTTTATAATTGTAGAGAGCCTCTTTTGAATGGGCCTAGACATTAACATTTTTTTGACACATTTCCATGTTCAACCCACTTAACAAACATGTGTTCATCCACATTAAGTAGGACATGAACCCTATGCGGGACCCAACTAGGCTAGTGATGTTACTATAGAATTTGACTTGTAAAGAACAATACCTTGAGTTATCGTGTTAGCAAAGGTTGGCATATGATGTTCGTGACATATGGTTTAGCATATGAAATATCAATAGTAACTATACTCTCAAGGTGTGATTGGCAATATTCAAGAAAACATGGTTATTGAGTGCATCATTTATTATTCTTATCAAGTAGGTTTTTCCATGCTTCACCTTGACCATTATGATCAAAATCAAATATAAAACATATTATTGAGTGTAGCATTGATAATTCGCTGATGATTTAACGGTATGAAAATGCTATTTTTCTTATTCTAATATGTATGAATAATGTTTTAAATTATACTTGTAACTCAAATTGAGATCACAATATTGATTTTGAGAGTTCTAGTGACATTAAGACTACAATTATTGTTTGTGGTTATATCTGTATTTTCTAAAAAAAAATTAGAATTGTGGTAATCACAACATAACCACAATCAGGAATTGTAATCTCAATGTAAACTCATCAAAATGCATTTGAAAATTCAGAATAGGCACACTAGTACATCAGACAATACCATTTTTATCTTTTTCTTCAAGATGACAATGTGGCAAAATGCATGACAAGTTATTGGTCAAGCAAACAAATCATGTGCTCAACAAGAATCGCATTTTAGTAGAACCCATAAAGTTATAAAAAAACAATTAAATTGATATATTTCATATCACCCCAAAAGAAGAAGAAAATACAAGGGAAGCATAAGTAGTACATTCGAGCAATTGTGCATTCACACAAGTATTACCCTTCATTCCATTACAACTAATCTTACACAATGAATTATTCACTTTTCATAATATCATATCATACAACACCTCTTATCATAATGTATACTTATGCATCCTCACATATCCTCACATATCGATATCTATATCTAATATTAATATATANCCTGGTTGGTGAGAGTCTTATTCATAAGATGGGGATATACAAGTATGGTACTACTTGGCAGTATCAGGAGGACTACACTACATTTGATCTGCATTTGTCTGATAATGATAATCAGGAGAATATGGGTAGTCAGAATGCAACTACTCAGGGAGAGTCTTCTGGAACAGCACCTCAGAACTTTGCTTTTGGTCTAGCTCAGATGGAAGCTATGGAGTAACGACTTAACAACCGTATGGATCTGCACTTCCAAGGGCTGAAGGATTCTTATTTTGCAGGCATGGAGCAGTACGAAGAACGTCAGATTGCCTACACCGACAACAAATTTCAGGAGCTGAGGAACATGATTCAATCTAATGCTGAGGCTCAGAATGCTATGTTTTGCTCAGAATTTCAGAAGCTGTC
>NC_032013.1:9268411-9268683 GCF_001865875.1 Lupinus angustifolius
TATTTTCTCTTATGGCACTTTCTGGATTTAGTTGTTGTTGTTGCTTTCAGGACTTATTCATATTTTGTTATTTGTCTTTGATTGACTTTATGGTTTGTACTATTTCCTGACTTCCTCGACTCTTTATGCAATGCTATTGTTTTTGTTTTTTCTTTAATTATGTTGAATAACTTATTTGCTTTCGTGAATGGTTCTTGATCATATGAGATTTGATATTGCTAACATTGCTTAATATTTGATTAAATCTTGTATGCCATTCTCATTTCCTATTA
>NC_032013.1:9268783-9269142 GCF_001865875.1 Lupinus angustifolius
GGCTGTGGATGACGATGAGGATGAGGATGAGGATGAGGATGAGGATGAGGATGAGGATGAGGATGAGGATGAGGATTAGGATTAGGATTAGGATGAAGATTAGGGCGAGGATGAGGATGAGGATGAGGTCAAGGATGAGGATGAGAATGAGGAAGAGGATGACGATGAGCATGAGGATTAGGATTAGGATGAGGATGAGGGTGAGCATGAGGATGAGGATGAGGATGAGCAAGAGGATTAAGAATAGGATTAGCATGAGGATGAGGATGATGATGAGGATGAGGATGAGGATGAGGATGAGGATGAGGATGAGGATGAGGATGAGGATGGGGATGAGGATGAGGATGAGGATGGGGATG
>NC_032013.1:9269242-9269668 GCF_001865875.1 Lupinus angustifolius
AAGGATGAGGATAAGGATGAGGATGAGGATGAGGATGAGGATGGGGATGAGGATGAGGATGGGGATGAGGATGGGGATGAGGATGCGGATGAGGATGAGGATGAGGATGAGCTTGAGGATTAGGATGAGGATGAGGATGAGGATTGGGATTAGGATTAGTATTAGGGTTAGGATTACGATTAGGATTAGCATTAGGATGAGGATAAGGATGAGCATGAGGATTAAGACTTGGATTAGGATTAGGGTTAGCATTAGGATGAGGATGAGGTTGACAAAGAGGTTGAGAATGAGGATGAGGATGAGGATGAGAATGTGGATGTGGATGAGGATGAGGATGAGGATGTGGATGAGGATGAGGATCAGGATCAGGATGAGGATGAGGATGAGGATGAGGATGAGGATGAGGATGAGGATTAGGATGAGGAT
>NC_032013.1:9269768-9320046 GCF_001865875.1 Lupinus angustifolius
TTATATTACGTATTCTCATTTCTCACAATGCATCCTCACATATCGATATCCATATCTAATATTAATATATATATATATATATATTTATTTATTTATTTATATTACGTATTCTCATTTCTCACAATGCATCCTCACATATCGATATCCATATCTAATATTAATATATATATATATATATATTTATTTATTTATTTATATTACGTATTCTCATTTCTCACAATAACGCATTGTTCTCACGTAAGTAATTCCCTATATATACATATATATTTAAGAAAGTTTTTTTGTGTGGTTTTATAACCTTGATATATTTCAAAATATCCATGTTTTCCCAATGTAAGTTTAAATCTTAAAAATAATCTATTTTTTAGATCCTACTAAAAGAGAGTCATTCGCACCGAACCATTTTTTTCTTTTTAAAGTACCTCCGTTTAAGTTTGGTTAAAAGAAAAAGAAAAGGATTGAACATAGATAATTTATTGGAGCAAAATAAAGCATGGCCAAAATTTAGAGAGGAAAACTTCATTTATATTTCTGAACAAACCTATATACATGGACTCCAGGTTTTCAAATATTAACTAAACAATTCATACACACCATAAGAAACAAGGTACATTTAAAACTGTGGCACAAGAAATAATGAAAGATCCTCTTCCATACATGCACCCTCTTCAAGACCAAATCATTCCTTAGCAATTAAGAGATAATAATTTAAATCAATAAAAAGTGTCCTCCTTTATTTACTTTATTGCTTTTTAGATTAGGCATTTCCTCCAGCATACACGCAATTATTGTAACCTACAAAATAAACAAAGATCAGAGATCATAAAGTGACTGTTATTTCAGTGGGATGACCAAAGCAGTTTATACTTTATACACTACTGCACCCAATCAATCACTTGGTAAAATAATTGTAAGATGGACTCATAACTTATTTTAGAAAATAGTTCATCACAATTGAACAAAAGCTAAATTTTTTTTAAGATGTGTGAACAAATGATATTTGGAGTATGAATCCTCTCTAGTACCGAAGAGTCTAATATTGGACTAGGATGATGACATGTAACACAAAAAATATCTAAGGTCTTGAATTTAAATTATTCTTTAATAAAATAAATTTAAAATTAAGAAGAAAAAAATTTGCATTGTATTCTAGTATTGAAGAGTCCAATATCGGAGATGAGCTGTACTCGATATTTTGTAGAATAACTTACAACATCAAACTTTCATGAATGAACCGTCTTTTGTCAAGGGTTACCTTTCACACATGTCTAAAGGACATTTTTTGGCCCATTATAATTATACAGAATTAGACTCTAACCATGTCAATTTCATCTCATAATCAATTGACAATGAGAGGAGTAGCCTAACAAAGATTTAAACTATTCCCAAGAAAAGGAGACATAAGATGTGAGACTTAGTTGGGGACTGTTATACGACAAAAAATTACTTCTTATCTTTGGTTTCACCTCTTTCTCTAAAACCAATATGTTCAACATTAGCCTTTTGCCCTGTTCTAATCACATAACACAAAACATAACTTATGTTCTATTTTGACTTTTCTACCAAAAGCTACATGAGAATGTCTCAACATTATAGAACACATACTCTATATGCAGAAAGCAAATAGGAACTGAACACATACTCTGTCTGCAGAAAGGAAATAGGAACTTACTTGGATTATTCATCGACAGCATTGCTGTCTGCAAGAAATCACAAGTCAATGGATTTTGTCCAGCAGCTTGATAGAAAAGATTCATAGCATATGCAGCATGGTTTAGTAATGTGTTTGGTTCAAAACATGCTCCACCTGGTTGAATTGGACTACAATCAATACTGTGACCGCAAGCATAATCCAAATTTGCTTGTAGGTTCACATTTGACACTCCTGCTTTTGGCACACACCATGATGCTTTATCTGGTTTTGGTGTTGCTGGACTTGTAACTGTTGGTGTTTGACTGGCCGGAGATTTTGACCGGTCCGGAGTAGTCTTCAGCCAAATTAAGAAATTAAATTGTTAATACAAGGTTTTCAAATTCAAGAGTTTAAGTAATCTCGTGAAATCTTAATAAAAATCGGATTGTAAAATCGAACACTCACTTTATGTTGTAACTTAATAGAACAACAAAAATAATATTGAAAGCATTAAACTTGCTTTATAAGTTCAGCATATATTGGAACACAAATAATTCAACCTGAGGACCAAACACAAAAACAAATTACATCTTGAAGCAAATCAATATAAAAATATAGACTCGTTTAACGGAGCAGGGATCCTCTCCAATATCAGAGAGGGAAGTGATGTTTTTACTCTTATTTTCAAGGATAAAATATCATTACATGTATAAATAGAAGCATATAACAGTCATTACATCTTGTTTTTTACTTTCTTTTTACAACATTTCCCTCTCTAGTATTGGAGAGGAGTTTGCCTCGATTTAACAATACATGAAGATGATTAAAGATTGTGAAATGGTTAGACACTAGTTATGCTAATGTAGCAAACAAAATGCATACTATAAGATGATTGTGAAAATGCATAATTTCAATGCTACAGACTATCTTAGAGCATGTAAAAATTTCAGGTATCTATATATTATCATCATAGTTATAGTCCTAGACATACCGGAGCCGCCACTGGGTTAGTCATGTTAATCTGCTTCTGTTGGGAGAGGCCAGCATCATAGATCATGGATTGATCAGGGTTGTAAAGTCCAAAGGCTCTCTCAGAAGCAGGTCCAGGTTTCAGGTCCTCATCATATAAGGCAAAGAGGTATGTATCTACTGATTTCCCTGGCATCAATGGGGTTCCAACCATGGATCTCAAGTGAGAAATCAAACCACCATTGTAACCCTTTGCATTCTCAAGACTTGCACCAACCTCATTGCTATCTCCTTTGTATGGCCACCCTGTCTCAGCAACAACAATCTCCACATTCTTAAACCCCAGAGAATCCAAAGCAGAACGTACAGCATCTACCTGCACACAACATCATGTTGTTTGACATATCATTATAAGATCAATCGGTGATACAAATTCCGGACCACATCATGTGATGCGGCCGCAATATTGTGATTGTGGTGATCGCCACAACCACATTACACCGCAATTGTGACGTGACACTGAATTACAATAATGTGGTCGCATCGGCCATAGTGCAACCGCATGGGACCGTATCAAGTTAAAAAATATTGTTTTATCACAAAATACTTCACACCACAACAGAAACAATCTGTACCATAATGGCCACAATGACCGCAATCACAGTAGCCGCAAGTGTGACCGCAATTTAAAATACTGTGATCAATAAATATTCAAAAACTATTTTCATTGAACAATATACAATTTTCTGCAATTGACACTATTTTTGCACATGATTATAAATTTACAAGTTTCTTATTAGTAACATCTATCATGTAGTTCACAAGACTAGTGATTAATCCAACTATTAACTCTTTCAATATGCATGTAATACTTAAGAAGTACACAAATACAAGTACCCCATATGGTAATACTATTAAGTACTTATGCAAGTCAGACAAATTCTAACTAAGTATAGAACACGATATGGTTAAACAAAGAAATATGTTAAGGAACATGATATGGTTAAGCAAAGAAATATGTTAAGGAACATGACTAAACAAAGAAAATGTTAAGGATTTCATTGAAGGCAAATTTTTATGAGAAAAATAAATATTTCACTTCTTAATAATAATAATATATTTCGTTTTCAAATGAAACATTATTTTGATTGTATCCTTTAACATGTGTCATTGAGCATATATTATTTTAAAATTTTAGTATTTCATTCCATGTTACTTGCCATTCAACCTTTTCTATGATCTCAAATATTCTTTTCTTAACACCTAAAACATGATACCTGTCTAATATACTTTACCATGTGACTCACTCTTTTTTAATGTCAGCTAGAACTGATTATACTAGATGCAGATATAGGTAAGGTATTGTTTGAGTAGTACTTTTGGTATGAAAAAAGTAATCCAGTACACGAGACTCTTACTTAATAAGATCTGCAGAGGATAAATATACACAACTTTACCCCTATAAATGAAGAGGTTGTTTCCCATCTTTTGGTACTCAAATTAAAAATAATTAAATATATAATAATAGCATACACCATACTTATATGTTTCTCTCATTTTACATAGCTTCAATGTACTACATATCAAGTATGGGTTCCATAACCTTATAGAACAGGATATCACACATCAAAACCATATAACTATGAGAGAAAAATATATGTACTCACATTGTATGAATTTTATACACTACTATTACATTATACTCAATTCATATTTAATAACCATTGTCTCTTCAAAAGGAAAAATAATTCAAATGACTGGTGGATAACGTAGTGACTATATAAATCTTCACACCCACTACATAAATATTTCATTCTATAACTATTGAGTATACATAGTTGATGTAATTTAATTTTCACTGACCTGAGCATCAAACATATTCATGTACTTGAGATTGGAGTTTGAGTCAACTCGGCCCGAGTTGGGCTGGAATAGGCAATACTCCAAGTTTTCAGCTCTTCCAGGATCATCCCTAAACGCAAAGTAAGGGTAAGGATTAATAGCAAAGGGAGAAGCCGTTGCATTATTAAACGACAACAACCCCTTCAAAACGGTGTCGAACTCGGGGTGGAACTTTCCAACAGAAGGAGGTTCAGATTCTCTCAAAACCGCCATTGAATGGACGGTAGAGACCTTCACTTTCCCTCCCAAAGAAACAGCATCAAGGGCATTTTGGACATTTTGCACTGCTGGCACAAGCTGGTTCATCAGGTTCTGGTCGTTGGATGTTATTACCTGAGTTCCATAGTTTGAATGTCAATACTCTCACAAAAATTATTATGAATGTTGAGGGACAGAAAGCATCTACTTTATTTCATTATTCAGTTAAAAATGATTCGTTATTAGAGCAAATAACTATTTCATCATGGAAAAGCCATTTTCTTCTTAACAATGTTTTTATCATATCCAATAGAGTTCGTTAGATAGGAACATGAATATTGATAAATCAATAATAGGATACTTTTGTCCACTGCAATATTATAAACATTTTTTCAAATTGTAAATTGGACCACGAGATGCATCAAACAGAGGAATTATAAATGGCGGTTACACAATCACATCATATAGTACATGCATCAAAATTCAAACCATCTGTTTTTTTTTTACTACCACCTATATATATTTACATAAGAATTAATTTATTTTTTGATGCTTCCAACAAATATCATTCATAGGAATTGAATTTTAATTTGTTTGTCATCCTCTATATCTAATAGGGATAGCAAAAAAACCCGTACCCATGGGAACCCACAGGTCACAAACAGGCACTCGCAAGTTTTACAAACGGATTTTAAAAAATACTCGTAGTACATACAGGCGAGTATGAGTATTATATAGTACATGTGCCCGAAGGTACATGATTACTATATTATCTTTAATAAAAATAAAAAGTACACTACTCTAACCTTTCTTACGCTGTGTACATCTTTTTTCCTTTTATTTTGTTTACATTTTTTAATCTTGTTTACATCTTTTGTTGAATTTGGTTACGAAACACCCTACAAATATTATTACGAGTGTAGAAACACACATGTCTTGCAAAGAAAAATATATTTTTTTTTTTGTTAAGGAAAGGTCAACACCAAATCACAGAAATAGAAAACAGCAATAAAATTATCATTTTGTCAAATATTCAATTAAAAGACATAAAAATAATTAAGTTTCATCTTATTTGAAACATAAAAGAAGTAGGAAATTAGAAATTCATTGATAATATAGGAAACTCACAGGTACCCATTATACATGCGGGTATGAATGACAATGGGGCGGGTCAGAGTCGGGTTTGCACATACCCAAACTCGAATCCGAAATTCAAAACCCGAACTCGAACTCAACGAGGTTGAAAATAAAAATATCATCCGGAACCATTGAGTTTCGGGTTATCCGAACCCAAAAAACCCGAAAATGATAAAATATCAAGGAAAATAAGATATTATTTCCGTATAATTTTTCTCTAACATTTCTATTTTCTGTTGTATTATTTCATTTATTTTATGTTTGAAAATCCAATAGTATGAAAGTAAAATTAGAAATTAAAAACAATGAGCAAATGATAGAAATTACATTTTAAATTGAATTACCTTACTTCGGGGCAGATTATGGTTAGGGTATTTGCTATACCAAACCCGAACCCAAACCCGAAATTTAAACTCGAGTAAAACCCAAAATGAACTCAATCACATCGAATTTTTCCCGTTAAATTCGGATTCGGTTCGGGCGGGTACCCATGGTTCGGTTTTTATTGTCATCCCTACCTGTGGGTACCCAGAAATACCCACGCCAGTACTCATACAGGTAAGGGCAAATATAGGTAATGCTCTCATATTTCAAAAGGGGTAGTGGATAACTACTACCCTTCCCACCCGTGCATGTTGCCATCCCTAATATCTAGCAAAATTATACCACTAAACTAAGACTTTATTGTACATAAACCATCTATGGATCATATCCAATTAAATTTTTTTTAACACATATGACCAGGAATGCAGTTACGATAAGTGTGCAATTGTGACTCCAATTTAAAATATTGTTTTTCCCGATCACAAATTTTAAATAAGATTTTGGTAAAATTTAAGAAACTTCGAAATAGTTAACATTTTAGACGCTTGAGCAAAACTAACGCGCACCCAGATAATTTTATACATAGAACATTAGTCTTTTATTACCTCGTTACCAACGGTTATGAGGATGATGTTGCTGGCGGGGTAGTATGGAACGACGTTGGAGGCTACCCAGCTTTTGGCGAAGTTTGGGTCTGAAGCAAGTGCTGGAACGTCGCCGTTTGCGGCTCCGATGACGATTCCCTTTCCGGTGTTGGCTAGTGCTTTTATTATGGCCGGGTCTGATCCATATAATCGGACTTTCTCGATGGCGGTGGACTGGAGCAGTTTAGCGGTGGTTGACGGTGGTGGCAAGTTGTTGCCGACTTGTCCATAGTTCACACCAATGAATGGTTCAGAATCTGGAGAAAATAATAGTAAGTGACTCAAAGTCTGTTTTTTTTTTCATTCTTGAACAGTTATGTGATGCGAGTAGCTAAACATACCTTACTGGGAGCAACCACACACTCGAAAATATTAATTCATATTTATAGGGTAATGATATCATTAATATATTATCCACCTTTTATATTAATCTCTTATATTATAAGTAATAATATTAATGTATTATTTAACTAGGCATAGATATTATATTAGAGAAAATATAAAAATTAAAAGAAGAACAAAAAAAAATTAGACAAGTTTAGGATGTGATAAAAAGATTTGAAACTATCTATCTTGTAATGGGGTTGCATGAAGATTGATAGAGAACTTACTAGCAAGGTTAAATGAGAGAAAGAAAGCAAGGAATGGGAGAAGAAATGGAGAGTGAGAGACCAAGATTGCCATGTTTGGAGTTGGAAGAGTACACTTTGGAATGAATGAGATAGTGGAAACAGAGGAATATATAAGGGAGGCAGAGGAGAAAACAAAAGTTGAGGGTAAAATTAAAACCATACAATCTATTTAAGATCCAAGATACACACTTAGACTTGGCTAATGTATTTAACATATAGCATCCCTTTGCTTTTCAGAGTAGTGTATTAGTTTGTTACACCTCATTTGGATGAAAAATTAACTTTTTTTATAGAAAAAGTTTTTAACAGGAGGGGAAGTAAAAAATTATGTACTGGGTAAAGTTTGAAATAAGATACTCAAACTTTATACCTTATGCTAAATGAGTTTATTATTGGGGACTCTTTCTTTTGTCACATTAATTTCACGGGAATAAAAAAAAATCTATGGATATATATATACAAATTTGGCCTTAAAAGATATCAGATGTCAAATATATTAGTTTCTCATTGGTGTTAGATTAAGATTTTAGATAAGGACTAGTTCAATAAATATTTCTTCACATTTTTCATTCTTTTTGAACCAAATAAGTCTCTCTTTCTATTTTCTAGGGATTAATTTGAGCTTTTAACGAACAAGATCACAAAATTTTGGTGTTCAAAATATCAATTCAAGCTTGATATGTGATAATTCGAGTGGAATAGAGTTAGATCTTTTTAATAAATGGTCATTAGTTTGATATCTAAATTTATGTATGAAATAAGTATCTCATCCCACATGTTCATATTAATATGACTTTTTTGGTATATAATTACTATAGTAAGACTCATCTCCATTAATGAAGAGATAAGTAATATTTTATAGTATATTTTTAAGGCTAAAATTATAATTTCAATAAAAATTAAAGGTCATATATGTCATTATCCTTTAGCTTTTTAATACATTTTTTTACAACTTATCTCTCCATTAATAGAGAGAAGTCTAACTTTGTTAGTATGGCGTCTTTCATAATTGTGTATTTTAGATCCTCCATTTTTCTTGATAGCTTTTAGAGTTTTAGTCCTTACATTTGTTTAACTTTTGTATGATTACTCTCAAAGTCTACGTGGCTAAGAAACTATCAATTGACACAAAGTGAAGAAATGACACAACTTATTAATTATTAAAATAAAAAAGCTAATATAACAATAATAGTATATTCTTGTTTAGTTAGACCCCTAGAAAGATTAGAAGGTCAAATATTTGATTTTTGTGAATAATAATTATTATAAGAAGTAGTCATACATCTCAAAAGGAATTAGCTCTTTACCATAAGGTGAAAGAATATGTAAAAAAATAATATTATTGTTGAGATGGGTAGTTTAGTCATGTTACACTATGTTTGTTAAAGTAGGAGGCAACTCCCCTATCTCTAACCTTTTATTTTGTTTTTATCTAAAAAAGTAATATATGTGGCTACATTAACATTTACAAAACGTGAACATTTGAATAAAGTTAGTTGAATCCATGTAGCTCTTCGCCATCGCGCTGCTTTTACTTGCATGTTAATCAAAGAACATAACAAGAAGTCACACAAAAGTTAAGGAGTTTTGAACGACCCTGAAAGTAAAGGATTTTTATTTTAGAACATGCAATGTCCTCAAAATGTAGAAACTTTAGGTATGACCTCGTGGGAAGTGGAATGTTAATTTGCTTCATGGACCAAGGATAAGATGCGAAAGTTAGCATAATTCATGCTCCAACTCTCTGAGCTTTAGCATAACACTTGATAGAATAAGAAGTATGAAAAAGAGTGGGGTATAATAATATAAATGTATTATTTATCATTAATGTATAAATGAAGAATAAATTTTTGTCTCAATTAAACATGTCAAAATATATCGATTTGGTTGAGCCAGTCTCTCAAAACCCAAAAACTCACAGGGTTAGAGTATATTATTTAGGTATTTTAATAAATTTGGGTTTTTAGTTTTGATTGACCAAACTATTTTAAAACCGGGTTCACGTTAGGCTTACCCGATCGGATTAAAGCTACCAATTTTTTTTCTTTTTTCACATTTTTGGGACTTTTAGCTTCGAAATAAGTTTTCATAGCATAGGTAGCAAATGCTTTGACATTATTTCGAGCATAAGAAGTACCCTTGGGTTTATTGGACTACACTAAACTCCTCGACTGAACACAATTCTAATTTTATTGCATAATTTTACTGGGCAAATCTGCTTTGGAACACACCATTGTTTCCTCCCATTGCAAGTTGAACTTCAGCTAGATTCTATATTTTTGACTTAAAAATTGTCTTAATAATTTTATAAACTTATAAAACTTGACTTGTGATGTTAAAGTGCATATATAATATTTGCAATATAATTTTTAATCCACTATTTATAAACAAAGGTGTATAAATGTGTTAAAAAAGTTATATATTAATATAAAATGATATATACTAAATTATTTTACAAATAGTTAAGATTTCAATATTTTTTAATGTTATTCGTGTCAGGCTATCAGAAGTCACAATCTGCAATCCTGCTTAAGGCAAATTTAAGCTACAATTTGATTTATATAAATAGTAATCAGACTATTTAATATAACACAATTTAACCAAAATCCATTCGAGTAGTCCATTTTCACATGTTTAATGCTGAACCACTTATAAAAACATTACTCTAACAATAATAATAATATTTTTATTAAAATATATGTTGTTAAATGACAAGTTTAATGAAATAAAAAGTAACACATTTCATTTTGTTGTCGGCCACAAATGGATGGGCTATGACCTCCACTTTAGCTAAATAGATGTCCATTTGTTGTCCTCTCATTTCTTAATCCATAAGCTATCCAATGAATAGGCTATGATACTAGATCCAATGAACTATGAAGAGAAAGTGTTTTATTTTTAAAAACAATTTAAAATCATAGTCATTAAAAAATATTTGTTTTCGTCCACCATAATCCTCATCCAATAATAGCCTCTCCAATACTGAAGAGATTATGAATTCATGACAAAGTATACTTGTCATTTATCTGTTTATCATCTCTTTTATTTCATAGAAATTATTTTGCTGCAACATACCATGCACAATAGACTCTTAGGCATTGTATAGTGAATTTTTCAAAGAAACATAAGATTTTAAAGCTTTGTGAAGCATGTTAGGAATCTCTCTAAATCAAACCAATAAATATATTGAATATTAACTAAAAGAAAAAGATAATGAAAAGATTTTCTTGAGTCAAGCAAAATGGAAGTGACTAGAGATCATCAGGAAGAAATGGATAATTTCTAGCTAAGTAAAAGAAGTGGCTATGGTGAAACCAACATTAATGCTCTTTTCCATTGGCCATATAATATTCAAGAGTTTTGGCTATAAATAGGAGTGCTCCAAGCCATTGTAAGACACACCAAATACTTAGCTTAATACATATTCTTTCTTCTTGTTCTCTTGTTCTAATATTGTGAGAAATATTTGAGTATTTGAGAAATACTTGAGTGAGAGTAAAATTTGGTGTACTTAGGTTTTGGGAAATGAGTGAAACACTTGTAATTCTTTTTATCATATTGAAATATTTTTGTTGCTATTCAGCCATGGACGTAGGTAAATTGTCGAACCACATTAAATTCTTGATGTCATTTTCTCTATTATATTTTCTTCATGCGTCTTCCGCTCCAACAAACTAGTATCAGAGCTCATAGAGCACTTGCATGCTAAGCCGTACTATTTAAAAGAAAATTCTTAGTATACTTTGTATTTGCAACATTGTCCGCTCTTACACAGCAGAAAATAATTGTTCTTGTTATTGGAAAAGTATAGTAGTGGGAAAGTGCATGTCTAGGAAAGTTCTGTCTTAGGAAAGACATGATATTTAAGCGTGTTTGTTAAGACTCACCTCTCTTTCCTAGGAACTTTCTTGGTGTCACGAACTACAACATTGTTCCAGTATACGGTTATCCTGGCGAGTGCTAAATTTGATTTGGAAAAATTTAATGAAGAAATGATTTCAACCTCTGGCGATTGAAGATGAAAGCTTTGCTAGTTCATCAAGGTTTGAGCAAAGCCTTGGAAGGTAGAAACAAACTACCGCAGAGTCTGACCGAGGACAAGAAGGATGAAACCTTAGAAAAAGCACATGGTGCAATTTTGTTATGCTTGAGAGATGAAGTTTTGCAGGAAGTGTTAGATGAAACTACAACTGCTTCATTATGGTTGAAGCTAGAAAGCCTGTACAAGACAAAGTCATTTACCAACATGCTGTATTTGAAGAAAAATATATATATTCTTCAAATGCAGGAAGGAAAGCCCATAAAAGAACATCTGGATGAATTTAAAAAAATCATTCTTCATCTAAAGAATATCAATGTTAAAATTGAAGATGAAGACCACACAATTCTTCTACTATGTTCCCTTCCAAGATCTTATGAGCACTTCATCAAATTCAAGATTTGACATTGGACAAAGTAAAGATAGCTTTGCACTCGAAAGAACTAAAGAAAAGAGTATCAGATTCAAGATTTGAAGCCTCGAGTGAAAGTCTCTTTGCTAGAGGAAGAACAAAGAGGCGAAATCAATTTGGTGAAAGAGGGAAATCTAGGTCCAAGTCTAAAGCGGAACCTAGAAAGTATAAATGCTTTCACTGTCATAAAGAGGGACATATAAGAAAGAATTATCCAAAGCGCAAAGGCGACGAAAAGATTTATGAATATGGAGATGTAGTTGTAGCAAATGACTATGATAGTGCAGATGCACTAGTAGTCTCAGAACATGACTCAAAAGATGAATGAATACTTGATTATGGATGCTCATATCACATGTGTCCCATTAAGGATTGATTTTCCACTTACCAACCCCTAGACGGAGGCAAGGTCCTTTTGGGAAATAATGCTCCCTACAAGGTCATCGACATCGGCACAATTTGAATCAAGATGTTCGACGAAATCGTAAGGACGTTGACATATGTAAGACATGTTCCAAAGTTAAAGAAAAATATGATTTCCTTGGGAACACTAGATTAAAAAGGTTATAACTACAAAGGTGGAGATGGAGCTATAAGAATATCTAAAGGCTTTGTAATGAAATGAAAGAAATAGAATAATATATATATGTTACAAGAAAACACAATCATGGGTATTGTTGTTGTCTCCTCAACATCTGATTCTGATGTCACCAAACTATGGTATCCGAGAATCATTAATGTCAGTGAAAGAGGTCTAGTTGAGTTGGCCAAACAAGGATTACTGTGCGGTCAACAAGTCGGGAAGGTAGACTTTTGTGAACATTGTGTTTTTAGAAAGAAGTATCAGATAAAATTCAATGTTGCAGTTCATCGAACAAGAGACACATTAGATTATGTACATTCTGACTTGTGGGGTCCTTCCCAAATACCATCTCATGGTGGTAGTAGATACATGTTAACATTCATTGATGACTATTCAAGGAAGGTGTAGATCTTCATTTTAAAACATAAAAGTGAAGCATTTGTCAAGTTCAAATAGTGAAAAACCTTGATCGAAAAGCAAACTAGGAGAAAGATCAAAAGACTAAGAACTGATAATGGTCTAGAATTTTACAGCGGAGAATTCGGAAATTTTTGCAAGGATCACGGTATTGTCAGTCATTATACCGTGAGACAAAGAGAAGACATTGGTTTAAGAAGAAAGAAGGAATCCATGGGTTGAATATGCAAGATTCAAGGCGCGATTAGTGGCCAATGGTTTTACACAAAGAGAAGGCATTGATTTCAATGAAGTTTTCTCTCCTGTGGTAAAACACAGCTCTATTCGCATCCTACTTGCCATTGTAGCTCAATTTGATCTAGAACTTGAGTAAGTAGATATCAAAACGGCATTCTTGCATGGTGAGTTGGAGGAACAAATCTACATGAAACAACCTGAAGGATTTGAAGTTCAATGGATGAAAAATCATGTTTGCTTGCTGAAGAAATCTGTATATGACCTAAAACAATCTTCCAGACAGTAGTATCGACGATTTGACACCTTCATGCTTGAAATTGGCTATTCTAGAAGTGAACATGATAGTTGTGTCTACTATAAGAAGCTTGCAAATAAGTCATTCATATATTTGCTTTTATATGTTGATGACATGTTGATCGCATGTAAGAACATGTCAGAATTAGAAACCTGAAAGCTCAATTGAGCTCAGAGTTTGAAATGAAGGACTTATGAGCTAGAAAGAAAATTATGGGAATAGAGATTCAGAGGGGTATAAAAGAGGGGACACTCTTTCTGTCACAAAAGAAGTACATTAAGAAAGTGTTGGAACGCTTTGACATGCATTATGCTAAACTAGTCACTACTCCATTGATGACTCATTTCAAACTTCCAATTTCCTTGTGTCCACAAACTGAGAATGAAAATGAAGAGATGTCAAGTGTACCTTATGCCAGTGCGTTTGACAGTCTCATGTATGTCATGGTGTGCACTAGACTAGATCTTGCACATGCAGTAAGTGTGGTAAGCAGATATATAGCAAATCCTGGTAAAGTTCACTAGAAAGCTGTGAAGTGGATTATGTGCTACCTGAAAGATACCACAAATATAGGGCTTTTGTATGGTAAAGTCAAAGATGTTGGAAACAAGATCACTAGATATGTTGATTCAGATTATGTCGGAGATCTAGATAAACGGAGATCGATCACCGGATATGTCTTTACACAGTGTGGTTGTACTATTAGTTGGAAAGCAACACTACAATTAATTGTTGCTTTGTCTACAACTGAAGCAGAGTACATCGCAGTAACAAAGGCTGTAAAGGAAGCCATATGGGAGAAATGTCTAATTGAAGAGTTGAGTATACAACTCGAAGAAACAACCATCTACTGTGATAGTCAAAGTGTTATACATCTGACAAAGAATCCAATGTATCATGAAAGAACTAAGCATATTGATGTTCATATGCACTTTATTAGAGATATAATGGAGAAATGAGTTGTTAGGATGAAGAAAATACCCACTACAGATAATCCGACAGACATGATAACGAAGTGAATTCCAACTACCAAGTTTAGACATTGTTTGGACTTGATTAATGTTCATAATCTCTAGTGAGCATGAAGAATAGTACCAGGAGAATAATTATGATAGTCTTTTAGCCAATGTGGAGATTTATTGAATATTAACTAAAAGAAAAAGATAATCAAAGACTTTCTTGAGTCAAACAAAAACAAAGTGGTTAGAGATCATTTTGAAGAAAAAGAGAATTTATAGCCAAGTAAAAGAAGTGGCTATGATGAAACCAACATTAATGCTCTGTTCCTTTGACCATATAATCTTCAAGAACTTTGACTATAAGTAGGAATGCTCCAAACCATTATAAAACACATCAAATACTTAATAAACATGGTCTATCAATTTGTTACTTAGTTTAATAAACATGTTCTATAAAACTTGAGTTATAGATGTTATTATCAGGATTAATCTAAACTTGCCGCACTCTTATAATTATATTAATTTATCTTCATATTTTAGGTTAAAATAAGATGCAACATATATGCCATGAGAATGTGAACAAGACAAGACATATTCCACATTTCTTTTTCATTAGAAAAAATAAACCGCTATTGTAATTGAAGACATATATTTATTCTTTTTTGTTGTGTTATTAGCCATTCTTTTTTTCCTTTTTCCCACTTCTTTTTAAGTATAAAAGGCAATCTTTCCGTTTTCTAAGTTAGTGGCTCCCACTAATTCATATCAATTTGACATAGATATAGAATCAATTATGTTCGGGTCAAGTTCATTGATGGCGTGGGATAGCTGGACAATGAACATTCTTTACGTGCTATTTTTTCTGGAACTTTAACAAAGAAGTTATTTATCTAAATTATGAACAACTTAGACGGTTTTAACACAAAGGTCTTGAAACTTAGACGAATATGATTTTTAGCGTGAATTATTTATCTATATTCTTCATCACTCAATTACAAGTTATAAAAAATAAACCAGAATCGTATTTATAGTTAACAAAATATGATAATATAGTATATACAGTCATTACATTATTCACCATTATATTTAAGAGATATTATTGATTAAATATAAATGAATGATAAATAAACAATGATAATATAAAAAACTCTTACACTATTAATAACACATTTTTTTCTAATGAGAAAAAGTATGAATAAATAATTGAGCTCAGTCTCACACTTAAAAATAAATAACGTTTATTTATCTATGGAGGTTGCATCAGCTTGCTACTTTGTGTCCACATGGGAGCGAAGATTGTAGATATTTTTTTGGCCGGTTATGAATTTTTCTCATGATTTTTATAGTCCTTCTCACCTAACTTTTCTGATTTTTTCCTAACTTTTCCCTTGTATTTTTGTGTATTAGTGCATATAATCCTTGCTATGATTAATAGTTTTTATGGCTGTAGATTTGTTTTTTTAACGTACAAGAGAAAATTGTTTACCCAGAAATAGTTAGCTCTAAACAGTGTATAGCCTAACCAGGAATTTTAGCTAATTAATGTTCACTTCTAATCAAGATTTCTAATTGAATTCTAATTAGGATTTCTAATTAATTTAAAGGGCCTAAAGCTACCATCATTTAATTATTCAGTGATTTAGAATGATAGGAAGACAACCTTCTCATAAGTGACATAACTTTTGCACAGTTGAATTGTTAGAATCATCATATATTTGAACCACTCTTCTCATTATTACTCGATTCTAAAAGATCAAATCTTAATACTGTATCAAATGAAAATCCAATTTCTTTTTGGTTGACATGAGTAAAAAGTAACACCATACTTAGTCCATTAGACTCATTATTAAACGATTTTGAAATACAACTTTAACATAAATATTAATTACACAATTGTCAACCAACCATTAAAATGATGTCTGGTTAGAGATAAAAAAGAGAGGATGTCATGACCTGTTAGCTACTATTTATGAAGAATTCTTAAATGAATAAGTCCCATGCATGCAACATGCACTAAATCTTGCATATTTTAAAAGACTTAAAATTCAATGAATCACCACATAAAATAATGCATGTATGAGTTCAAAGTACAGGAAGAAGTCATTAGTTGTAGAAAGCAGCAATTATGAACCGTTTTCTAGAAGCAGTGAAAAGGGTCACCATGTGTCTTTACTGGTGCAACAGTTTCCTCAATCATACAGGTTGGGTGATAATACCCTTTTTACCCCCTCATCTAACATCTGCAACATAAACATGTGATTCTGCACATGGTATATTTATGTATAGCTAGAATAAACAAATAGGAAGTGAATATAATTGTTATTGTGAGAAATAAGAATAAACAATATTAAAAGATTAAGATTTAAAGAAATACATACATGATTATTATTATGTGATGAATAACTAACTTTTAATTATAAGTTGTAAGGTTCATATTTATAATGCTTAGAGTCACTCCCTAAATAAATATATAATATGTAAGTATAAGTGAGGTATTGTGTATGTTGTATTTTAGATTTAGATGTTCCAATAACATATCTCTATCACCCTTTTCATTTTTCTCATCACAGTTTCTTTTGTTGTTTTCTTTTTAACCTTTTAATGTATAATTTGTTTGTTGATTAGTGTTTTTTGTTGTTGTTGTTGTTGTTGTTTGTACTTAGAATACTTAAATGTTCAGACACATGAGTCAAGTCTTCCAATTATGGGTGGTTGTAAATTAATGTCTTCTTGTGGAAAAGTTGTTGAATGGTTCTCAACTCACTCTCAAGCTTAGAGGTTCTCTTTAGTTGTCTCTATTTTTTTTCTTAGCTCAAATTTAAGTTCAAATTTGTAGTCTTTTATGTTCCTCCAGATTCCAAAGGTTTTTATTAATGTTGGAAACATGTATAACCTTGTTAATGTTTATTAACATGACCAAGTATAATATCACAATATAATTTTTTAACATTTTCTATGTTTTGTATGGATCTGTTGTATTAATGAGAAATTGAGAATAATCTCTCACTCTTTATTCAATAGTCCTAATTGTGCAACTTATGAGATTCTTGAAACAGTGTATTCTTATTCTGCTTGGCTTTCCTTTTGTTAATAGTTGTTTGTTTCTGTTTTTGTTTGTCAGATATATAGAAACTGGTTGTGAAAAACAGAAGCACTGGTTTCCAAGAATACAGGAATCTATAATCACCATGTTTCATCGCTGGAGCAATTCACAACAAGACCAAAAAAGCAAAGAGCTTTATGCTGAATCCAAGGTATTAAGTTGTTTCTGCTTAGTGATATTAAGCACTATTAATTATCATGGTTTTGGTACGAATGCGGGTACTAAGTGGCAGTACATTACCCTTTCAAATATTAGTACACTAGGGTATATATTCAGTAGAGTTTTTATAGTTCTCTACATGGTCGTTTTTAGTGTTGCTTCTTGTAAGTTTGAGTCAATTTTTGTTTCACCATAGGAGAAATACCTAAGAATAACATTATTTCTTGTTTGTTGTAACTCGTTCATGTAACTGAATGTAGAATACCAATTATTCTTCTTTTCTTTTACTTAAATTGTAGATAAAAATCCGGTACATATTTTAAAGGGAACAATTCACAAAAGAAATATGAATTGATACGAGAGAAACAATTCGTATATCAGATAAATGTGTTTTAATAATATGTATACTAAATTTTTTTTACAACCTTAGGTTAAAGAGCTAAAGGATGCAATTGGGTCCTTATCCGGACACAGCTTGAAGTATTGCACTGATGCTTGTTTGAGGAGATATCTAGAAGCTAGAAACTGGAATGTAGACAAGTCCAAGAAGATGTTGGAGGACTCACTAAGGTGGAGATCAACCTATAAGCCTGAGAAAATCCGTTGGGTAAGTTGTGTTTGGTTTGTATTCATGTTTTGGTTTTGGTGCTTAAATATAAGGAAATGATGCTTGCACACCAAATTTTGCATCACAATTTGTACCTTGTTTAATAGGTGTATAATGAAATAAAGCTAATTGCAGATATTAAGGTATGTGTGAGGAATATGATCAGAGTGAATTATCCAGAAAATAAACTATACCTAACTATAGTCAAAGGTGTTGGGATCAAGCGAACGATATATTAAAAGAGAATAGAAAGAAGAGAGAATAATACAATGAATTTGGTAACGAGTTTCGGTCAATTTATGCCTACGTCCCCTGAGCATTAAACGACTAACACTATGTATTATAGAATATGAATTTGTGTTGTTCTTCTCATTAGTTTTAGATAAGACATAAATATATAGTCTTTTACCCCAACTTTTTACATTAATCCAACCCTAGAACCTGTTGTTATATAGAGAAAAAGTTAGATTTATTGGAATATGAGTCATTGCACCCAACAAAAAGTATGCAGATATTAAGGTACACCTAACTATAATCAAACAATAAAATTATGTAGAATGAAAATATTAAGGTGAAAATAAAAGTATGCAGATATTAAGGTATACCGTATACCTAATTATAATCAAACAATAAGTGATTTGTCAGCAAATATTTGTGTCTGTTATTGTTGGTGTAAAAGTAGTATGCAAAAACTGGTGTGCTATTGTGCACATAGTAGTTACTGTTGTACAGAATTTTGATTAATTACCTGTACTGTTTGGATAATCAAACATAACAGAAAACATTGTTAAAGAGGTGTAGAATGAAAATTCTGATTGCACAAAAGCTACACTCTCATATACATATATATATATATATATATAATCAGAGTGTATGTAAGCAGAAAACAGGAGAAGTTTAACTGTCATCAAACAAACTCATTGTTAGGAGTCCGATATTGAGTAGAATAACAAACTCAATGTGGTACTTAAGTCATGAGGTTCTCCCACCTAATAGACTAGTCTTTTGGGTTGGGCTCTTATGTGTTTAAGTGTCACCAAAAGGGCTACCTATAGGCTGAATTAAGGTACATTATTACTATCTGGTCACTGTCGATAGAGTGAAAGCCGTGAGTCCCACATTGAGTAGAATAACAAACTCAATGGGTACTTATGCTTTCCCACCTAATAGACTAGGCTTTTAGGTTGTGCTCTCCTCATGTGCTTAAGTCCTAACACTCATTCACTATGATGATGTGAAGTAATTTATGGGTGTTTGTGTATACTGTTATTGGTGTAAAATTAGCATGCAATAACTGGTGTGCAAGTATGAATAGGATCTTCTCCCGTACTAGAAAAATGAGAATGAAAAATTGAATAGGATTTTCTGTGGCACTGGAGAGAATCTAAATTCTTATAAAATGTGATTTGTCAGGATGAGGTTGCAATGGAAGGGGAGACAGGGAAATTGTACAGAGCAACTTTCCGTGATAGACAAGGAAGGTCTGTTCTTATTTTGAGACCTGGAATGCAGGTATCATAGCTTGTACATATATATGATTAATTGATCCCTACAATTCAAAACTATATATAAATAAAGTCTTCATAATTTTCAAATAATGTCAAATGCAAAATGATCCATGTTATGCCCTTATAGTTTCAGATTTGACTCCTCCAAACTGCAGGGTTACACTTTAAGGAATAAAGTGCAAATGTAACTATTGATTGAAAAACCAATGATTAAAATTATGCTGAGATATATGCACATGCATGAAACTTATAGAGTTATTAAAATTTCCTAAGTTAGAGGAAATGAAGAGGGTCAGTATCGACGCAAATTAATGTTGTTTGCCTTGTGACTCGAAGTTCATAAGTTCAAATCCTGTAAACATACCGACTCATAAGTTCTACTACTTCTTTTCTTGAGATGGTAAGACTACATACATCTACCATTCAAGATGGACTCCGTTAGGTGAGAGTTTCGTGATGTGGGCCATCCTTTTTAGTTAGTGGAAATGAATCCCCTTTAGTTTCACCCCAAATAGGGAAGAAACATAACTAATAAAGACCATTTCCCAATGCTTGAAGGGAGTAAATTGAATTTTGAGTGAAATTATCTAGACCAAATCAATAATTTAACCTTTAGTTTATTCAAGTATAAATATCTTGAGCTATAATGGGTATTGAAATTGAATATTTGATGTGTTGAAGAACACATCCTCAATGGAGAATCAGATGCGTCATCTAGTGTATCTTTTGGAAAATGCTATGCTAAATCTTCCACCAGATCAAGAACAAATGGCATGGTTGATAGACTTCACAGGGTGGTCAATAACAAACACACCAATTAAATCAGCCAGAGAAACCATTAACATTCTACAGAGTCACTATCCTGAGAGGCTTGCCATAGCATTTCTTTACAATCCACCTCGTGTTTTTGAAGCTTTTTGGAAGGTTTGTTCACTTTTGCTGTCACTCTTAGCATTATTATCAAAAGAATCTGCAAAAAAGTACATCTTTTCTTGCCTCAATTTGCAACTAGAATTGATATATTAAGACTCAATGGTTAATTTGTTTTGAAGATTTTGGATGTCAATTTACTCCTTGCACAATTTTAATAAGCTGCCATCTTGTTTTGAGAACACATTCTGTCTCATAACTTGTACTACTCCATGTGCTATTGAATATGATTGGTTAGAAAATTGCTTAATAATTAATTCTTTTAACTTAGAGAAATTTTTTGAACCAATCATAATTGAAAGCATATAAAATGACACAAACTATAAGACATCTTATAAATGTGCTCCTAATATAAAAGTTTTAGTTTTATTTTCACAATCTTTCTTTTTATTAAGTAACTCTTTTTAATTGGACGGGACTGGAAATAAGAATCAATGATCTCTTCGTTAAATGGACACTTTAATGTGCACACATGAGATGCTGTTAAATTTATCTGTTACCGCTAGGCACTAACATTAGTCTAAATTGACCAACTACTTTCCAAGACAAGGAGAATATTTGGTTTTTCATAGTGATGATGCTAATTTCAAGGATTAAATAATGTATTTTTAACGTTAAAAGACTAACCCACTTCATGTCCCTTTTATCTTTGATAAAGTATTTACTCTATCATTAAATTTCATACATAATAAGTAACAAATTATAATACTGGTCCCATTATTAGTATTAAAGTTAGAAGTTCATCATCTATTTATGCAGATAGTCAAGTATTTCTTGGATAACAAGACATTTCAAAAGGTAAAGTTTGTCTACCCAAAAAATAAAGATAGTGTGGAACTCATGAAGTCTCATTTTGATGAGGAAAATCTTCCCAAAGAATTTGGAGGAAAAAGCATATTGACCTATAACTTTGAGGAGTTCTCCAGATTAATGGCTCAAGATGATTTGAAATGTGTAGCCTTTTGGGATTCTGATAACAATCTTACAAACCACATTGGCAATGAGATTTCTGCAGCATAAATAACTCTAGAGCCAGTTTGAAATAAAGCCTCAGAGATCTGAGGTACTTAACCTTGTGTTAACTTAGTGGAGATATATATGCAGATCATTATAGTGCCTTACTATCTATGTAGTTGACCTTACCTAGATAAAGACTTGATTGTTGTTGTTCTAGTGTATATGTAGCCCTTTATTTAAGGGGTCTTTGGTTGTTTTCTGCTTTCATTTCATAATTACATAAATATCATGTTACTTTCATTTTGTTTACTATTTTCAGAATTTTATGGGAACATTTTTTTGGATAAAAATGTGAATATATTTACTATAGATCGTTTACATTATATTATGCTATCCATAATAAAGATTGCAAACAGAACAATCACCCTAATAGGCCTATCAAAAGCTTAGAACACTCTGAGTACAATCCTACATTTACTAACAGAAAAAAAAATCTTCAATTTTTTTACTGTTGATCCCTATCTAAGTATTCCTGTATGTATCAAAAAAATTTGTTCATACTTCTAAATCGACCTTTGATCTTGAATATGAGGACATCTTTCATTTCCTGCTCAATCTGGTTCCAAACTATCTCAGGTGCCTAATATCCTTATGTTTCTACTCGAGATATGTTGATGCAAGGGAGACACCAGTTCCCCATTAGGCCAACAATTATGTTGTATCAGTTTATGTTCGGTATTGATACCTAACCCAGTTTTTTGCTGATTGACAAAACTTTTTGTTGGGAACATGAGAACAAGAGGATAAAAGAGAGAATAATACGATTAATTGGATCAATTTGTGCTTACACCTCCAAGGAGTATTGAGTGACTACTACTATGTATTAGAGAATAAGGTTTTGTGTTTTTGCGACTATAGTTGTTGTACCATTAGGTTTCCATATAACACATAAATGTATAGTTGTCTGCCCCAACCACTTTACATTAGTTCAAACCTATAACTTATATGGTTGTTTTCTAGTGAAAAAGTTATGTCTACCAGAATATGAGCTTTTTGTAAAACAATCTCCACTTTGAGAAGTATCATCAATCTACATCTTCTGTTATGCAATTGAGTTGGAGGGCGTGCTTCATAGTCTAACTTAAGTGAATTCTAGAAAGTTCAGACAATGCCTGAACTTGTCTATGGTAAATGTCTTGGTTAACATATCAGTTGCATCTTTTGAAGTGAGAATCTTTTAAAACAGTATCTGCCCATAAGCCACAAACTATCCGATCTTATGAAATCTCACATCAATATGATTTGTTGTATTTTCTAGCGTGATACATCTTTTTAATTGCCAAGAAGATTGTATTATGGTTGTCGCGATGCAACAAAACTCCACATTGCTCGATGCTTAATTAATTTAGCAGCCCCATAAATCACAAGGCTTCCTTAAAAGCTTCACCAATTGCCGTGTACCCTGCTTCAGTTGTGAGCATAGCAACAACAAATTGAACTGGTAATCTTCACATAATTGGTTCATGGGTAAGGGTGAAAGTTTGGTTGCTGTTGTAAGTGTAACCATTCTATAACTAGAAGGACTTTTAATAACATGGCTATGTATTGAAGTACTAATTAGAAAATACAAACTACAATGCATTTTCTGGAGTACAATTTTTCTCTTTCTGCTTCCCAGAAATACATTTGATAATTTACATGAAAATGTTTCATACAAGTGTGCTACTTACAGCCAACAGAATCACACAATCATACAATGGATCTCATAAGATGCCAATGACAAAAACTGAACATCTGTATTATCCTTTGATGCAAAAGACATTTCTTTAAAGACAAAAAAACTACAGAAAAAAAGAATTATTGTCTGCTGAACAAAGGGCAATAGCAGTTTAACACTGATGGTTAATTGCCTTCAAACTATACAACAACAATCAAACATTTATCCCAGTAGGTAAGGTCGGTTATTTCCTTCAAACTAACGGAGGGGTTATATTAACCGCCTTTTCAAAATGCGAGTACTTGCTTGGTATGAGCGTGCTAACAGGCTAACCCCGATACCAACTCCTACACAGATGCCAAGCCCAATTCCAACACCAACTCTTACACCAGCATTAAACCATGACAGTTCACCATCTATATATCCTGTTCTTTGCCAACACATGTTGTAATCCTCTTCATGTTTGAAGTGTCTATAATCAGCAACCTATTAAGTAAAATAGAACAGGAAATGATTATAAGTTTATAACAGGAAATTCAGCAAAAGCCAAGTCACAGTAACTCCAACATTTTCATCAAAGTGATAAGGCCATGAGTCCATGACCACACAAACTGTTGAAATATTGCATTGACACCAGCTATGATATCAAAGAGTATCAATAAGATAGTTTTCTAAAACTAAATTGTCTCCTTAGTTTAGAGAATAAGTTGTAGCCATGACCTCAAATTTCGATATGGCCATAATATTTCCGTTGTGGTGTGATACCGAATCACAATGATGCGACCACAACGGACTGCAACGCAACCGCATTGGACAGCAACGCAACCACATCGGACCGCATCAGACGAAAAATATTTTTTTACTCACAAAATAATTCATACCGTAATGGCCGCTATCCGCATCGCAACGGCCGCATTGACCGCAACCGTAATTTAAAAACTGATCCTACACATAACAAATCAAGCACATTCAGCTCCAACCAGAGATATGTCATACACAGATGCTCCTATGCTACAGACAGAGAGTGTGGCTCCATCGCCAATTGTTCTGTATTTGTTTCGGAAGAGGCTGTACATAAGGGAAGCTGAGTGTTGGGAGATTTTCATCTATGGGCTATAGCATTCTTCCATGGGCAAAGTAAAAGAAACATATAAGTGAGTTTGATATCATATCTTGACCCAAAACCTTAAGGCATTAGGTCCATGAGTCCATCTACTTATATGCTCTTCAACTCTTCCACTTCTAAGACTTCTTCACACTTGAAATACCCAACACGGGTACATAGGGCAACAGAAAATAATGAGGTCACACAGTAACTTCCCATGAAATAATTGAAAATAATGTTGTGGCTGCCCAAGTGCCCATGCTATAATGATACTTCTAGGATAGGATATTACTCAGTACTCAGTATTTGGGACCAATGTCAAAAGAAAATGCCAAAATGGTAGTAAGCATAGAGGGACCACAACACACATAATTTACTATAGAATTTGTGTTATCCAGCAAAGGAAGTTTAGTCATAATTAATTCTCTCATACAATGGCATTTGAACTTGGTTGATGCATAATGTGAAACCGGAATGTGCAATATTTAGATGAGAAAATCATGCAAAAAAAATAAACAGCCAATTACTGGAAATTAAGAGCCTGTAACCTGTTAAGCACTTTTTTTACCTGAAAATCAAGTCCATGATCAGATACAGCTTTCTGGTTCTCATTGGTTTCATGTTCTGGAATGACATCCAAGGTAGATTTCCTATTATGCTTCTTCCGGAAATTGAGCTTCAGCGTCTTAGTTAAGATTATCGGTCTTCCCGAGTAGCATCCAGCAACATAAACCTCAATTTCAGGACAAGTTAATTCAAGGCTAGAAACATGTTTCCCCTTGAAGAAACCACTGCTACCGGATATCTCAGTTTCACAACTCATATTCCACTTCTTCGCCTTACTTCTCGATTCGCCAACGAAACTGTTGCTTACAGACATCTCTAAAACCCCAGAGAGAACGCGACGCTCTTTATCATAAACCTTAAACTTCATGCTCCCATTTGAACGTATAGTATCCGTGCTCACAAAGATCGCTTCTTCGGATTTCTTATCCACCCGGTCTCTCCTGAGGACCAAAGAAACTCCATCAGAGTACATGCTGCTTCTAACACCATTCACCTCCAAAAGGGTATCAGGACTTAGAGGAATATGATTGAGATTAAGAAACTCTGGAGTGGATTTATCTACCTGAAAGCCACTAACTCTTACATAAAAGACTCTTAGATCAAACCACTGTGATGATAGTTTCATAGAGGGTTTATTATAAGGAGAGTACTCAAAGATTTCAAGGCTTCTATTAGAAGCTTTTCCATTGCATAGTGATGATGATTCATAAGGTTCTTCCATGTTCATATCTTACACATTCAATCAATCACTGAAATCTTCTACAATATAAGATTGAGTGCATCATTGAAACCTGCTTCATAATTAACAAACTACTTGATACATAATCTCAGATAATTGAAGCTATAAATCTTGTATAACTTGAATAGTTGAAAATATGAAAACCAAAAAACAAAGGGTATAAAACAGAAATTGTTGAATTACAATGAAACAAGAATGAAAAGGTGATGAACTCAGAAACTATGAGTATCCAACTTCATCAAAACACAAGCAAAATAGCAAATAACATACACATAATGCTAGTTATTACTTATTACTACTTACTAGGAACCAAAACCAAACATTTCTCTCTTTGTATTGTAGGAAAGAGCATGACCACAGAACAAAATTCAATCCCTCTTATACCGCAAATAAAGTCTAAACAAGGAAAACATTTACATCCACAATCTCAGATTGTGAATCATAACACAAACTGCTTTTCAACCACAATTAAGCAATCAAATCAAATATTGTAAAACCAAAGTACCTTTGAGATCCTTGTCCACATAACATGTTGTTATTGTACACCTAAGCTCTGTCCCATGATAGTGGCATGCTAGCAGCAAAAACAACAACCTCAAATTACAAGTAACAAATAGTATAGTTAGATATTTTTTAAGTTTATACAATAGATATAATAACTCTTGATTCAATCTTTATTTGAAGCTTTTTTTTATAGCCTAAAGATAAGTTATTATATGTGGCTATATCTGTATTTTTCATTATGAATATTCATACATATAATGTTATGTGTAAAATGAGTACCACGTTTCTTATTTTTATAAATTTATAAGGTTCGCTATACTATTCAAAACATGAGACTAATCTCTACAAAGAAAAAATAAAGCATACATGAGATTGATAAGACAAAACTAAAACTTAAGATATATGGTAATATAAGGGCCGTGACATTGAAGCATGAAGTGTTTGCTTAGTTTATATCTAGACCAAATTGGAGTCTAAATTTATATATATATATATATATATATATTTTCTGGAGAAATGTTTTTCAAAAGTATATACTTTGAGAATATTTTTTAGAAAATACTCTACTCTGAAAAGTATAGTTTTCAATAGTATATACACGTTATATAAATATTAAACATTTTATGTACTATATGAAAGGCACATTTTTCTTCTATTCTATTGGATATTTGGATTAGTCTTTTCCTTGCACTAATTTTAAAATTTATTATTATTTCATATGAAATTTTAGATTGTTGCACCCGTTTTTCGGCTGCACGACTTTTTAGAGTCGCCATTACATTTTATAATTAAAAATGTAGAAAAATATTTTAAGTCTAATTACTTTGGGCTTTTGGATTTTTGATATCCAAGTTCGGGAGTCGGTAACATAGTAGACAAAGTATTAACACCCTCCCCATCCGTCTTAGGCGGTACCCTTCAGTAAATTATAAGACTTTTTATTATTATTCTTATTACTAAATTATCTGAGTGATTAATTAATTATTAAAATGAACAAATTTATTTATTTTTATTATTGTGCTTGACAAGATTGACATTGGTCCTATGTATCTCTCTTTTAGTTAGAGAATCAGGGTTACATAGTTCTTTAGTAAAAAACATTTGTTGGTTGACAAATTTTATTAATGAAAAAATGATATTTAATTAGTTCTTAATTTAATTAGTATGAAAAAATGATATTTAATTAGTATGAAAAAATGCGTTTTGATTAGTTCTTAATTTAATTGAAAATGATATTTTTTTATTGATTTTTAGAATTAATCGAGTGAAAAAAAGCGGCGTAGCGTGACCTTTCGAAGATGAGTTGTGAAGGCCTACAAGGCGACCGTCTCTCCATCTTTGATTATTCATAAAATTATTTCATTTTTTGAAAAGTGATTATAATAATGTTGTCATGTTTTATTTATTAAAAAATGTTCAAATTTTTATTGAAAATAATTTTTGTTATTAACATTTTTTAGTAATGTGACTATGAAATTAGAAAGAAAAAATACAAAATAAAGTGTTTTAAGAAAAAAGATTGATACTTCATTGTTATTTGTTGATTTTTATTTATTGATGTTTATCCAAAAAATATTATTTATTTATTCAAAAAGTATATTTATTTATTTTTGGACTAGTCTCTGTTAGATATCATACAAAAAACTACATTTTTTTTATTTGTTAAATGATATTATACCATTATAGTTTGCAAATACAAATATTGACATAATAAAAAGGAAATAAAAGAAATAAACATGTTTGATCGTGTGTGGGAGAGAGTATGAAGTCTTACTGCACTTGGACACGTGACGCGTTCTGGATGGTGGACTAGAAAGGTGCATGGGGTGGAGCGTAAACCTGCGTGTAGGGGATCCTGCGCACTCACTGTGTAGGTATCTGGTGTGGCGCGACACACTGCAACCAGGACGTGTTTCGTCATAGGATTGGCCAATTTTTAGTCAAGATGACTAGAGGTTAAAGTATGCAGATCCTACAACCAGGATTGGATGAGGACGTGAGTGCACAGTGTTGTTACACACACAACTGTACTAGATCACTTGGCTAAAAAAAATTCTTTTCTCTCTCAGTTGTGGCAGGTTTTTTGGTAGTGTTTTTAGGCTTTTTCAGTGTTTTCAGTATCATTTCTTATCGATCCCAACACCTCTGTTTATATTTAAAATTATGTCAACTGAATCCTAATTTTAGGTATTATAATTTTTTTTTGGATAAACTTGATAAACACCCCTAACAAACCAGATTTGACTACCATTTTTATCTCTTTACTTTTTTAATTCAAACAAGGTTTCTTAAAGGAATATTCTTAGCATTTTAATTTAATTAGTTTAATAAATCTGAAAATAATTATAAAAAATCTATAAAAATAGTTTTATGATAAGTGTGAAATTATATTACATTTGCATTGCATTTTAGGACATAATTAGGACTTTAGGATTGTTTTTAGCTTTTATTTCTCTTTGTTCGGGTTGAGCGAGTGTTTTTAGCTATGTTGTGCAGTTTGGATGGATTAAAGTAAAAAAAGAGTAGAGATTGGGTGCAATAAGATTAAATTCAGTGTTGAGGCTATGTGAAGAACAATTAAATGACCAAAATAAGTTATATATGTTATATTATATTCCTATTTTTTAGATTTGTTTTGTTAGGCTTAGCCCAATATTTTGTAATTAGGATAAATAAAAATTCTTCCTCAAGGATTTTTACACTTTTTTTTATATTACAATTCTCTAATTTAGAATTTGGGATTCTCTTCTACATTATGAGCGAGTAATTCCCTTTGTTTCTAGGATTGGGGCTATGCCCTTTTACATTCAATAAATACTTATTCTTACTTCTATTTCATTGAGTGTTGTGATTTGAATCATTAAACTGGGTTTTATTCGTGTGAGTTGTCTGACCAACAAATTACACATCTTAGATACATTGGGGAAGGACCGAGAGGTGAACTCAACTATCCGACCATTCAGTTATTCAAACTAGAATCCTAATTCATGAGAGTAGTATTAGGATTCTCGGGGGTTTCTGGAATTCATCTTGGGTTGCTATGAAGCGATTGGATAGACAGATCCAAGTAAAAAAATTGATTGATAATTGTACCACGAGAGTAGGTACGAGTTCAATTGAATACACGTGTCAGAGCTCGAGAGAAGATGACACATATCAAAGAGCAATTCACTCTCACAACTTAAAGTTCATGAAAAGGAGCAAAACAAGGATTTGCGAGTGTAAAGGCGGTAACCCTTATCTTGATAACTCTTCCAAAATAAGATTTCAATCCCTTTTGATTATTTTCATAATTATTCTTGGCAATTATTCTAAATTCAATTCTATTCCTTATTTGAGTTAAGTATAAATTAATTGTTATAATTAAAGGAGTTTTCCAGTCCTCGTGGAATCAATATTTTATTATTTGATGACATAATTGTGCACTTGCGATTTGCCCTATCATTTTACTTATTTTTATTCATTTAATATTATAATTTCAAAAAAATTAAAATAAATTCATTTTATTAAATGTTTTGTTTAAGGATAAACATATGAGTTTCTAGAACCTAGCTTTTATTGCATTTTTCATTTATTTCTGAAAATTCATTTTTTGTGAATTAAGTTAATTTAGCTTTGAATGTTGGTTAACCTAATCACTTAGGTGTAGGAACCTTAACATAACAAGTTCATTATTATTTTTGAATTTTGGTTAACTTAATCCCTTAGATTTAGGAACCTTAACAACATTGATTAGTTTTACTATTTTTAGAAAACAATTTTTGGAATTCTATTATTTTTATTTAAACAATGTTGGGCTTTTTCTAGGCCGAACAGAAATGAGCGTTCACAGCTGCCCCTATTTACTTGTTACTTACTTGATAGCAAGCTAACAAAGGTTTGAGAGATATCATGGTAAGTAACCAGTAAAGAAATGAACTCTATTTTTGTTAAGGCTCAGAAAAAGGCCATTGGGAAGATACCGAATTTTGATGAAGCATATCGATGCTTTGTTGGTGGACTAGAGATTTGTTGAGGCAGTTCCCGTGCTTGCCGTAATGAACCAGAGATTTGTTGAGGCAGTTCCCGTGTTTACTGTGATGAACCAAGGATTTGTTGTGGCAGTTCCCGCATTTAGCGTGATGGACCAGAGATTTGTTGAGGCAGTTCTCGTGTTTGTCGTGATGGACCAGAGATTTGTTGAGGTAGTTCTCGGGTTTGCCGTGATGGACCAGGGATTTGTTGAGGCAGTTCCCGCGTTTTCAGTGATGAAGTAGGGATTTGTTGAGACACGCATGCTGCCATATTGATTCAGAGATTTGCTGAGGCACCCTGCTGCGAAAATGATTCATGGATTTGTTGAGGCAACTCTCAAATTTGTCGTGATGGACCAGGGATTTGTTAAGGCAGTTCACACGTTTGTCGTGATGAACTAGGGATTTGTTGAGGCACTGATGCTGCCATAATGGTTTACAGATTTGCTGAGGCACCTGTGCTGCCAAAACGATTTAAGGATTTGTTGAGGCACCCATACTGCCAAAATGATTCAAGAATTTGTTGAGGCAGTTCCTGCGTTTGTCGTGATGGACCAGGGATTTGTTGAGTCAGTTCCAGCATTTGCCTTGATGAACTAGGGATTTGCTGAGGCACTCGTGCTGCCATAATGATTCAGGGATTTGTTGAGGCACCCATGCTGTCAAAATGATTCAGGAATTTTTTGAGGCAGTTCCTGCATTTGCCGTGATGGACCAGGGATTTGTTGAGGCAGTTCCCGCGTTTGCCATTATGAACCAGGAATTTGCTGAGGCACTCATGCTGCCATAATGATTCAGGGATTTGCTGAGGCACTCATGCTACCAAAATGATTCAGGGATTTGTTGAGGCACCCGTGCTGCCAAAATGATTTAGGGATTTGTTGAGGTTGTTCCCGCGATTGCCGTGATGAACCAGGGATTTGTTGAGGCAGTTCTTGCATTTACCGTGATGAACCAGGGATTTGCTAAGACACCTGTGCTGTCATAATGATTCAAGGATTTGCTGAGGCACCCGTGCTGCCAAAATGAGTCAGAGATTTGCTGAGGCACCTGTGCTACCAAAATGATTCAGGGATTTGCTGAGGCACCCGTGCTGCCATAACGAATCATGGATTTGTTGAGGCACCTATGCTGCCATAAGAAATCAGGTATTTGCTGAGGCACCCGTATTGCCATAATGTATCAGGGATTTGCTGAGGTACCTGTGCTGCCATAAAGAATCAAGGATTTGCTGAGGCACCTGTGCTGCCATAAGAAATCAGAGATTTGCTGAGGCACACGTGCTGCCGTAAAGAAGGATTTGGCGTGTCTAGAAAAATCTCTTGTGGAATGGGATGGTCCCACACCAATTAGTTATGCATGCATGATGTAGAAATACATGTTAGAATGCATGATTATGCGTTATGCAATGGAATTTTGTCTGTTTGCTTGCGCTTATTGGAAGAATAATGTATATATGCATGTTTAAATGCATGTTTATATGCAATGAACGATTATGCAATGTTTTGTTTGTTTGTTTGTGCTTATTAGAAGAATAATGTAGAGATACATGTTTGAAAACTTGATTATGAAATGTTTTGTTTGTTTGTTTGTGCTTATTAGAAGAATAATGTAGGGATGCATGTTTGAATACTTGATTATGCAATGTTTTGTTTGTTTTTTTTGTGCTTATTGGAAGAATAATGTAGGGATGCATGTTTGAATGTTTCATTATATGCAATACAATGTTTATTTGTGTTTATTGGAAGAATAATGTGAAGATGCGTGTGCAATGTATGATTAAGCAATGTTTTGTTTATTTGTTTGCTCTATAATGATTAGTGTATGAATGTGATTATGCATTGCTAGATACAGTTATGTTATAATATATGTATGTCATTTATGATATGAATAATATATGTTTGTGTGAATGTAATGGAATGATGAGTAAAACACATGCACAAATGTTATAATGTGTTACTTATGATTTTCTAGATGACAATAATCAATTTTTATAAACTCGACTGAAGCGATCTTTGTTGCTTGATGTTGATTGGTACCATAGTTGTTTTCATCAAAATTTGCTCGAGTTTACTTGAAGGTGTCTTTCTCTTAAGGTGATCCATAAATCGCTTCGGTATGATCTTGAGGATAATGACTAAATCCAGCTATTTTGCCCGGGTGTAGGTTTGCATAGAATTTCTCTCAAAAGTGTTGATGTTTTTTGTAACAGCAAAAATTGCCTCAGTGTGCTTGTTTGTGTTCACCTAGGAGGCTACGACTTAGATTCTCGAAAAATCTGCCCCAGTTTGGGTGATTGAGGATTTGCGCTGGTAAGTTTTCACCTTGGGGTGTTCATTTAATTTTCTCTAATTTTTCCCAGGATACCTTATGTAGGCTTTTGTCAGGAACTCTCTTACTTTATTATGATCCAAAGTCGCCCTTGTTGGTTTTCGACTTAGGACCACTCTCTTTTTCCTAGGTTACCCATGTGGGTTTTCAACCTAGTGTTCATTTGTTTTTGTTCTTTTTTTTTAATACTCTTAGGTGTCTTGACTCGATGGAAAGTAGAAGCTTTGAACAATGACTCGTTCTTTCTTCAAGAGACTTGATAATCAAAGATCTTTCTTGTGTCTGATTGAGAGATTTTAATTACTTGTGATTGATTCAACTAATACAATAATGAGAAATCACTTCGGCATTACTCCAGTTTTGGGCTCTTTTTAAATTTTCGCCAGAAAATGGGACCAACCCAAAAACTGCACAGGTTGGGCTTCTTGTGACTTTCTAGTAGAAAATATGATCAACCCCAAAATTTGCCTCAGTTTGGTCTTCTTGTGATTTTCCACTATCCTAGTGTGAGATAATTCGAGCCATTCTTCTATCCATACTGATTTGCTAAACTTGGATTACAAGGCTCTAGACTATGAATCATCTTGAAATATGCCCCAATTTGAGAGGCTTCTAATTCTCCTTTGTCTCATATTCAGCTCCTTCTGATCGAAAAGGTACTTCAAACTTTTATGATCACTAAAAACCTCAAATCTCACACCATACAGGTGATGTCTCCAAATCTTGAGAGCAAAGACCACAACTGCTAATTCGAGATCATGGGTAGGATAGTTTTGCTCATGAGGCTTCAACTGCCTTGATGCATAAGATACCACCTTCTTATCCTGCATCAGCACACAACATAAACCTTGCTTGGATGCATCACAATACACATTAAAATTAATGTTGGGGCTTGGAAGAGTCAACACCAGTGATGAAGTCAACCTCTTCTTCAATTCTTGGAAACTGTCCTCGCACTTCCCAGTCCAAACAAACGGTTTCCCATTCCTAGTCAATTGGGTCAAAGGCAGCGCCAACCTTGAGAATCCTTCTATGAATCTCCTATAATAACCAGCTAATCCAAGAAAACTCCTAATCTCTGTCACACTAGTTGGAGTAGCCCATTCCATTACTGCTTCTACTTTTGCAGGATCCACTGCAATTCCTTCATTGGAGATCACATGTCCGAGGAAATTCACTTTCTCAAGCCAAAATTCACACTTAGACATTTAGCGTATAATTTGTTATCCCTCAAAGTCTTCAAAACAATCCTAAGGTGTGTTGCATGTTCTTCTTTGTCCTTGGAGTATATAAGGATATCATCTATGAAGACCACTACAAATGAATCCAAAAAGCGATGAAATATTCTATTCATGTAATCCATAAACACCGCAGGAGCATTTGTTACACCAAATGGCATCACAACGTACTCTAAATGTCCGTAACGCGTTCTGAAAGCCGTCTTTGGAACATCTTTTGACCTGACACGAATTTGATAATAACCCGATCTAAGGTCAATCTTAGAGAATATTGAAGCTCCTCTAAGTTGATCCATTAAATCATCAATATTGGGAAGAGGGTACTTTTTCTTTATTGTCACTTTATTCAACTGCCGATAATCTGTGCATAACCTCATGCTACCATCCTTTTTCTTTACAAACAGAACAGGAGCACCCCAAGGGGATACACTTGGTCGGATAAATTGTTTCTTCAATAAATCTTCCAATTGTGACTTCAATTCTTCTAACTCTTTAGGAGCCATTCTATATGGAGCTATTAAAATAGGCCTAGCTCTAGGAACTAAATCAATAGTGAACTCAACCTCTCGCAGTGGTGGCAATCCGGGTATGTCATCTGGAAAAACTTCCGAAAATTCAGAAACTACTAGCACTTGAATGATTTTTTGATCAACCTCAACTTTCAAAGAAGATAAGAGAATATATGCAAGAGCTCCTTCATTCAAGGATGTCTTTACTTGATTGGCAGTCATAAATTTCAATCCATCTTGATCCAAGACGGAGCCGTCTCGAGTTTGAAAGACTAAAGTTTTGTCAAAGCAATTTAAGAGAACATGGTTTGCAGACAACCAGTCCATTCCCAAAATTACATCCAAATCAGACATGGGCAAGCAAATCAAGTCAATCAAAAATGTCCTGCCATTGATGACAACATGACAATTCATACATAACATAGATGCCACTACAGGTGCATCGGTTGGAGTAGAGACAATCAAATCAAATGGTAAAGAGTCAATGGGTAGCCCCAATTGCTTCACACGGTTGATAGATATAAATGAATGGGTTGCACCTGAATCATACAACACAATTAAAGGAACTTCATTAACAAAGCACGTACCCTGAATCAAACCTTCTGAGCGAGTAACCTTAGTCCCACTCATGGTAAAAACTTGACCCTTCTGCCTGGGTCTAGAAGGAATCATGGAGTTCATCTCTTGTTTCAGCTTGGGGCAATCCCTTTTGAAATGTCCTGGGTCCTGGCAATGGTAGCATCCACTACCTATTCTTGGGCACATCGATCCATGGTGATAGCGGTGACATTTGTTATACTGAGGAGCTCTATTTTGATGTTGGTACTGATTTCCAAAAGCTTGTTGAGAGTTTTGGGGCCTAAAAGTAGACCCTGTGTGTCGAGATGGTGGACGATAAGGCTTGTGGTTGATTTGCTGCATTTTTTCTTTTCCCCGGTTTTGCATAATTTTTCGTTGGGGACCATAACTCTTTGGGGGAACTGCACTCCTCACTGCATCTTGTTCGGCCTTGGAATAATCTTCATAAATGCGTCACTTATTCACAAGGGTTGGGAAATCACGAATCTCCTGGTGGCCAAACACCTTTTTCAATTCCGGCCTGAGACCGCTCTCAAATTTTACACATTTAGAGTGTTCATCCGAGTTTTGATTATAGTACGGGGAGAATTTGGCAAGCTCCTCAAATTTTGCTGGATACTCTCCTACAGACATGCTTCCTTGCTCCAATAGGAGGAATTCCATTTCCTTCTTTCTCCTTAGATCATCAGGAAAATATTTCTGTAAGAATGGATACAAAATATTTCTGTGAGCAAGATAAGAATGGATACAAAATTATGCAAAAACAGTAAGCATATAAAAACAATTAAACCAGCATAATCTCTATTCTCACGTATGCAACTCTCTTGCAATAAAACAGTAAAATACGTATGCAAAATGCTCTCTAAACAGTCATATACAATAGAATGCAATGCTATGGGTTTCTGAACAATGCCTTGTATTTATAGCACAGAGAATAGGCGGTTACATCGTTGCAAAAACAGTTAAAACAATTAAAACAGATTTCAGTTATGACACATAACAGACTAGTTAATTGATTAAAGCTTCTCTTTAATCGATTAACGGAGCAACAAAATGACACAGAATTCAGTTGAAACAGAAAACACATATTTAAAAGAAAGGCAGTTGAGTTAATCGATTAAGTTACTATGTTAATCGATTAACTAGAACATTTATGCATATGTTTCAAATGGTAAACTTCTCATATGTTATGCACAATATATATACATGCTTTACCAATTATATTATGCCTAATATGCACATATAACATGTATGATAGATTCATGAACATACAATTAACTGGATGATATATCTCATGAATATGATATGACAATTTAGATGGCTTAAGAGACTAGCATCTAGGTTCACCTAACCTATACTCACTTACTACGACACACATCCAGACTACTTAGATTATAGACTCAATTTACACCCTAGTCTAGATATGACCAAATGAGCATAAAGTCTGTTGATTGTTGAGCCATCTTCAAGCTTTGTTAGAACCTTGTCTTCATCAAAATATAGGCAAAGACATGCTAGTGCTATCTTTGACACTTTGCACTCTCACACCCTACAAGTGCTGAGATCTTACATAAAAGGACAATTGGCTAAAATAGAAAAAGCATATTAAAAGTCCTATTTCATGATATAGTCCTTTTGCCAGCTGGGGGCCTTATGTGACCTTTGGGCTCTAACATTGCCCAGCTCTTCCAAATAAACCTTGTCCTCAAGGTTTGAGTTGAGCTTTGTTTGTTGGGCTTGACCCACATAAGAGAGGAGAGGCAGAACACGTTAGCACATGGGTGCTGTTTTTGGGCGGGAACTTAGAGTGGCAATTCTGTGATTCATATGTAGAGAGTCAACACTCACATGTGACGGTTCAGAGTTGTAGAGTTCCAAGGGCCAAAAGTGTAGTTCTTTTTTTTGAATCAATGGTCAGGATTTAATAACAGTCTGCTCTTCTGATTATTGCACTGCTCAAGGCAATTAATTGTTTCTGTGTGCCTTTGAGACCGTTGGATGAGTCAAGTAAATCTAAGGGCTCCTTTTGAACTACTGTTACCTTTTGGTTCAGCCAAGTATTAGTAGGATCTGCACATGAAGATTGAATGAGAATTGGAGAGTTTTCTTTGAAAGCCTCTCTCCTTGAATCTTCTGCCAAACTCGTCTCCTTCTCTTTATTTTGCCTTTCTCTCTCTTTGTTATTCTCCCCCTTCCATTCCCCTTTCTTTTGTTCTTCCTTCTTACTCAAATCCATGTGCGGCTCATGGATCCCCTTTTGTTGGGTTTCTTTTTGTTCAAGGTCTCGGTTCCCTTTTGTAACCGAGGGGTGGAGTTCTTCTTGCTCCCATGCTGATTCTGTGATGATCGGAAGAGGGACATGTTGAGCTGTTGGGTCACTGTAAAAGCGTTTGAGAAGTGATACATGGAAGATGGGATGGATCCGAGCTGCTGTAGGTAAGATGAGCTCATAAGCCACCACCTCGATTATATGGTTGATCTGGTAAGGCTTGTAGTACCTGAGAGACAGTTTGTGACACGACATGCGAACCACCGTGACTTGCTGGTACGGCTGCAACTTCAAGAGTACCCAATCTCCCTCCTTAAAGGTAACATATTTCCTCTTAGTTTGGGTTTGTGCTATCATACGTTGTTGTGCTCTAGAAAGATTTTTTTTTAAGTCGTGCCAATAATTCGGTTCTGGTTTGTAGGATATCACAACCGGTGAATTGTTACCTTTCTTGGGGCTGTAACACGCTATTGTGGGTGGAGGCCGATCGTACAGAGCTTCAAATGGTGAGTATCCGGTGGCTGAGTGCTTGGAAGTATTGTACCAATACTCAGCGAAGGCAAGATGCTGAAACCACTTGCCGGGTTGAGAACCGGTGAAGCATCAGAGGTAATTTTGGAGGCACCTATTCACCACCTTTGTTTGACCACGGTTTGGGGATGGTCAGCCGAGCTGAAGCATAGGGTAGTTCTGAGATGTCGGAAGAACTCTTTCCAGAAGGCACGGACAAAGATTTTGTCTCTGTCCGAAACTATGGAGCGGGGGACTCCATGCAATCGGACCACCTCAGACAAGAATCGGTGAGACAAGGATTCGACCGAGAACTTGGTAGGAAGTCCAACGAAGTGTGCATACTTAGAAAGCCAATCCACAATCACCCAAATCACGGTATGACCTTGGGAAGGAGGTAAATGTGTGATAAAGTCCATTGATATATCCTTCCATGTTTTATCTTGTATGGAAAGGGGTTGCAACAACCCATTCTGTTTTGACGGTGTATATTTATTATGTTGACAGGGAAGGCACCATTGGATGAATAACTTGGTGTCAAGGTACAATCCTGGCCAGTAACATGAAGCTGCAACCTGAGCAAGAGTGGGTTTTATCCCGGAGTGGCCGACTGTTGGGGAGGAGTGATATTCTGTCAAAATCACCTTTCTGAGACTGGGAAAATCAGGTATAAAGATTCTATTCTCATAAAAAATAATTCCATTTGAAAAATGAAATTTTTGTTTCATATGTGTATCAGTCTCACACTTGTTAATAAACTGTTGTCCCTCCGAGGTGTTGTAATGTTGCCACAATTGATTCAACAGATCTGGAATTGGAGATGAAAGAGAAGACAAGACTGCCACATCAGTGTCAAGGCGTGTGGACAGTGCATCAGCCACCCTGTTAGAGGTACCTGTTCGATATCGAATTTCATATTGAAATCCAATGAGTTTAGTAGCCCATTTTTGTTGTTCTAGTGTATGTAGGCCTTGAGTCATTAAATGTTTCAAGCTCTATTTATTTGTTAAAATTGGAAATGTTCGCCCAATTAAATATTGACGCCACTTTTTAACCGCTTCTATGACAACAAACATATGCCGAGGCGTGCTGCATGTGGGGCACCATTTTTTTTTGCTGAAGAAGGCAATGGGATGTCCATGTTGAGAAAGAACAGCCCCAATGGCAACTGCAGAAGCGTCCGTCTCAACTTCAAATGTTGTAGAAAAGTCCGGCAACTATAGTATAGGGGTTTTAGTCATTTTTTCAAGTTTGTAAAGGCTGCCGCCGATGTCCATGTAAATTTACTTTGTTTAATTAGATCGGTGAGAGGAGCAGTGAGAGTGGCGAAGTGTTTAAGAAACTTCCTGTAAAAGCCGGTGAGCCCTAAGAATCCCCTGAGTGTCGTGAGTGACCGAGGTTGTGGCCAATCTGTCACAGCCTGAATTTTATTCGGGTCTGGTTGCACACCAGTTGCGGATACAATATGGTCCAGATAACTAACTGAATCAACCCCCAAACTCACTTTGATAACTTGACATAAAACTAGTTAGAATGTAATAAGTGCAACACAGTTTCTAAATGCAACAAGTGATCAATTAAATAAGTGATGTAAATCAGTATGTCATCAAAAAATACCAAAATGAACCGACGTAGATGAGGCCTGAGCAATTCATTCATGGCCGCCTGGAAAGTAGATGGAGCATTTGTAAGACCAAATGGCATAACTAGGAATTCATAATGCCCGTTGAAAGTGCGAAATGTTGTCTTGTGAGTACCCGTCGGGTGAACTTGGATCTGGTGATAGCCCGAACGGGTATTGTAAGTGCATTGAGTGCCCTATAGTCCAAACAAAATCGCCAGGTCCCACCTTTCTTCCGAATCAAGAGAACATGAGAGGAAAATGGGCTAGTACTCGGAATGACAATACTAGCTTGCAACATGTCCTTTAGCATTGATGTCATAATATCCTTTTATGAGTGAGGGTAGCGACAGGGTCTGCTATTCACTGGTGTTGCATCGGGTAATAGTGGAATGTGGTGATCATGAGTGCGGAAAGGGGGTAAGGTAGTGTGTGGCTGAAAAATGGGTTGATAGTTGTTGATGAGGGTTTGGATTTGAGGATGAGGAATATGTGGAGTGGAATTTAGAAGGAGGGTCTCATTGTGAGGTATGGGTAAGATGGTAAGGGTGTGAAAGGTAGTAATATTGTCAGTGTGTAGGAGTCTTGAGAACTTATGGAAAGTAGATGGTTGTAGGGTATAGGAAGATTCGCCAGTAAGAGTAAGAGTAGATGTGCCCACAGAAAACTGCATAGATGGGACTGAGAAATCTGAGACAATGGGTCCCAAGGTACGGAGCCATTCAATGCCAAGCACTACGTCGGCGCCTTTAATGGGGAGTAGGTAGAATGGGATAAGGAATTCCTGACCTTGCAAAGTGATTGGAGTTTTTTCACATAACCCATTGCAGTATATATGTGCCCAATTGCCCACCATTACCGGAAATTGTGGGATTTGGGTAATGGACAAATTCAAGTAATCAGCCAGTCTGGATTGAAGAATATTATGAGAACTGCCTGTGTCTACTAATACTGTAACAGGATGCCCAAAAATAGACCTAGAAAACTTTAGTGTCTTAGGGGAAACATGACCCCCTAAGGCTTGGTCTGAAATGTGCAAATGTATAAGGTCCTCTTGAAGAGGTGTGGTTTCCAAATAGAGTGGTGCTGCCCCACCATTTTCCTCATCACTAGGGGTGTTGCCCGCCACTAGGGAAAAATCATCTTCCAACATGAGTAAAAATTTCTTAAGTTGACACCAATGGCCCGGGTGAAATTTTTCGTCACAATTATAACATAAGCCTTGGGCGCGCCTTTCTTGCATTTGAAAAATTGAGCGACGACGAATGGGTAATGATGGAGAAGAACCAGAGTGGGATGTGGGTTGGGTCGTAGTGGGCTTAGGGAACACCGCTGGAGTAGAGAATCTAATTTGCTTAGGCATAGAGCGACTAGAATCACGTGCCTTAGCTTCCACCAGTTTTGCCAAGCCAATGGCCTTAGAAATAGTAGTAGGACGTAAGATAGCCAACTCTCGTCTTATATCGGGTAATAATCCAGAAATGAAACAATTCAAAATAATTTCTGGAGATAAACCCCAGATCCTGTTGCACAGTTTTTCAAACTATTGCTGATATTCTACGACAGATCTATATTGTTTTAACTTGAACAGTTCTGCCTGGTGGTTTGTATATGTGGACAGTCCAAAACGATTCTCTAGATCCCGGGTAAAAGAATTCCAATCGGAGAGTTGTGAGTTGAGAAACATCCACTTAAACCAACTTAATGCTTCCCATTGCATATAAAATGCAATCATGTGCAACCTCTGATCTGGTGGAACAAGATAAAAATGAAAAAATTGTTCAGCTTGGAAAATCCAATCTAGGACTTCTAAACCATCAAATGGCAACAACTGTAACTTAGGTGGTCTAGGTTGTGTTTGGGAACTGTGGAGGTGAGTAGGGTAGGTGTTAGGGGACAAGAAGGGGCTAGGTTGTGGAAAGGATGGTTGGAACGTATGGTTTGGGTGGGAATGTGGGGAATTTTGGGATTGGCGTGGGGTTTGGGGGTTTGGTTGGTTTTGTGGGTTTGGTGGGTTTTGGGGGATGGTTGGGCTGTATGGGTTGGGTGGATGTGGAGGGTGAGCTCCAGAGTGGGTGAGATGAGAAGGGGATGGTGGGATTGGTGACTCCATGGGCAGATATGAAGGTTTAATGGGCACACCCTGACATCTGTAAGCTTTTCAGTAATGTTATGAAGAAGAGTGGTGATGGCAACATGTCTAGCATCCTGCTGCTCCTAGTTTTCGTTTAGTTTATCCATAAGAAGTTGAGTGATGGAATCATCACGTTCCTTTTGTGAGTTTTTGGGAGGCATAAGAAAAAATGAAAGCACCAAATGTTAGGAGGTTTCGCAGTAGAAAGAAAATAAATCTAATACTAAAAACAAGTTACTAGAAATTCATCATTCATATCCCATTCCATAGTCTAATGACTTTCTTTATAGGCAGAGAAAGCAAAAGCAAACTGATCTCCACCCTACAAGTGGTGAGATCTTACATAAAAGGACAATTGGCTAAAACAGAAAAAACATATTATCAGTCTTATTTCATGATATAGTCCTTTTGCCAGCTGGGGGCCTTATGTGACCTTTGGGCTCTAACAAATAACCCATCAAACATTCTAACATTCAAACTTTGAGTTCTGGCGCACTTGTCCTTCTAGATGCAGGGTCCTCTAAGACAACTTCAAGCTTTGGACGCAAGTGTCCAATGTATAACATGACCATTATTTATTGTTACTAAATGTTATCATTGATCATAATTTCTATGGGATGAAATTCTCGTGCATTGAATCACTATTTTTTTTACCCGTTTTGTTCTCTTTCTCTTCCATACATAATGCTGGAATTCCCTTTTGCTATTCAATAATGTTTTCTTACAATCAAATTTGTGCAATATGGATGAGTTTTTCCTTTTTGGAGAACAAGTTTCTTACTTTTGGCAATGAACCAGACACTGAATTCATCCTTTTTGGTATTGCACTGCATAATCAGTGGTGTACAATTCTACACAAAATTCACTTATAAAATAACCAAATCAATTTCCTTAGTGTCTCTCTGCGATTTCGGTTTTCGAAAAGAAGGAAGAAAATACACTTGTGAGATGACTCTAAAGCCTTCTCATTTTATTCATTCCCTTCTAAAACTCAACTCGCAAACAGACTCTTAGGCTCATCTCCCCTCTCCAATCTCCACCTCTTGCATTTCGAACGGTTCCGGGAATATTTCATTGGATGACCTTTTATTTGAAGATGAATGATCAAATCCAACACTACGCTGAGACCCTACCCTACATGATTGTTTAAAGCTACTAGTACCCTCTTTTGCATTCCCTGTAGCAGTAGCATTCTCTGATGAGCTATGTCTCCAGCTACCAAATAATGCACTGCTCCAATATCTCCTAGATGAAGTTGTTCTCAACCTTTCCGAGCTACCATTGTCTTCTCTAACAACCTTCAACGGATTTTCTAGTGCTTTGAGGACATGTCTCATGAGAGGACGTTTCGAAGGCTTCGGATTCAAGCATGATCTTGCAACGATTGCCATAGCCCATACCTCTTCCAATAGGTCCTCATCTATGATCAAAGATGGGTCTAAAATCTTAGTCACCCTTTCTTTATCATATATGGTTATGTAAGACAAGGTTTGTTCTAACCACTCTTTTGTCATGGCGTCGTCGGAATTGCTGATATCGAGGTTACCGGTAACTAGCTCCAGTAAAATCTTCCCAAAACAATAGACATCATAGTCACTACTCACAGATGATGTACCTGTTCATTGCCACAGCAAAAATTGGAAAATGCTAATTAGGTCTCTTGTCACAAATTTTAAAACAGAAAACCCATATTGTCAAATACTTTTGTTCGTCCTTTCTCTTTACTAACACAACAACAATAATCAAGCCTTTAGCCCACTAGGTGAGTCGGCTACATGGATCGAGTGACACCATAATGTTCTCACACCAACTTTTTTTTCAATAAAATGGTTCATTTTTTCTCTATGTATGGACATTTATGGCCATTAGTTGAACGAATGCATGGATAATTTGATAAAAACTAGCTAGAAAGAAAGGGGTAAATCAATTTCCTCACCAGGATTTCCTTGATTAAAAGATCTGCAAAACCACAGACATAAAAGAATAAATGGTTACAACTTCAACTAAATATAAATATGAACAGGAGAAGAAATTTAAATATCAACATTAGACACCAATCACAAAATTAACAACTATTGGCAGCTCTGTTTACATGCATATCATGTCACTTCAATACAAGGAGCATCAATCAATAAGTATCCAGTCTTGTTAAGGCTTGGTATCCTAACGGTAGTACCAACCATAGTACCGCCACAAAATTGCGGTTTCTGGAATATCCGGAACTGTCTCACAACAGAAACTGCGGCCACATTACACACATTGTCCCACAATTGTGATAAACACAACATAGCCAACACCAGAATTTAAAACTAAGGTACCAACCACACCCTACAGTGATGCATCAATACAGGAAAATGTTCCAGAAAAATTTAGAACTATTATCCTCATCATATATTTCGCCAGCATGTTAAAACATTTAAAGTTTCAACAGGATGATTTATCATATTGCAGTTGTTGATGAATTCAAAAACTTACAGTGGTTTGCTGAAAAGCCTCGAGAAGGCACTCTGATGAAAATCTCCTTGGCAAGTAACCTCGCTCAAACTTCCCAGCCGCACTTCAAATTTATCGTCAAGAAGTATACTGCTAGCTTGGATATCTCTTCAAAATTAAAAGTAAAATTTCAGTAATTTACAGAACTGCAGAAGTCGTTGCAGACTAACTTCACACGAAAAATTTACAAAGCAAAATGTATGCTAACAAGGAACTTATAATTCCGCATCAAACAACTGTAAAGAAAACGGTATCACCAGAAAAATGTTGGCAGCACACTCATTAATTCATAGAACACAACAATGGCTTTCACACCATAGGCCAAAAAGTCAAAAAGGTTAGCTTTATAACCATATAAAATATAACTGGCGTACCAGTGTATGTTTACTTTCATATATGTCCATGTATTATTCAACTTCAACGATCTTTTTGTAGTTAATGCATAAAAGTTCAGAATGCATTCTCAATCATTAAGGCACCATGCTAACAAAAGTTCATAATGCATAAAATTTTGAAAACTAAATTCAATCATATTTTACTAATATCTTCAAGTCCATGACAAAATCATATTGTTCGAATCATATTTTTCGAATCATGATGAAAAAACCTTTATGATCTAGATTAGATTTTCTATCACCTGTGAACAATGGGAGGGCTGCACTCATGTAGGTAAGCTAGGCCTTCAGCAGCTCCTATTGCAATTTTCGATCTCGTGATCCAATCCAGGGACTGTAATTTACCATCTGAACCGGTGACTCTGTGCAACGAAGTAACCAAATCTCCATTTGGCATGTACTTGTAAATTATATATTTCTCATTCTCATTCTCCAAGCAGTGCCCTAGGATTGGGACCAATCTTGCATGAGAAACCTTGCTTAATAATCCCAATTCTACAATATATGATTCTCTCTTAAATAAATTTAAATCCACTTTTTTGATAACCACAATTGCTCCACCTTCCGATACTCCCCAGTAGAGGTCTCCAGAATGACCATGCTTCATGATATTTGCTTCCGCAAAATTACCGGTCAAATGGAGAATTTGCTCAAAAGTAAATGATTTTCCCACACTAGTTACAAAGACAGGATCCTTGGGAGGTGTAGGACTTTCCCCTTCCGGAACAGCCCCCCCATTCGCGGTCCCTCTTTCAATTGCCAAAGTACTATGATTAGTACAATGTCTTAGAACCAGTATAAGGACCAATGCTACAAGCACAATAAAGCCAAGTCCACCAAATGTACCTGCCAGTATGAATGTCACTCGTTTGTTGTTCCTGGATCTGGATTCTTGGAACGGCGATTGAGTTGGTTCTTGGATCCCAGGAGCAAAGGGTAAACTTCTTTGAGCATAAAACAGTCTACAATCTTCCGAATCCCTTTGGTCTGGAATCATCTGTAAGCAATTCTTAGTTAGAGTAACATTACCACCACCTTGCACCACAACTTCCAAATAATTACCGGACAAATCAATCATTTTAAACTTGGTAAACGAAGTATTCAAAGATCCGTAGAACAAATTGTTTGAAAGATTGAATATGGCACCAGCAGAACTAACATTGGAGAATTTCGGTAGGGGACCAGTGAGATTGTTGCTGGACACATCAAGAACATGCAAGCTAGGCAATGACCATGACGAATTAGGAAGAGCACCAACAAACATATTTCCTCTGAGAATGAGAATATGAATGTCAAGAAGTGTAGAAAATAAACTATCTGGCAATGAACCAGACAGTGAATTCATCCCAAGGTCAAGCTCAACCAGCTTGGAAAGGTTGCCGAGTTGAACAGGGACTGAAGCAGTGAGTTCATTGTCAGAAAGGTTCAAAATATGGAGGTTCGAAAGGGAGCCTAGTTCGGGTGGAATAGACCCGGATAAGAAATTAGAAGAAAGATCAAGCTTTGTTAAATTACCAAGCTTCGACAAAGCGTTAGGCACTGATCCTGAAAGTGAATTCCCAGAGAGATCAAGAACTGATAGCTCAGATAACAATCCCAAACTTGAAGGCATTCTACCAGTTAAACTATTCCCCGAAAGTAACAAAGTCTTCAACACACTCAAACCCTTAAGTGACTCAGGAATCAAACCAGTTATAGAACAAGACCTTAGATCAAGCACTTCCATTGCACTAAGATTTTGACCAAACCAATCAGGTATTGACCCATTTAGCATGAACCCAGAAGCATTAAATGAAGCTAAAGCTGTTAAATTGGTAAGAGCATCAACATCAAAACTTGGATGAACACGACCAATTCGGGTTCGTTTCAACCCGGATATGTTGATCCCAATAACTCGACCATTCCTGCACTGAACTCCAGTCCAATTCCGGCAAGGTTCGGCTTTTAAAGGCCAATCTTTTCCCCTTATCCCTAATGATGAACGAAGTTCCAGAAATGATAACCATTCTGTTCTAGAATTCAAACAAAAACCTAACTGAACAAACAGTAACATTATAACTACACTCAGTGTTAGTCTTCTTTGCAAAACCATGACTAATTCTGAGAAACTCGATTTCACGTTGAAGTTGCTTTGTTTCTCAGCAGTTTCATCTGTTTGTAACAGTGAAGTTTAATTCAGCAAATTTGGCAACCCATAAAAAAAAATCAATTTTTTATCTTCAGCTACAAGCTCTACGTGAAATTTCATCTATGTGTAACAGTTTTATAACTTTGCTATAGTTTAATTGAGCAAATTTGGCACAAACTCAGCAAAAAAATCACTTTTTTTACGTGAAACAAATTTGGCATATGACCCAGAAAAAAATTATTTTTTTGTTACCTTTGTTCAGAAGCTTTGGTTCTTCTTCACTTGGTGCTTTATCTCTGGAGTATCTTCTATATACTCCGATCCAATCTACACAAAGACCATTAATGCAATAACTCAGATGAATGCTTTTGTTTTTTGCAATACAACCTCACACATGTTTAAGGTAGTAGACTTTAATGTTTGTTGAATGTTTATATATAAAAAAAATGAATACATGTATCAGTTTCATACACTCTCATTTTATTACATTTAATCATTATTGATTTTTCGAAAAAAAATAATTCAAATTACATAACATTGAATTATGTACTGATTATGATTGCGTATAAATGTTTATATACTTTAAAAAAAATGTTGTTTTTATGGAAGTTGACCAATTTTATTTTATTGTGTTTATGACCAAAGCATTAAATGTATTGTAGACATTTGATTTGAGATAATGTTTTTCTTTTTATTTAATGGATACATACATGACCAAAATTAAAATTTCTACTTATAACAAAAGTAAAAAGAAGAGGTGAAATATTTGAAACCAACATTGAATAAGGTATCTGCCTCTATTAATGAGGGAATTGAAGGCATTGGTTATGCTATGCTCTTAGCCTTCAACCGCCACTAGTCCTCTCTGCAAATACTGCACTGAGTTTTTGTTCTGAGACCCAGTCACTTTCCAACACCGTTGTTATTAATGCCTTTGGGATTGGGAGGTGGTGAGGTTTGAAGCAGGGATTGGTGAGGTTTGGCTCGTATGGTCTGAAAGTGGTGGGTTTGGTAATAATGTTTTAAACTACGGTTGTGATAGTTATAGCTGTTGTCATGGGGATTGTATCCTCACTCTATGGATCTTCCGTATTAAAATATAATAGGGAAAGAGAGTTTAATAATTTTATATTTTATTTTATTAAAAAATGATGAGAGACCCAAATACAGCTCTAAGAATGACCAAAAAATTGTACCACTAAAATATCTGTAATATATACCCGCAAAAATAGTTTATGGGTGAAGATGAATATTATGATATTTGTGTATTTATAAACTTATCTTTTAATTGAAATATTTTATTATTAGTATATATTATCTATTTTATTATTATTTTATAATAAATTTAATGATTAAAATATAATGATATATTTAAGATTTACATAAACTTTATTATTCATGTAATAATTATTTTATATTATATTAATTATCATAAATATATAAATATTTATTTAAATTTAAAACTTATTGGATATCTGCATATACCTGTTACTCGTATAAGTATCTCTAAATATTACTGATATGAGTATGAAAAAACCCTATCTTCTTTCATTCCACCCTATTGGCATCCATATACATCCTATCGATGTTACAATTTAATTACGATGCTTTTTGCAATTAGCGCAATCTCAATATTATTATCACATTTGCAACTTGAAAGAAGGTAATTATTGTCATCATTGTCCAAACAAAATGTTGTTCATTTTCAACTTTGATTTTTCTTTCTTGTCTTCTCTTGTGCCGCATACGTAAAAGGTGATAATGATTGACCAATTGATAGAGGCTTTGCACAATATCCACTTGTCTAGTACACGTCGAATTTTCAAAGTGGAAATCAATTTTAGAACTTAAATTATTAAGCCTTAAGATAAACATGAAAAAAAAATGCAACCATAGATGTCCAAATCCTATTAATTTGTGTTGGAAAATGATTGTGTAAACATGATATTTTCTCGGGACAAAAGTTAGAAGGCATGTACAATGTACTCTTTTTTTATTATATTTTTCTTGAGATTTGTTGTTTTCAGCAAAACTGATGAGAAGTTGGTATTTGAAAACTAAACTCTTTCACAAGTATAAAAATCATAACAATAAATTTTGATTCTACAAATAAAATCCTTTACCACAAAAATTGAATGTTCACATCATATTTGAGAACTATAATTGGTTTTTAGCAATTACTAATTATTATAAAAATATTGCCACAAAAAATACTTGATGATTTATTCTAGTTGAGTATAAATTTCTTTCAATATTTGTGATCTTATTATCTTATAAAAGAATATATATATATATATATATATATATATATATATTCCTTCTCATTTTTATTATAAAAACATTACAACAAAAAATTCTTGATCATTTATTCTAGTAAGGTATAAAATTCAATCAATCTTCCATTGGTTACATATGTAATTTTACAAAATGTGTTAAACTTTATGAGTTCAAAAATACACCATTATAGATATATCCTTTTCTCGTTCATTAGTTATTAATATATAGAATCAAAATGGTTTCTGTTATATCAACAAGATGTTGGTCTAGTGGTGTAAGCCCCCACTGAATCTCTAAGGTCGAATGTTCGATTCCTGATAGCGATACTTGTTGGAGACAGTAAAGAACCCTGAAAGTGATTAGTTTCTTACTCAAAAATGTGAGAGATATCCTTACTAATATCAAAAAAATGGTTTCCATTATATCAATTATAACTAAAGCTTTCAATAATCACTAATATTAATACAATTAAATGGCATAGATAAATCATAAAGTGTACAACATGAAAATAATACGAAGGTGATTTATATATATCGATTTTCAATTGGTCATATTTTACTTTTGTGAGATCCTCATAAATATATTTCAGAGTAAAAATGAACCACAAACCTTATTTTGAAGAAAAATATATCTATAAATATGTCTATACCTAAAGAACACTCAAATATAATCTCCCACTAAACCAACATATTGTCAAGTGATATAGTATTCATATGAGCAATATACTTGTGAAAGACGTTAGATGATAAATCTTTATTGAACAGATCTGTAACCATGAAGTTTGTATCAATGTATTCTGTGGACATTTTACCACCGTGAATGTTTCTTTGAGAGGTATATAGTAATGCTAAACTTTTAGCACATGATAACTTTAATTGTCTCTCAATATATCTAAATTAGTAAATAAGTTAAAAAATTGTAATCATATCCTATAGTTAGATGTCTCATAAAAAAATATGAAAATTACTATTGCAATGGAAGAAGCTATAAGTGTATGTCTAATACGTTATAGCTCCTCATCCATCTTGTAACACCGCAAATTTTACGATTTTGAATTATAAGATTTTATTAATATTGTTATTAATTATATTTTCGAAAATGAATTTCTGGGAATTTTCGGTAAAGAATTAGATGAAACTCTAGTTGAGTTTTAGTCTTGTAATTCTATTTCACATTTAGTGGTAAATTTTCATGATTTTCGGAGATCGGTTTCGGACCACTGTCGGGGCCGAATCTCACCCGGTACGGCTCAAAAAGTGGTTTTTGAGTTCCGTAACTCGGAATGGAATTCCAATTGCGCCGTTGGCTTCGTAATCTCATTTTGAGTCAATATAGACCCTGAGTACACTGATACCTATTTTCTAAATATTTTTCACTCGGAATGCCGAAATCTGAAATTCTAATCGGATATTAGGATCGGGCGATTTATAATACCCGATCGAGTATTGGCCGATAATACTCGGGCATGTTTAGTGCACGTGTCCGCGAAGTGGTCATTTCGCAT
>NC_032013.1:9320146-9324277 GCF_001865875.1 Lupinus angustifolius
TTGTTTTGTTTATATTTGCTATGTAGATGGCCAACAACAACACTCACATTCGAGGCTATCACTTCACGATGTCCCCAATGGGACAATGAGATAGGGATGGGCACAAATACACATACACAGTCCCCAATCGATGATGATCCCTCAGCCTGACACCTACATTGACACTTTTTTCACCTTGCCGCCAAGGGGGCTAAGGTCTCTAGAGAATGGACTTCGGTACCCGCCAGTCAGGAGTGTGGCGCTGTTCCCTTCCACGGTCGGAGGACGTGGTCAGGTTGTTTGGGTGCTCCGTCATCCAGTAGAGCCACGAGGAGCCGGGTTCTTGGAGGAGGTCCCTGCAAGAAGACCAAGGTTTTGAGAATGTCATCCCCTCTGAATTATGCCGCGGGGTTATGACATAACGAAGTGGAAGAAGAGGAAGAGGAGGACGAGGTCATTGAACTCGTAAATGTAGAGAGTTCGGTGGAGGTGATCGACCTCGTGTCTGACTCGGAATAGGAGGAGGACCCTAGTGAGGGGTCCAGCATTCCTGGAATCTTTTGAGTCAGCTTGCGGCCAGTCGATGCCCCTTTTGTTTTTGGTGGGGGTTGTGTCTCTTTTTGATTTTTGTATATGTTAGCAACGATGTAGTTTCCGTCTTGTTGACTTAGTTTGTATGAACTAATTCTGACTTAACCGATTATATACATTATGTTATTCAGGAAATTGTGAATCAGGTTAAGTTATCATTCGATAACGATACGTTGATTTTCTGCATTCGAGTTACTTAAAGTGATGTCCTGGAAAAGGAAGATTTTTTAAAAAGGAAACAATTTTATATCAATCTCTTTATTCAAAAAAAAAATTTACCCATTTTTCCGCAATGTTTTTGAGAAGTATTTTTCGGAGCGTTACAACATTGTATCAGAGCGGCTCTTTCCTATTCGACCTGGGCATGGCCTTACATGCTTTCTTGTGTGACTTTGTGTGATAGTTATTTATTTGAGTATGATTATTTGATTGTCGTTGGAATTCGACGATGGAAGTTTTTAGTGAGAAGAGTATCTCACCTAGTTTAAATGTGTGGTTAATAAGATGGCTAGAAGAGGAACCGCAAACCTGGACTTCATGGCGGCGATGACCGCGACAATCCAAGGTGTAAATGCTAATCTACACCAGCTAAATCAGCAACAGCATCAGGCTCAATCATCTCAAGGGTCGACTCAGTATAAGGGGCTGGACTAGTTCTGTCGTCGTCAACCCCCAAGATTTGAAGGAGGATTTACACCTGAGGCTGCAAATGGATGGATCCAAGAGCTGGAGAAAATCTTCCGGGCACTCATGTGTACCGATGAACAGAAGGTTACCTATGCTACTTACATGCTGAGTAAGGAAGCAGATTATTGGTGGGAGTTTACTAGGAGGCAGATGGAGCATGAGCACCAGGTGGTCAACTAGACCACATTCCAGGACAAGTTTCTGCAGAAGTATTTCCTTGCTGATATGAAGACGAGGAAGGAAATGGAATTCCTGAAGCTTCAAAATGGGAGTATGTTGGTGGGAGAGTATGTCGCCAAGTTCGAGGAATTGGCGAGGTATGCCCCACATTACAATGAGATTGGAAACGAGAGGTCGAAGTGTATAACACCTATATTTTTCCTAATCTGAATTATGATTTTGCTTAGTGTATTAAATTGATTTTTATTATACAATTGAGAATATGTGTATTTAAAACATGATACTAACAACAAAATAGAGCTCCACAGTGTAACAAATGTCACCGCTATCACCATGGATCGATGTGCCCAAGAATAGGTAGTGGATGCTACCATTGCCAGGACCAGGACATTTCAAAAGTGATTGCCCCAAGCTGAAACAAGAGATGAACTCCATGATTGCTTATAGACCCAAGAAGAAGGGTCAAGTTTTTACCATGAGTGGGACTAAGGTTACTCGCTCAGAAGATTTGATTCAGGGTACGTGCTTTGTTAATGAAGTTCCTTTAATTGTGTTGTATGATTCAGGTGCAACCCATTCATTTATATCTATCAACCGTGTGAAGCAATTGGGGCTACCCATTGACTCTTTACCATTTGATTTGATTGTCTCTACTCCAACCGATGCACCTGTAGTGGCATCTATGTTATGTATGAATTGTCATGTTGTCATCAATGGCAGGACATTTTTGATTGACTTGATTTGCTTGCCCATGTCTGATTTGGATGTAATTTTGGGAATGGACTGGTTGTCTGCAAACCATGTTCTTTTAAATTGCTTTGACAAAACCATAGTCTTTCAAAGTCGAGACGGCTCCGTCTTGGATCAAGATGGATTGAAATTTATGACTGCCAATCAAGTAAAGACATCCTTGAATGAAGGAGCTATTGCATATATTCTCTTGTCTTCTTTGAAAGTTGAGGTTGATCAAAAAATCATTCAAGTGCCAGTAGTTTCTGAATTTCCGGAAGTTTTTCCAGATGACATACCCGGATTGCCACCACTGCGAGAGGTTGAGTTCACTATTGATTTAGTTCCTGGAGTTGGGCCTATTTCAATAGCTCCATATAGAATAGCTCCTAAAGAGTTAGAATAATTGAAGTCACAATTGGAAGATTTATTGAAGAAACAATTTATCCGACCAAGTGTATCCCCTTGGGGTGCTCCTGTTCTGTTTGTAAAGAAAAAGGATGGTAGCATGAGGTTATGCACAGATTATCGGCAGTTGAATAAAGTGACAATAAAGAACAAGTACCCTCTTCCCAGGATTGATGATTTAATGGATCAACTTAGAGGAGCTGCAATATTCTCTAAGATTGACCTTAGATCGGGTTATTATCAAATTCGTGTCAGGTTGGAAGATGTTCCAAAGACGGCTTTCAGAACGCGTTACGGACATTTTGAGTACTTTGTGATGCCATTTGGTGTAACAAATGCTCCTGCGGTGTTTATGGATTACATGAATAGAATATTTCATCGCTTTTTGGATTCATTTGTAGTGGTCTTCATAGATGATATCCTTATATACTCCAAGGACAAAGAAGAACATGCAACACACCTCAGGATTGTTTTGAAGACTTTGAAGGATAACAACTTATACGCTAAATTGTCTAAGTGTGAATTTTGGCTTGAGAAAGTGAATTTCCTCGGACATGTGATTTCCAATGAAGGAATTGCAGTCGATCCTGCAAAAGTAGAAGCAGTAATGGAATGGGCTACTCCAACTAGTGTGACAGAGATTAGGAGTTTTCTTGGATTAGCTGGTTATTATAGGAGATTCATAGAAGGATTCTCAAGGTTGGCGCTGCCTTTGACCCAATTGACTAGGAAGGGGAAACCGTTTGTTTGGACTGGGAAGTGTGAGGACAGTTTCCAAGAATTGAAGAAGAGGTTGACTTCATCACCGGTGTTGACTCTTCCAAGCCCCAACATTAATTTTAATGTGTATTGTGATGCATCCAAGCAAGGTTTAGGTTGTGTGCTGATGCAGGATAAGAAGGTGGTATCTTATGCATCAAGGCAGTTGAAGCCTCATGAGCAAAACTATCCTACCCATGATCTCGAATTAGCAGCCGTGGTCTTTGCTCTCAAGATTTGGAGACATCACTTGTATGGTGTGAGATTTGAGGTTTTTAGTGATCATAAAAGTTTGAAGTACCTTTTCGATCAGAAGGAGCTGAATATGAGACAAAGGAGATGGATGGAGTTTCTCAAGGATTATGACTTTGGACTTCAATATCACCCCGGAAAAGCGAACGTGGTAGCTGATGCTTTAAGCAGAAAGTCTCTACACATGTCTGCACTTATGGTGAAAGAGTTGAAGCTAATCGAAGAGTTTAGAGACTTGAACCTAGCGATTCGGATGAATCCAAAGGGTATGACCTTGGGTATGCTTATGAGAACTTCAGGCATCCGACCAGACACTTCAAGGCAAAAGGCTTTGTCCATAGAAGGGAAGGAGACAAAGTTTCAAGAAGGAAGAGACGAGATCTTAAGGTTCAAGGATCGAATTTGTGTACCTCAAGATCCAGAACTACGGAGACTGATTTTGGATGAAGCCCATAAAAGCAAGATGAGCATTCATCCTGGAGCTACCAAGATGTATCAAGACTTGAAGAAGATGTTTTGGTGGTCGGGCATGAAGAGAGAAGTGGC
>NC_032013.1:9324377-9325451 GCF_001865875.1 Lupinus angustifolius
TTTAGTGTGCCAGAAAGCTAAGATTGAGCATCAAAGACCTGGTGGAGAATTACAACCCCTAGATGTTCCAGTTTGGAAGTGGGATAGCATAGCCATGGATTTTGTCACAAGTTTTCCTAGAACTCGGGCGGGCTATGATTCTATTTGGGTTATAATTGATAGATTGTCTAAGTCTGCTCATTTTATTCCAATCAACATCAGGTATCCTTTGGATAGGTTGGCTCACTTATACATCAAAGAGATAGTTAGACTACACGGTGTTCCATCAAGCATCATATCCGATAGAGATTCACGTTTCACATCAAACTTATGGAATAGTTTGCAAGCGACTTTGGGTACAAAGTTAAAGTTGAGTTCAGCCTATCACCCACAAACTGATGGACAATCAGAAAGAACAATTCATTCGTTGGAGGATCTTCTTAGAGCTTGTGTGCTAGAACAACCTGGAAGTTGGGATCAATTTTTGCCTTTGGTTGAATTTACTTACAACAATAGTTATCATTCCAGCATTGGAATGGCACCCTTTGAAGCTTTGTATGGAAGGAAGTGTAGGACTCCTTTGTGTTGGTTTGAAACAGGTGACCATCTAGTGTTGGGCCCTGAGGTGGTACAACAAACTACAGAGAAGATCAAGATGATAAGGGAAAACATGCAGATTGCTCAAAGTAGGCAGAAGAGTTATTTTGACAAAAGGAGGAAGCCCCTTGACTTTAATGAAGGTGATCATGTTTTCATGAGAGTAGTCCCGGCTAATGGAATTGGTAGGATCCTAAAATCTCGAAAGCTTACCCCTAGATTCATTGGTCCTTACCAAATACTTAAGAATATTGGTCCTGTCGCGTATCAGATCGCATTACCTCCGATTCTTTCAAATCTTCACGATGTATTCCATGTATCACAACTTCGGAAGTACATTCCCGATCCTTCGCATGTAATTGAACCGGATGTGATACAAATGAAAGAGAATCTTACTTTTAAGACGCTACCTGTGAGGATAGTTGATCGTAGTGTGAAGCAGTTGCGTGGGAAAGAGATTATTCTAGTCAAATTGATTTGGAGTCAAATGGATGATAG
>NC_032013.1:9325551-9326018 GCF_001865875.1 Lupinus angustifolius
ATAGAGAATATCTTTATTAATTGATTAAAATAAAAATATAGCACTATTTTATTAATACTTTTATATCATAAGCCTATTTGACTATTTAAATGGATATAAAAATAAAATAAAAATAAAATATTCCATTTTTCCCCCTTTCTCTGCAAAGCAACCAGAACGTAACATTGGGGAGGAGGAGAAGAAGAAAAGCGGTGAGTCATTATCTTCTTCCTCCTTGTTTTTATTTTCCTTTCTCTCATTCTCTTTCTTTCTCTACTCCTCTCTACCTTCTATTGAGTGAAGGTGTAGCAAAAAGGTGAGTTCCTTTTGTTGGTATTTGTTTTCTTCTCCAGTTTTAGGATGCATGTTTACATTAGCATCAACAATAGAACATATGATGATCATTGTATGTTAATCTATCATTTATAGATACTATTTCACATGATTATAGTGACTTTATGTTGATTAGGGTTAGTTTTTCCCCATTC
>NC_032013.1:9326118-9326810 GCF_001865875.1 Lupinus angustifolius
TGTTTGAGTACTTCTATTAATTAGTACTGGTATGCTATGATGATGTTAATGTCATCAGGAATTGGTTCTAGTGTTGGAGGAACACAAGTAAGCTTACGCGAAGCTCAACATCTAACCATAATACTCAAGGTGAGAGAGACTTTATTCTTGGCCCTTGTGGTCTTGGTCTTTGTGTCATAGCATGGTCCGATGACCTCAAAGTCGGATGCAAGCTTGTATTACCTTTGTTTTTTTTTTTGTATAATAATTAATATTGAGAAAAGTATAGTTAGTAAACCCATATTGATTAATGGGTTGATGGTTTTTGTGAATGTTGTGATACCCTAAGTATATGTTTGTAAGTAGTGTGAATGTTGTGTTTGGATAGAATTTTATAGTTAAGTATAATTATCTTGATTTGTAGTTGATGTAGTTGAAATGAAATGACTGATGTTGATGTTACATGGGTATGTACATAAAAATAGAATGGAAATGTAATTTCAGTACCTATAAAATGTGTTTGACATACATACATTCAGCATAACATTGGAGGAAGGTTTGTGGCAGAATGGAAAGATTCAAGATAGTAATATCTTGGGAAATGAATAGGGGTGGTTAATGATGGTGATTCATCATGAAAACCTTGAGGGTTGCTTGGGTAGGGTAGTCTAGTGATGGTCCAGGTTGATCCCCTGTAGATCAGGATAGCCTTG
>NC_032013.1:9326910-9331336 GCF_001865875.1 Lupinus angustifolius
ATGTCTTGTACTCCCGATTGCTTTCCAAAAGGAGTTGAGTTGAAAAATAATGGGAGTTGAGTTGAAAAGTAAAAGGTTGAATAAGGATCAACATGCATTGCATTTGATATTGAACTAGTTAGTGATACATTGAATAATTAATGCACCATGTTCATGATACTGAGTTCTATGTTTGGGAAATGTTATATGTTATATGTTATTTTATGACGTGATTGTTTGTATTGTGTTATAATCATTTATGTTGTATCATATTGTTTATTATGTGTTATACGATCGTTTATGATGTGTTATATGATCGTTTATGTTGAGCTATGATTGTTATTGTTGTGTTATATTGTTTACGTTATGATACTTAATTTCCATACAATTCCACCTATTTGCCTGAAAAGGATAAGTTACTCTCTCTTTGTTTTTGCATATTGTGTACTGGTACATGTTATGATCATACAGATAACAAGCAACACTTCTCCCCAAGAGATGGTAGAGGATCAGGTTCCTATTAGCATAGGAATATAGTGTTGATGTGTGATTGGAATGATATGATGGATACTTGGTATTTTGGAAGACTGTTAAATGGGTTACCTTAGGTGTTATGTTTTGTATTATGTTTTTGTGTATTGGGGGCACCCTATTGTAAGGATGAATTTAACTTCTGATATTCTAGGAACACAGGTTTTACTTTACTTGGAAATACTATAAGTTATTTGTATGTATGCAACTAAAACTAACTAGAAATTTGCATTCCTATAAATGGATCATAGTTATTATGTAGTTGTTTGTAAAACATGTTACACATGACTTTTAGTCATGGCATTTTGATGGATATTATCACATGTGCTTTTATGATGTTGCTTTAGAATGACAAAAGTATTGATAAGTAAATATCTATACTTAGTCATGAAATGAGGACAATTGATTCTTGGAAATAATTTATTTATTCCCATAATTATAGAGAATGAACTTGAATTGTTCAAGTCTTAAAGATATATTGTTATGTCATTTGGGCCATTATTTTAATTAGAAACTCATAATTATTAAATATATCCACAATAAATAAAATCTATGAAGGAAGAAATTCATAGTCATAAATAGTTGTTGAGTAAGAAATTCTATAAAAATATTTTTTTTATTTCACAAAAGAATCGGGTCGTTACAAAGTGTGCTAAGTTCGAGGATGGACTTAAGCCCGACCTGAAGGTGATGTTCGTTCACCAGCAGATACCAGACTTTGCAACTCTGGTCAACAAGTGCAGGCTCTACGAAGAGAGCGTCAGAGCGAGGAATGTGATACTGAAAAGTGTTGTATCACCTCCAACATGGGTCAATCCACAGAGAAGTAGTGGACATGGGTTTGGAAGGGGAAGGCCCTTCAACCGCAATCAAAGGTCTGCTGCGTCTTCTTCAGGAAGTCATCAGAGGAGCTTTCAGCCTTATAACAACAGAGGCTTCAGACCAGGAGACCACAACAACAACAACAATAACCACAACAACAGTCACAACAACAACAACAGCAGGATGAGTTCGTTCGTCGGGAACTACAATCAGGGTGCGACACCAGTGTGTCCCAAGTGCAAGGGAAGGCACGCTGGTAACACATGTGTGACGTGTTTTCATTGCAATGAGGTAGGGCACTACAAGTTCTCATGCCAAAAGCTAAAAAGGGAAGCAGTGAACTCAGTGCAGGCAGCACGACCCAGGGCTCAAGGCAGAGTGTTCACGATGAGCGGAGCAGAGGTCGGGGCTAACAGAGATCTCATTCAAGGTACCTGCAACGTTAACGAGATTCCTTTATCTGTACTGTTTGATTCGGGTGCAACCCATTCCTTTATTGCTATTGATGTTGTCAACTGTTTAGCTTTACCTGTTGTACTTTACCTTATGATTTGCTAGTATCCACCCCCACTAGTGAACCAGTTATCATGTCAACCGTGTGTTCCCAATATCCGATAACTTTAGAAAGCCGAGTATTTTTGGTGGACCTGATATGTCTACCCTTATCCCAGTTAGATATCATTTTAGGGATGGACTGGTTATCTAAAAATCATGTTCTTTTGAACTGTTTTAGTAAGACGTTAGTGTTTAGTGAACCTATAGAAACCAGTAAACCCTACTATGAGGCTAAAAATACATATGCCAACGAGATGGAGAAGTTGTTGAAGAACGGAGCTCAGGTGTTTATGATGTTGGCTTCGTTGGAAAAGGAAGGCAGAGCAGAGATTCAGAGCCTACCTATAGTCTTACCAAGAGACCCTGATTTGAGGATGGCAAGAGACCCTGATTTGAGGATGGCAATCTTGGACGAAGCACACCGGAGCAAGTTGAGTATTCACTCGGGAACTACCAAGATGTATCAAGATTTGAAGAAAATGTTCTGGTGGTCAGGGATGAAGAAAGAGGCAGCCGAGTATGTTTCCCGTTCCCTAACATGCCAGAAAGCGAAGATTGAACACAAACGACCTGGTGGAGAGTTACAACCATTGGATATTCCAGTTTGGAAATGGGACAGCATTTCGATGGACTTCGTGAGTGGATTTTCGAAAAATCAGAAGGGTTAAGACGCTGTTTGGGTCATTGTGGACCGTTTGACCAAGACAGCCCACTTTCTGCCTATCAACATGAAGTACTCTTTAGAGAGATTGGCGGAGTTGTACATTAAAGAGATTGTCTGATTGCATGGTATTCCCACTAATATCATCTCGGATAGAGATCCGCGCTTCACTTCCAAGTTCTGGATGGTTTGCAATCAGCCTTGGGGACCAAGTTGAGCATGAGTTCCGCTTATCACCCGCAGACCGATGGTCAATCAAAAAGGACGATCCAATCATTGGAAGATCTTCTTAGAGCATGTGTGTTGGAGAACCCAGGGAGTTGGGTTGATCATCTGCATTTGATCGAGTCCACCTACAATAACAACTTTCATTCAAGTATCAGTATGGTGACGTATGAAGCTTTGTACGGCAGGAAATGCATAACGCCGTTATGCTGGTTTAAAATGGGGGAGAATTTGATTTTAGGACCCGATGTGGTTCAACAAACGACGGACAAGATTCGGATGATAAGGGAGAACATGAAGACAGCTCAGAGCAGACAAAAGAGCTACTATGTTAAGAGGAGGAACCCTCTCAGTTTTGAAGAAGGCGATCATGTCTTCATGAGAGTAGTTCCGACAACTAGTATTGGCAGGTTATTAAAAGCCCGTAAGCTTACCGCAAAATTTATTGGACCTTACCAAATCCTTAGGAAAGTTGGACCAGTAGCTTACCAAATAGCCTTACCACCTTTATTGTCCAATCTACACAACGTTTTCCATGTGTCTCAACTTAGAAAATACATTATTGACCCATCGCACATAATCGAACCCGATTCAATTCAGTTAAAGGATAATCTTATGTTTGAGACATTGCCAGTAAGGATCGGTGATTGGAGTATCAAGACTCTTAGAGGGAAAGAAATCACATTGGTTAAGGTCATATGGAGTCAAGCGAATGGCGAAGATGCAACATGGGAGGTCGAGGATGCGATGAGAGAATCCTTCCCCACCTGTTTGATTGAGAGGTATGCTCTATTTTCGAGGACGAAAATATTTTAAGGGGGGAGGATTGTAACACCGCAAATTTTACGATTTTGAATTATAAGATTTTATTAATATTGTTATTAATTATATTTTCGAAAATGAATTTCTGGGAATTATCAGTAATGAATTAGACGAAACTCAAGTTGAGTTTTAGTCTTGTAATTCTATTTCCAAATTAGTGGTAAATTTTCATGATTTTCGGAGACAGTCGGTTTCAGACCGCTGTCGGGATCGAATCTCACCCAGTATGGCTCAAAAAATGGTTTTTGAGTTCCGTAACTCGGATTCGAATTCCGATTGTGCCGTTGGCTTCGTAATTTCATTTCGAGTCAATATAGACCCTGATTACACTGATACCTATTTTCTAAATATTTTTCACTCGGAATGCCGAAATCTGAAATTCTAATCGGATATTAGGATCGGGCGATTTATAATACTCGATCGAGTATTAGCCGATAATACTCAGGCATGTTTATCTCACGTGTCCGCGAGGTGACCATTTTGCATTGGGATGCAAGATTTGACTTCCATAAAGCAAATCTCACATCACTTTCTCAAATATCCCATGAGCTCATCATTAGCCACCCTAGGAGATTTTTTCATCATTGCCTAGAGGAAATCTGATTTCACTCTCTCCTTAAACCCTCACATTTCATACTTCACTCTCACACTCTCTCATTTGCAAAATTTTCAAAAGAAGTTAAAAATCATCTCTTCATCTTTTCTCTCATTTTCTCCTTGTTTCTTCCATCTTCAATCCTTGATCTCTCAACATTCAACCAATGGATGTTGACGAGATTTAAGTATGCTGTTCATGAACATGTCAAGAACATATTCAACCGTTGAAATTTT
>NC_032013.1:9331436-9331921 GCF_001865875.1 Lupinus angustifolius
TGAGAATGTATGTGTATTATATTTGTTGTTAGCCTTAAAACCATGGCTTGGAACAAGTTGGAAAAGTAGAAATCTTTGCTAAAAAGGATGTTAAAGTTTATGAGTACATGAATGCCTCATAAAACTCTTAAATGATACTTTGAATAACTTACTTTAAAATGGTAAGTTTATCAAAGAACGTCTTAAATCGGAATATGTACTTTTACTAAAAATCGTACATTTAAAAATGAATGAAAATCGTGAACGAACTTTCGATGAAAAAGGATGGTCAAGAACATGTGATGTTGGACCGGATGGATGAAAAGGATGTATGATCACGATGGGGAAAAAGAGAAATGATTTTAAGTATTTTAGTAACGATTTTAGAAATATCGGAAACTAACGGATTGTTATTTTGGTAGTTACGAAGATTTCGGTGTTCAAACCTTGAAACCAAACCACCCTTAGTTGACGAGTTAAAGCACGCTTCTTTAAGGTGAGAGCGA
>NC_032013.1:9332021-9358326 GCF_001865875.1 Lupinus angustifolius
AGATGGCCAACAACATCACTCACATTCGAGGCTATCACTTCACGATGTCCCCGATGGGACAGTGGGATAGTGATGGACACAGATACACATACACAGGCCCCTGCGGTCTGTTGTTGCACATGGTGTGCAACGGGTCATCGATGATGATCCATCACCCCGACACCTACAATGACGCTTCATTCACCTTGCCGCCAAAGAGGCCGATGTCTCCAGAGGTTGGATTCGATACCCGCCAGTCAGGAGTGATGGCGATGTTCCCTCCCACGGTTATAGGATGTGGCTAGATTGTTTGGATGCTCCGTCATTCAATATAGCCAAAAGGAGCAGTGGTTTTGGAGGAGGTCCCTGCAAGAAGGCTCCGGTTTTGAGAATGTCATCCCCTCCGAATTATGCCGCGGGGTTATGGCATAACGAAGTGGAAGAAGAGGAAGAGGAGGACGAGGTCATTGAACTCGTAAATGTAGAGAGTTCGGTGGAGGTGATCGACCTCGTGTCTGACTCGGAACAGGAGGAGGACCCTAGTGAGGGGTCCAGTATTCCTAGAATCTTTTGAGTCAGCTTGCGGCCAGTCGATGCCCCTTTTGTTTTTGGTGGGGGCTGTCTCTTTTTGATTTTTGTATATGTTAGCGGCGATGTAGTTTCCGCCTTGTTGACTTAGTTTGTATGAACTAATTCTGACTTAACCGATTATATGCATTATGTTATTCAGGAAATTGTGAATCAGGTTAAGTTATCATTCGATAACGATAAGTTGATTTTCCGCATTCGAGTTACTTAAAGTGATGTCTCGGAAAAGGAAGACTTTTAAAAAAGGAAACAATTTTATATCAATCTCTTTATTCAAAAAAAAACATTACCCATTTTTCCGCAATGTTTTTGAGAAGTATTTTTCGGGGCGTTACATATCTAATAGGTAAATATAACCTTACAAGAATTTTCAATTGTGTTAGCATATAACAAAAATAAATAACTATACCTAATGATCTATAACTGAATTGCTTTATGTATGTGAAAATAATATATATATATACTAGTCATATGCATATATACCTTTTAATTTTTACTGCTCAAATAAGATCTAATAATCTATATTAATTGTTTTTATTTCTCAAAATAATAATTATTCTTACTTTAATCATTTCATATATATATATATATATAAAATCTCTCACAATTTTTTTAATATAAAAATATTGTTTATTTGCTAAACAAATGTCATGATCAATAACACATAAAGAAAAATCCTATTAAACTCAACTACTTTTCATATGATAGGATTGTAGCAGTAATTAGAATTTCAGCTGATAGGGTTGACATTTTTATTTCATTGATACTAAAAATTTAAGCGGGTATGCCTGTATTAGTTTAATGAATAAAATTTAATGTATTGTCCATTTTAAAATGGACTAATGGTGGCCACAGACATTGTTAAATAATTAAAAAAATCATATAATAAATAAATTAAATAAAGTAGTTGAAGATGAAAAATTAACAAAAAATTGATATTGTATATGAAATTTAACAAATCACATTATATTACAATTTTTTAAGGATTAAAAATCATATTACACTATAACTTATTTTTTTTTTTTTTACTTTTTCCTTAAATTATGTTTATGGGCCGCCCGCGAACTGCCTGCATTGCCTAACAAAAATGCTCGCGAGTTTGGCTAGCAAAACAGGACCGGCGAAATAGACAAATGGACAAAATTTATATACTCTACCCAAAAAAATATGGGCTATGCAGACACGCCCGTAAGCAATGCCCGTTTTGCCATCTATAGATACGAGGGAGGTGGTTCATAATGGTGTATTCACAATTAAAAAAACAATTTAAAAAAAAAACGCATGACTTTAATATCATATAAGCATATTTGCTCTATCAACGAAAATAAAAGGAGGTGACTATGAAAGAATATACATATAATATTAGATATTACTAATATGCTCATAAATTACCGCATGTAAAAAATTTCTTGAGTTGTACTAGTGTAGCCATAATAGTAAAATAAGTAACAAATTTATGTTTTTGTGCAATATTAATATAGATAATGTTAAAAAAGTTATATACAAAACAAATAAGTAACAGATATTTTTTTTGTGCAATATTAATATAGATAATGTTAAAATTAGTATTACTTAAATATATTATATAGTTCTTAAACAACATTAATAACATTGAAGGATATAAGTATTTGTGGGTAATATATTTAGATCAAGAAATATTGTTGCCGTGTGGCTAGTCTCTTTATACACTATTCAATTGGAGCAAGGAGAGTGGAGGAAATTTTTACGCAATTCTCTTATAACTGAAAAATACCAAAAACAATATGACAGCAAGATATAAAAATGGTTGATTTCCTTAACATTAATATATACAAAAATAATCATATATCATCCTACAAAATCACCATATCCAACTATCATATTATACTTATAAATTAATTATTAATAGTTAAAGTAATAATATTTTATGACACATGTTACTTTTCAAATGGTTAAGATGATTTGTGTGATAATTTATATGTACATATATCATTTATGATAAAAATATGTCTTTTTCCTTAGTGATATAGCTTTTTAGGTTGTCATTATATTATTGACACTTAAATAAAATAATATAAAATAATAATGAGTGATATATTGAAAGTGTATAAATCTTTACACTTACAAAATATAGAAATTAAATGAGTTAAATCCTCTCTCCATTAATGAAGAGACAAATATTTAAAAAATAAAGAGAAATATAATTTTGTACATTGTTGCCATATGTCATAAAACTGTTGCCTAAACAAAAGGCAACGCCTTAGACTACCACACTTAGAAAACTGTTGTCTATAACAAAGACAACGATTTTTTAATATTAGACCATGGTTTTTAGTCGTTGTCATTGGTCAAAAATGTTATAATGAACACATTTATTATTTTATTATAATAAAATTACATTTTTATCATTAAAAATAAATAGAAAAGTATGCATTTGTGTTTTCATTATTGTTCCCGGAATAAAACGTGTGGGATCTAGATTTTGTTCATGTCGGCTGCAGCATGAGGGTGTGGAAGTGATTATAGAAAAAAATGACTTCGACAACAAATTGTCATTGACTGACTTGCAATACAAAGTATCCATTGACTTGGTCTATGGTTCAAAGTTGAAAGTTGTGGGGTCCATTTCTGTTACATTCGTTCCTACTTATTAAAACAAGAAAGTAGACATCAAAAGTTTTCATACACTTCAATTATTATAGTGGCCTTTCATTTATTTATTTATTCTTTTTTTTGTTCACATTATGACTTTTATTTTGTAAGTAATTATTATGGTCTTGAAATGCACTTATTTGCTTCCATTATTGCTTTGTTTGTTTTTGTTAATTTCTTGTCATGGAAAGTCATAACACTCTTAATTTGGCTTCACATACACGTGTTTTCTCTATCAATAATTGATCTACGATTTTCTTTTAATTTTCATTTTTGTCAGATTTATATATCCGTGTCTCTTTTTTTAATAAATCCATTCAATGTTCATAAATCTTGTTTGGGATATCAAAGATGTTTCTCATCTTTTATAGTCAAATAATTTCATTAAATTAAAAGAGTAGGAGATGTACAGAAAAAATTGATGATGAGACACGTACATAATTACAGATATTGGTAAATCTAAAAACAATATGTAGCTAAACTTTCAAAAGGTATGAGACATATAGTTACCGATGTTGGCAAGTCTAATAGCAAAATATGGAGTTAAACTTTCAAAAGGAGTTATCATCCCATTTGAGGTGTAATATTACGAAACTCTCACTTTTAGGTATATAGAGTTACATGTGAAAATTCACCATGAGACATAGTTGTGAGTATAAAAACAATATAAAGCTAAAATTTCACATAGGTACAAAGAGCTACAAAGGAGAATGAGACACATATTTTGTTGGATTTATTCAAGTGTGAAGTCTCATATTGGATATGAGAGGAGAAGTGAAATAGTTTATAAGTAAAAAAATCTCATGGAACTAATGCCTTAAGGTTTTAGTTCAAGACGTGGTGTCTCACTTGTGGCTCCTCACTCTTCCCATATCATGTTAATAATGGAATTCCCTAGTGGTTGGAGGCTTCCAGGTCACAGTCTGGTCCAACAAGTGGTATCAGAGCCGATGATTCAGCTGAGACATGGTGGACTTAAGGGGGAGCGAGCCACAAAGTGTGTGGTATCCATATTTGAGGGGGAGATTAGTGAGTTTATTCAAGTGTGAAATCCCACATTAGATATGAGGAGATGAGTGAAAGACTTTATAAGTAAAAAAGCTTATGGAACTAATGCCTTAAGGTTTTGGTTCAAAACATGGTGTCTCATTTGTGCCTCTTCACTCTTCTCATACCCTAGTAGCAATGAAACTCCCCGATGGTTGAAGGCTCTCCGATCGCAATCTGATTCAACATATTTGTTGATATTGGTAAATCTAAGAACAATATGAAGCTAAACTTTTAAAGGGGTTGTCATCCCATTGGAGGTGTTACATTACAAATTTCTCACTCTTTTCTTTGATCCATAGTCATGATTTCACATTTGTAGTGTTCACAATTTGTTGAATGATAGCCTTATTAGAGTTAAAAATTGTCTCATTCCTCGCAAGCCAAATTAATTGACCATATTGTGAATAGTCAAATGATACTCCATAACTTCCTACACTTTTTGTTGCTTGGTAGTAGGCCCATATGCATAAAGAAGTGACTCCTTATGTCTTGAGGAAGAACAATGTCAAGTTTGAGCCATTTGTAAACCATCTGTCAAAGAAGTTATGCGAACCTGTAAGATGAGAAAAGGTGTTGAGTTGTCTTCGGCTCCTCGTTACAAAGTCTGCAAGTAGTCCCTTCTTGTACATGTGTGATTCGCCTCCTTAGCAAAGCTTCCATGATTGACAATCGATTTTACAATTGACCTTCAAGAGGGCTTTGGACTCCCACAAGATTTTGAAAAGATTGTTTCCCTACTCCAGATTATGCATATGTTGAAAAAGGTCTCTCTTTAACTTTGATTTTTATGGGTCTAAAGCTGGAACTCTTTAACATTAGATGAACTTCTCAACCATTTAATTTAACCTTGTTTATTAACCAAGCAACAATATATGTTAGATATTTCCTGATGATTGGTGAAATACCAATCTTAGAATCTTGAATATCATGATTCTCACACATAATATAAAACAATGATATAAAGTCATATCTGAATCCCTGAATCCATGTTCTCTGATCTACTCCTTTGATATACCTTTTGAGAGAGTTTTGGTATGATGGTCTTCCTCAACCAAATCCTTAATTCCTTTTGGGACCTTCATTTTCTCTCTAATGGGGAGAGGTGAAAACTATTTGTGATTTGGTGTATTGGGGACCATAACCTTCCTTATGTGTTAACTTATAGGGTTCCCATTATCCCATATAGGTTAACCTGATGGATATCCACTCATTAAGCTCATATCCATTATCAACTTTTTAGAAATCTATGGGGTGCTAGTAATTAGATCACTTATAATGTAACCCCTGAAATAAATAGCCGATATCATTGTATCAAATATATGATGCCCACCTTAATTAGAAATTATAAATTTCTAACATAATGACAGGTTCTTTAGGTACACATCTGTATGCTATTTACATTTAGACTTCTCCTTAATACAATCTGGTCCATCTCATATATCAACTATAAAATCACCATGACTTTCATCACATGCAAGCGTGACTCGACCACGATGATCACCATATTAATATACTCAATGACATAGATCAAATATGGATGAGCGACATGGAAATTTCATGCAATGTGATCTTAAACATGTTTATTTTCAACTAGCCCTTCTTTATTCTTTAGTGAGATCAATCCAAAGTCTTTCATTGCAACACAATAGTTACAATGCACAATTTCAAAATGGAACAATAAACCATCAACTTTATTATGCATAAAAAAAATGTATATAACATCCAAAGTAAATCATAAAACATATAAACTCACACTGAACTAAGGTACCCTAAGGAACAACATCCATATGAGCAACATGCTCATGAAAGACTTTAGGTACTAAACCCTTAGTCAGTGGATCAACTACCATAAAATTTGTCCCTATATGTTCTATGGAAATTTGTCCCTATATGTTCTATGAAAATTTGTTCATTTTGAACACTTTCTTTAACAACCAGAAACTTTATGTCAATGAATTTTGACTTTGTAGAACTCTTATTGTTGGTGGGTAAAGAACCACGGACTTGTTGTCACAATAAATCTTCAATGGTCTTTCATTACCATCGACCACACATAAACCAGTGACAAAATTCCGCAACCATATGCCATGGTCTAATGTTTCAAAACAAGTCATGAACTCCGCAACCATGGTTGAATGAGCTATAAGTGTCTGCTTCATAGACTTCTAAGAGATAGCACCTCCAACCAATAAAAACATATATGCAGAGGTGGAGCGTCTACTGTCTAGACATCCAGCAAAATCAGAGTCAGAATACCCAATGATCTCTAAATTCTCAGACCTCCGATAAGTGAACATGTACTTCTTTGTTCTCTTCAAGTAACACATAACACGTTTGACTGTCTTCCAATGATGCATTCCAGGATTACTCAAATATCTGTTGTTCTCTTCAAGTAACATAACACGTTTTCTGCCTTCCAATGATGCATTCTATGATTACTCAAATATCTTCCCAAAACTCCCACAACAAATGCTACGTCGGAACGTGTGCAAACTTGAGTATACATTAGACTTCCTACTGCAGATGCATAAAGAATCTTTTGTATCTCGTATCTTTCAAGGTCATTATTGAGGCACTATTCGAGACTAAACTTGTCTCCCTTAGCTATAGGGGTATCCCCTGGTTTACTATCTTTCATGGCAAATCTATCCAGAACTTTATCAATATAGTTTTCTTGTGATAACCTTAGGATACCTTGAGAGCGATATCTCAGTATCCGAATACCTAATACAAAAGAAGCTTCCCCAAGATCTTTCATTTCGAAATTCTTCGTTAGAAATCTCTTGGTCTCATGCAATAGTCTCATATCACTGCTAGCAAGCAGTATATCATCGTCATATAATTCCAGGAAGATAAATTTACTCCCACTGAACTTATGGTATACACAATCTTCAACTTTATTTGCCTCAAAACCATACAAGGTAATAACTGGATGAAATTTGTGATTCCATTGACGTGACGCTTGTTTAAGCCCATAGATGGATTTCTTTAATTTGCATATCATACACTTTGAGCCAACTGACACAAAGTTTTCTGATTGCACCATATAGATCGTTTCCTTAATGTCACCATTAAGAAACGCAGTCTTAACATTCATCTGATGTAGCTCTAAATCAAAATGAGCCACTAGTGCCAAAAGTTCAATGGATCGTTTTCATTGCTTGACTAAAGTTCAATGGATCATCTCCTATTAACCCAATGTCATCCTCATGTTCTTGAAGAAATACAATATAATCATCGGGAATTGCACTTATTCTCTCTCTAGTGGATCTCCTTAATGCCACTTCTACTTCTTGAGGTTGTTGAATTTGTTCTATAGGTACTTGAGGGAGAATCTCATTGGTATAATATTCTGAACATTATATTCTCTTACTGAATTTATTCCTTGAATGGTAATAGGCACAAGAACTTGTTCATGAGCCACTAGTGCCAAAAGTTCAATGGATCGTTTTCATTGCTTGACTAAAGTTCAATGGATCATCTCCTATTAACCCAATGTCATCCTCATGTTCTTGAAGAAATACAATATAACCATCAGGAATTGCACTTCTCCGCTCTCTAGTGGATCTCCTTAATGACACTTCTATTTCTTGAGGTTGTTGAATTTGTTCTATAGATACTTGAGGGAGAACCTCATTGTTGTCTTGTTCTAAAATATTGCTAGGAACAATATTTTGAACATTATCTTCTATTACCGAATTTAATCATTGAATGGTAATAAGCACAAGAACTTGTTCACAATCATTCAAAGACAACGTTCTGTATGTTTTCTTCCTTCCCAAAATCAATTTCCTCTAGAAATCTTGCATTTCTCGTCTAAAAAAAGAGTCTTGAAGTGGGATCATAAAATTTATAGCCCCAAGAGCGTTCAACATAGCCAACAAAATAACAACTAACAATTCTTCAGTCTAGTTTTCTTTCATGTGGCCTATAAGGCCGCGCCTCAGCTGGACAATCCCAAATGTGCAAGTGTTTTAAGTTTGGCCTTTTATTAGTCCAAAGTTCATATGGGGTTTTGTTAACTACTTTACTTGGCACTCTGTTAAGGATATAAATTATGGTCTTTAAAGCTCTCCCCCAAAGAGACTCTAGCAAGGAAGAATGACTAATCATACTTCTCACCATATCCTTAAGAGTTTGGTTTAATCGCTCAACAACCCTTCATGCTAGGTTTGCCTTGCATAGTGTATTGCAGAACAATTTCCCATTCTCTGAGGAAAAACCATAAATAGCCCTTTCACAGCATCCTTATTGTTCTTTCTTATCTTATTCTGAGAGGTCATAGCTAAGTGAGCATTTTCAGTCTTATCTCTCTGCAGTCTCTCTTCCTCTTGCACATAGTTCATCTGAGTGTTAAAACTCACTTTCAATTGCCCAAAGTGTGCAAGAAGCGAGATCAAAACCAAGTGCACGAGCAAGTCATCACGAAGCTCTAACTTAAGTGACTTGAGTTTTGATGAGAGATTAGACATCTCCATAATGTACTCCCTTATGTTCAATTTTCCTTTATACTTCATATAGATGATTTTAGCCAAAAGGCTACTCGTCTCTGCCTTTTCATTTTTGGCAAAGCATGATTCTATTTCTTCAAGGAACTTTCTTGCACTCCGACCCTCGGAAATAGAGCCCCGAAACGCTCCTATAATAGAGCATTTCATGATCATTAGACACATTCAGTTAAAGTCTTCCAATTTCTCAACTTTTAACCTCATCGAGGATTTCCATAATAGAAATGAATTTCTCCACCTGAAGTGCCGAATCTAAATCCGTACAGCCGAGAATAATTTCTACGCTTCCTTCCAGACCTTAAAGTTTGTCCCATTCAACAATGAGATGTTCTTAATTTGAACATAAATATTTGCAACACTAGTAAAAGAACAAAAAAATTGCAATCATTCTTGCAATTAAACTCACATTCAACTTTAATACTTAAATTCAAATGATAATGAGGCACATCACGAGTTACCTAGCACAACATTAATATTTAGTTTTTGGACAAAAATATAAACTTGAAAGTGATACACTCAATGTAGTAATCAAATATTGATAATCAGTCCTGTCAAACAATAAGCCTTTCTTTGGACCGACTTACTATTCACATGGAAAACCATATGATTATTACATATTTATTGCTACAAGTATGTTTGTAATTTGGGCCAAATTATAATTTTCCTCTGGGCCAATCACTATTCGCATAAAATCCAAACATACAATTGGCTTGATATTTCATATCAATCACTAATGATACTCTTGTTTGTGGTCAACCATTGATCATAATGCATGTCAAATAATAAACCCTTCTTTGGACTCATTTGTCATTCACATATGCAACTTTATAATAATCATATGTTTACCATCACATGTGTGTATATAATCCGGTCAAATAATAATCTTCCTTTGGGCCGATTAATACCTGCATGGATACATATACGCACTAGTATTTGACACTTATTATGAACAATTCACACAAAATATGTCACTTTGGCGACTTTATATTTAATAGATTCACTTAAAATGTCAAAAAAATTTTATTTTCCAAAAGAAAAACCATTTAGTTGACTTTGATTCAACATAACCTTAATCCAAAACATATATTATTTATATCGACATATAAATAGGTGTATTCATTCTAACCTATTGATAACATTGCATCATTCTCATCACAATGACTGCATTTCGAATTCCAATAATGTCCTTTTGAATTTTCCATAAAAATATATATTACTATTTTAAACATGATTAAACATGGCAGGGCAAGCTGTCAAAACAGAAACAATGTTTCAACAATAGCAACCACTTAATAATGCAATTAGCCACCAACCAATGCAACAAACCATAAGTGTTGCAACCATTTAAACAAACAAGTCAAGTAATATATAAAACAAGACATGTTCACATAATAGACCCAACACAAGATATCTAGCACAACATCAATTTCTAGTCTTTGGATAGAGAAATGAATTTGTAAGTGGTACTATTAACGTAAAGATTAAATATTAACAATCAGTTCTGTCAAACAATAGTCTTTCTTTGGACCGACTATTATTCACATGAAATAAAACTGTATAATTGTTATTCATTTATCATCACATGTATGTTATTACTTGGCCAAATTGTATCTTCCTCTAGGCTGAACACAATTTGCATAAATAATCTCATACTCATCTGTGTAATCTTAATCAATTTCCACAATAGAGGTTACTTTGGCAACATATTGCATCAATTAATTCAAAAATAATTACCAGACAAAAAAGAAAATAACATGAGTCTATTATAAAAAAATATAATCTTAGAATTAAAACCTTCAGATTTGATATCTTTTATGATTAACAAATCTAATCGCACAATATAGTTCCAAATCAAAAAAGATATATTACATATATATCAACCCATAAAAATGGAGGCAATCTTAATCAAATGCGAAATAGATCTAGATTGAAAACATAAAAATAGATACAAATCATTATCAAAATTCCAAATCGAATATGATCTTGCATATCTTAAAATATATATGTAACAATATATATATATAATCAGTAATTCCAAACATCACAACAACCTCAAGCTGAAAATAATTACATATGTATATTTTAATTCTCAATATATATAAGGTCCTAAATTCCAGATTGTATATATACAAAATAAAAACACATCTTAACACATATATACCTTATACATATACTTTAACAAATTGCATAATTGAAAGTGCCAAAAGTCAATGTCCAACACTGAGGCATTAGTGCACATGTAATATACATATTGCATAACATAGTCATAAAGGTTAATGCAATGTTCATGCATACATCTCAATACATACTTCAACACATGTTACAATGATTCATAATACAAATTACTCGTAATTCAAATAAGCGGAAGCGGATAAAAGTTATCCTCATTATTCCTAAATACCCAATTTTCATAACCAATAGCGGAAGCATAAAAAATCCCCAAATTTAAAAATTAGGGTTCATAAAAATTGGGGAAAAATACATCTTTAATGAAGAACCATAAAATTCAGAACCCAGTGGCTCTGATACCACTTGTTAGATATTTTCTGATGATTGGTGAAATATCAATCCTAGGATCTTGAATATCATGATTCTCACACATAATATAAAACAAGTATATAAAGTCATACCTGAATCCCTGAATCTATGTTATCTGATCTACTCATTTGATATACCTTTTGAGAGAGTTTTGGTATGATGGTCTTCCTCAACCAAATCCTTAATTCCTTTTGGGACCTTCGTTTTCTCTCTCATGGGGAGAGGTGAAAACTATTTGTGATTTGGTGTGTTGGGAACCATAACCTTCCTTATGCGTTTACTTATAGGGTTCCCATTATCCTCTATAGGTTAACCTAATGAGTATCACTTATTAAGCCCATATCTGTTATCAGCTTTTTAAAAATCTATGGGGTACTAGTAATTAGATCACTTAGAATGTAACCCATGAAATAAATAGCCGATCATTGTATCAAATATATGATGCTCACCTTAATTAAAAATTATAAATTTCTAACAATAGATTGATACTCCGGTATAAGGTAGATATAATACGACTTTAATCATTCTAATATGATATTAAAATTGGGAGTTCAGACATCAATTAAGTATTATAATATCACTACAATCATTCCAGCTTTAAACCTCACTAAAATACCCTTTAAAAAAAATCTATCGAACACATGGAATAATCTTAGACGAGGTGGTGGTTGTTAGTGTTATCTTTGCTTGTACAGACCTCTGAATTGTCAAGATTGAGATGTCAATGCATGGCTTGGCTGTGAAAGATGGAATTGAGGCTTATGTTAGTTTTTTTGGGGTACTACCAATGATATTTCTCACCATTTTTGGGTAAGAAACTAATCTTTTTCGAGATGCATGGATGCCCCTCGCAAGAAGTATTACTTCAAGAATCGATCCCTTCACCTTTTGGTTATCCTAAGATCTAGTGAGGCCTTATACCACTAGACTAACACCTTCTTGGTAATATGTTTTGTTACTGTAGCTCGCAACAATTCTGAATGACACATATAATCGTTATTGGCTCAGTCACGACTAGGTCGCTCTCTTTAAGACATTTTGTGATACTGCTAAAATTGTGCAAGAAGACTATCAACCACGTCGTCCCCCAGATAAAACAGTTCAATTCTTTGTTATACGATTTCTTACTGCAATGTAAGAATGGCTCTCTAATACACCCATAATATGACTACCAATGCCAATTCTCGAATTCCCACAGTATGACTACTCGTGTCAATTCTTTTTCCACAATACTGACTACCAGTATCAGTTCTCGAAATTCCCACTTTGACTGCTTATACCAATTCTAAAGTGTCACGGAAAGAAAGGGGGAGAAGATTGTCAGAAATGCATTAGTGGAATATAAGCGGGAAGAAAGAGAAGTTGAGAGGTAAACACCTTCAACTTGGTGCAAATTATAATGAGGGAAGAAAGCCTCTATTTATAGCCTGAGGCCTCCAACAACTCTCTAACGACTCTTTCACCAATGACTCTATTACCAACGACTATATTATCAACGATTATATCATAATGGACGGGATATCCTTCAATGGCGCCAAATTCACTTGTATGGTGCACCTTGGTCGAAAAATTACGGTCTTGGTACACCTTTTAGAAAAATTACGAATCTGGTGTAATTTTCCTATAATCGGCTATAGAACTGCCGATTTCCTTTTTTTTTTCTATCGCCCCTCAAAATCGGCAACAAGGGGGAGGTTCATTTATTTTTTTCTCTGCCCCCTAAATTGGCAATGGGTGGGGGGAGTTTTTTATTTTTATATTTTTTTTCTCTCTCCCCCTAAATCGGTAGGGGGAGTTTTTTAATTTTATATTTTTTTTCTCTCTTCCCCCTAAATCGGCAATGGGAGGTTTATTTTTTTTTTGTGAACCCCTAAACCCGTGAACCCTAACCCTACATATATCCCAAACTATATTATTTTTACACAAACATTTCTCCATTCTCTAACAGAGTAAACTTTCTTTGAAGTGAGATTTAAGTCACCAATTGTAGAGGTTAGTATATCATTCAATTACTACATTTTATTTCATTCTTATAAGTTTATATGTTATTAATTGTTAAATGTAGATGGCCATTGTGAGAGATATTGTTAGCAGTTTTAGCGATGAAGAGGAGATTGAAATGTGTAGTGATGAGGAGGAGGTTCAATTTGATGATGGTTCAGTTTGACGATGGTTCATCTCGTAGTATGACATATACTACTCCATCATCATTCTTGAACACAAATTCTGAAACTGGTCGTGACTTTGGACATATAATTGGTTTAACGGATATTATTGATAATGATTTGTTTATTGGTATGCAATTTGAATCTAAAGAAGCCACAATAAATGCAATTAGAGAATTTCATATCAAAAATTCGTTCGACTATGTTGTTGCAGAGTCTAGACCAGACATATACGTTGCCAAATGTAAACATTTTGGTGCAGGATGTGAGTGGCGAATTCGCGCTTCTTATAACGTTAAGCGCGATTATTGAGAGATTAGGAAAATTAGTGGAACACACTTGTGTATCTATGTTAGTTTCCCAAGATCATAGTAAATTAATTTTTTCATTCATTTTAGACCTTGTTGTTAATTTGGTATCTGTAGATCCGAGTATACCTGTTAAGGCGTGGACTGCAAAACAAATGGCCTTGGCCAAAATTTATGGTGATTGGGAAGGTTCATACAATAATTTACCACGTTGGATGAATGCTCTACAATATTTTTCTCCCGATACAATTGTAAAATATGGTGATTGGGAAATATACTAGAACATTGCTAATAACAAGTTCACAAGATGGAAACAAACGTGTATTTCCAGTTGCCTTTGCCATTGTTGAAGGAGAGACGAAAGAAGTTTGGAAGTGATTCTTTTACAATCTTAAGACTTATGTTACCCCTCAACCAAACTTGTGTATCATATCAGATAGGGGGACATGTTTATTAGATGCACTCTAAAGTGAGCTGGCAGGATGGTCTAGTATAGAATCGGTTTATTGTATTCGTCTTCTTGGTAGTAATTTCAATAAGGAATTCCGAGATTCGGATATGAAAGACAAAGTTTTAGAAAAGGGTATGTGCTATTTATATTTTTGAATTTTAGAAATATTATTATATTATGAATATTAATAGATTTGTATTTATTTTCTAGGTTATAAGTTGATACGACCACGGTTCGAGCGAATGTTGAATTTATTGCGTAAAAAAAAATCGAGGGCTGGAGCATGGTTGGAACAGATTCCTAAAGAGAAATGGAGTCAGGCGTATGATGAAGGGAGACGATAGGGCCACATGACTACTAATCTTGCAGAATGCATTAACGGTGTTATGAAAGGATCTAGAGTTCTCCCTATCACTTCCCTTGTTAGAGCAACATACTACAAGCTAAATGAATGGTTCAATGAACATTGAAATGAAACCTCTAACATGATTATGGCAGGACATGTATATTGCGAAAACTTAACAAATGTGATAAAAAGAAAATCAACGTAAGACTACATGTCAACTGGTTCATAATTTTTCACGAGAGACTAGAGTCTCTGAAGTTGAAGTTGTATCTAGATCTGGTGGTCGGCAAGTGAGGCTGTATACAGTGAAACTTGCCGACAATTGGTGTGATTGTGGAGAACTTAATCATTAAGATTGTCATGCTCTCATGCTATTGCAACATGCGCTTCTTTGAATTTAGACTACAACTAATTTATCTCACCAATTTACCGGCTAGATAATCTTCATAAGGTCTATGAATATGAGTTTCAACCAATTGGTAATGAAGAATACTGGCCTCCTTATTCAGGTCCAACATTCATTCCCAATCCTGTTATGCGTAGGAAAAGAAGTGGAAGACCAAAGACTGCACGCATTCACAATGAGATGGATGAAGTTCAAGGTGAACAACTTAAAAAATGTCGATGGTGTAGAACCGAAGGGCATAACAGGAATACATGTCCATTGCGAGTTAGAGAACTAAGGGAGAGTTCTAGGAAACATTCTTAAGAGTAGTTTATATTTTAATCCTTAGTTTTACAATGTAATTCTATTGATCTATAACATCTTCTCTCAATTGTGTTTAGTGAAGATACTTAATGTATTATATATACTATAACTATATACTATAAATAAATATACTATAAAATATATATAATATAATTATAAATAAATAGACTATAAAATATATATAATATAACTATATACTATAAATAAATAGACTATAAAAAATATATAATATAACTATATACTAAAACTAAATAGACTATACAATATATATACTATAAGTAAATATACTATACAATATATATACTCTAACTAAATGTTATAACTATGCATTAACTTGAATACATTATAACTATGCATTACAATATATATACGTGTGGTCAAAGAGTGAATGAATGAATACAAAAATAAAGTGTGGTCATAGTGAGTGACAATGCATGCAGAAAATATTGAGTGACAATGCATGCAGAAAATAGTGAGTGACAATGCAAAGTGGTGTGGTGCAGAGGTTTCCTCATTGAATGAAAAAGTGAATGCAAACAAATGGAAATAAAAAGTGAACGCAAACAAAGATTGATTAACAATGCCCACAGAGAATAGTGAGTGAAAATAGTGATTGACAATGCATGCAGGGTGTGGTGTAGAGATTCCCTCATTGAATGACCATAGAGATTTTATCATTGTTTCAATGTAATTTTTGTTTGAATGCATTAAAAGACATTGAAACTTATTCAAACTCATTCAAAGTTCTTTATTGTGGCAGAGATTCCTGAACTCATTGAATGACCAAAGTTAATTCATTATACCGTTGAAATTGGAGGAAATTTTTTCACACAAAAATCGGTAAAGTGGTGGCCGATTTTCATATGTTTTGTTAAACCAAAATCGGCCAAGGGGTAGCCGAGTTTGGTGTGCATTTTACTTACACAAAAATCGGCAAAGTGGTGGCCGATTTCTTTGCATTACTTTCTAACGGAAAGCCACAATCACTCACTCACATTCATCATTAAAAAAATAAAATGTCTTACACGTGAATATACATTTCACTCACTCACAATCACTATAAATATTGGCATGTAAATTTCACTAACTCACATCCACTCTTCAAACTTTCTTCACACCTTCACACTTTCTTCACATCTACACATTCTCTAATGGAGTACCTTAATCCAAGGCCAATTGTCAATTTTGGGGGGAGATAGAAAAAAATATAAAAATAAAAAACTCCCCCCATTGCCGATTTAGGGGGAGGGAGAAAAAAAAATATAAATAAGTAAAACTTCCCATGTTGCCGACTTTGGGGGGAGACAGAAAAAAAAGGAAATCGACAATTCCATAGCCGATTATAGGAAAATTACACTAGATTCGTAATTTTTCTAAAAGGTGCACCAAGACCGTAATTTTTCGGTCAAGGTGCACCATACAAGTGAATTTGTCATCCAACGTCTCTCTAACGGCTCTTTCCTTATTCCATGTGTGTGTTGACTTGGTCAACATACAGTCCAAGCTCAAAATACCCCAAAAAATTAAATAAATAAATATTTTATTAAAAAGAATGTTGGGCCGCAACTTAAGGCTTTTAAAACTTTTCAACTTCCCTCCGCCAAGCAAAGTGGGACTAGTGAGTTTTTTCATTTCACTTCAAAACATCATTCTTTCAACAAATTCCAACAATCCCCCACTTGAAATTAAAAAATTATTTCCGAGAATTTCTGTGGTCTCAATAAGGTTGTGCATAAATAAAAGGTCTCATGCGACTTGAAATTTTGCATAGTGAATAAGATCCAGATTTTACTAGAGTGACTTGTAGTCTTGAACTCTATCTGCAACATCAAACCACACACAACCTTTTCATAGGTGTATTCTGTAAAGCTCGTACGTTAAAGGTCATACATGTCTATCCTAGTATAATGAATGCTCTAGAAATTTATGCCCCGAAATTTCGTAGGAAGCGGCCCCCACTTCCACATTCACATAGGTGAGTCTATCAAGATTACTCCTGTAGCCTAGGTACTCCCCTCCAATTAGAGTATAGATCTCATTAAGAGTTTAACTCATCCTTACATATACTACACATGCTTCTTATAATTTTATAGCATGTTCATTCTCATATCACTTCATGACTTGTTATTACCCATTAAACTTATTTCTTGGGATCCCTAGTCAGTTAGGTCAGGTTACCATCATGAGTGATCCTCGTTCTAAGGGTAATAGTCTCATACTATAAGAAGTATTATAGACTTTCTCTCTAGCTAGTCCTTTCATCAAATGATCTGCTAAGTTATTCTCAGTGCGTACATGATCCACTCTAATAGCTCTTGTAGAGAGTAACTCTCTAATAGTGATGTGCTTACGACGAATTTGTCATTTTTTACCATTATAAAAGTGGTTCTTCATTTTTGCAATAGCCACGGTTCTATCACAATGGATCAACAAAGTTGGAATCGGTTATTCCCAAAGGGGAATCTTTGCAAGCGAGCTTCTCAGCCAATTTGCTTCTTCACTAGCTGTTGTTAGTGCTATCATCTCAACTTTCATAGTGGATTGAGCCAAAATAGTCTGTTTCTTTTACTTCCAAGAAACAGCCCCATCAGCTATGCTAAATATATAGCCACTGGCTGCTTTGGAATCATCTGAAAGAGTGTTCCAATCAGCATCGCTGAATCCTTGGATCATATGGTGTGCTAACAGGTTTACAGTCAAAGTATTTATATTTCTGTAGGATCTTTTTCACATAATGAGATTGATCCAAATAAATTCCTTCTTTTGACCTAGTAATTTTTATACCAAGGATCACACTTGCCTCTCTAAGGTCTTTCATATCAAAGTTGTTACAAACAATGATTTCACATTATTCACATCATGAATGTTGGAATCAAATATGAGTAGATCGTATACATAGAGACATATGATAGTGCAAATGTCATTTTCTAATTGTAATAATTGCATTTGTCATTTTGATTCACCTTAAACTCATTCGAGATCATTAAGTCGTTAAACTTTTCATGCCACTGCTTAGGTGCTTGCTTAAGACCAGACAACGACTTATATAACTTGCAAACCTTATTTTCTTGCGCATGTATTACAAAACCTTCAGGTTGTTCCAAATAGATTTCTTCTTCCAAATCACCATTTAAGAAAGCAGTCTTAACTTCCATTTGATGTGCTAATAAATTATGCATTGCACTGAGCAAAATTAGTACTCTAATAGATGTTACTCTAGTAACAGGTGAAAAAATATCGAAGAAATCTACATTTTTCATTTGCCTGAAACCCTTAGCTACCAGGCGAGCCTTGTATTTATCCATTATGCCATTAGGTTTCAATTTCTTTTTCAATATCCACTTACAACCAATAGGTTTGCAACCAGGAGGCAAGTCAGCTAAATGCCAAGTCTTGTTAGACTCTAGAGAATTCATTTCATCATTCATGGCCTCTTGCCACAAATCAGCATCTAAAGAAGTCAAAGCTTCTTGGAGAGTTGATGGATCCTCTTCCAATGTATAGACCATATAAGCAGGTCCATACTCTCTAGCAATCTTTATTCTCTTACTTCTTCTAGGTTCTATTTCTAACTCATCGTTATTATTATTATTGCTAATCACATGTATGTTACTAGTTGTTGTGCCCCTACTATTCCTTAATTTGAAAGGGAATTTCATTTCATTGAAGTCTGCATCATTAGACTCAATGATCACGTTCGTGTTAAGGTCATAAAACATGTATGTCTTGTTATTTACAACATACTCAATGAATACACATTCATAGGCTTTACTTATGAGTTTAATTCTCTTAGGGTCTGGTATCCGGACATAGGCCAAACAAACCCAAGTTCTTAAATAAGACAAGTTTGGTTGTCTATTCTTAATAATTTCATATGGAATTTTTTTTCTTTTAGCCTTCGAGACTCTATTTAGCACATAACATACAATTAATAAAATTTCACCCCACCAAGAGGGTGCTACACCAGAACTTAACATAATAACCATAATTAATTCAGTTAAAGTTCAATTTTTTCTTTCAGCTTTACCATTCATTTCAGGTAAATATGGTGTAGTGGTTTCATGAATAATGCCATTTAATTTATAAAAATTATTAAACATGTTAGAAACATACTCAGTGCTTTTATTGCTTCTGAGCTTCTTTATTTTATTGTTGAGTTGATTTTCAATTTCAGTTACATATAACTTAAACATGTCAAGTGCTTCACTTTTATTTTTCATAAGATATACATAAGTAAAATCAGAAAAATCATCAATAAAATGATAAAATAACGTTTACCATTTCTAGTTAATATTCCATCTAATTCACATATAACTGAGTGTATAAATCTAAAGGCTCAGATTCTCGCATTACTGATTTATGAGTTTTTCTGAAATTTTTGCTTGACTACATGATTCACAAATTTCAAAATCATTTTTAGATATCTTTGAAATTAAACCTAAGCTACTCAAATTTGAAATTGCATGCTTATTATTATGACAAAGTCTAGAATGTCAAATATTAAAATCACACATGTAAACATAATCTGAAATTTTATTAATAGAAACATCAACATTTAATTTAAATATGCCATCATTGGCACACCCTTTCCCAAAAAAAACCACATTCCTAGTAAGAATATACAAGTCTACTCCTATGGTCTGTGTAAAACCAACCTTATTAAGAACAAAACCAGAAACTAGATTCTTCCCCATCTCTAGAGTGTGCAATACATCTTTGAGAATCATAGTCTTCACAGATATAAACTTCAGCTCCACATCACCAGTTCCAGGAACAATTGTGGTGTGGGAGTCACCCAACAACACCTTCTTGTCATCAACATCCGTGTATGTTTTGAACATATCGTGGTCATAACAGACATGGTGGGATGCGCCAGGATCTACGTATCACCCATCTATTCCTCCAACTATAGTGACCGCAGATAATACAGCCACAAATGGCTCATCAACCATGTTAGTTGTGGAGGACGATCCATTGGTTTATTTCTGCACTTGCGTGTCATATGACCTGGTTTCCCACACTTGAAGCAGGTGAACAGGTTTCCAGAGTCATTCTTAATAGGTGGCTTAACATATTGGACCTTTTGAGGGTTCCAATTCTTGTTGCAATTGATGTTCTTAGCCTTATTCTCATTGTGGTTATGATTCTTGAAATTAGTGCGAGAAGGCTTCATAACCGCACCTGAAAATTTCTTCTTAGTGTTATTATTGGAGACAATTAGAACCTCTTCTCCCTGATCTTGCTTATGAGACTCTTCAAAAATACAAAGACGAGTGATTAGAGATTCCAAAGAGATTTATTGGTTTTATGCCTCATAAGGTTTTTGAAGTCCTTCCAGGTAGGAGGCAGTTTGTCAATTATGATAGCCACTTGGAATTGCTCATCTAGGGACATACCCTCACAAATGATCTCATGAGCAATTTTCTGTATCACACGGGACTGAAACTCTACTGATTTATCGTCAGTCATCTGATACTTGAGGTAGTGGCTAACAATATACTTTGTAGTGTCAGCTTCCTTGATATCATATTTCTTTTCAAGTGCATACCAAATAAATTTGGCAGACTTGTATGGGCTGTAGTAATCATAGAGATCATCAGACAACCCATTCAAAATGAAGTTCTTACATAAGTAATCACTTTCATTCCAGAGAGCTATTTCGATAGCCAGTTTATTTCTTTCCTCTTTTTCAGCCTCATCCTACACCACTAGGATGTCAGTTTTCAAAATGTGGGCAACCTTTCTCATAGTGAGGAAAAATTTCATCTTTTGTTGCCAATGTTTGAAATTTGTCCCGTCAAACCGAAATGGCTTGTTCAGGTCATAGTTGTTTGGTCTAGTAATATTATCTACGAATGTCATTGTAGTAGAAACGTCTTAAAATTGTTGTTATCATAGCTTGCAGCAATTCTGAATGATACGAAATAATCGTTACTAGTTGAGTTACGACCAGGTCGCTCTCTTTAAGACATTTCGTGGTACTACTAAAATTGTGCAAGCATACTATCAACAACACCGTCCCTAGGATAAAACAGCTTAGTTCTCTATTATATGAGATATTACTGAACTATAAGAATCACTCTCGAATACACCCACAATATGACTATTAGTGTCAATTCTCGAATTCCCACAGTATGACTACATGTGCCAATTCTTTTTTCACAATACTGATTAACAGTGTCAGTTCTCGAAATTCCAACTTTGGCTGCATGTGCCAATTCTCAAGTGGCACGGAAAAAAGAGGGAGAAGATTGTCGGAAATGTGTCGACGAAATATAAGGTGAAGAAAGAGAAGTTCAGAGGTAAACGCCTTTAACTTGGTGCAAACTATAATGTGGAACGAATGCCTATTTATATCCTGAGGCCTCCAATGGCTCTCTAACGGCTCTTTCACCAACAATTCTATTACCAACAGCTCTATCATAATGACCGAGATCTCCTCTAACGGCTCTTTCCTTGTTGCATGTTTGTGTTGACTTGGTCAACACACAGTCCAAGCCCAAAAGACCCTGAAACATTAAATAAATTGATTAGTAAATAAATAAATTAATTAGTAAATAAATAAATAAATATTATATTAAAAAGAATGTTATGCCGCAACTTAAGGCTTTATAAAACCTTTCAACTTCCTTCCTCCAAACAAAGTGGGACTAGTGAGGTTTTTCATTTTACTTCAAAACAACATTCTTTCAATAAATTCCAACAATGTGTTATCAAGTTATGGATGTTATACATGTGTTGATGTGATCTTTGATTTTCAGTTACATGTTTATTTTTTAAGTAAAAAAATATACTAGACGTTGAACATGTACACATGATCAATGTTATGTATATGATTTTCTGAAAAAAATACATTAGTCAATAGTATGTGAGTGCACATATTTGGGTTGGCCCCCAAATTTATAAATATTAAGTGAACCACATCATATTTAATGGTTTGTACTAATTTAGTTGGTCTGGTTTACTTTTGTTTCTTCAATCACGAATCCAAGTCTCCATTTTAATATTTTGAAAATAATTGTTATTATGAAAATAAAAGTAATTAAAATGAAATATTAGATTTTATTTAAAAAATTAAAATTGAACTAATTTAACACTAATATAGATGCTTTAATACTTAATAACTGATAGAATATTAATAACTATTCACTCTCAAAAGGACACCGAGTGGGGTCTTTTTCCTCTCTTTTTTATTTTATTTTCATTTTCATTTTTAAACAACACCAACAAGTAAGAAATGCAATGATATAATATATATCTATATTTATATTAATAAATGTAAGAGTAAATTACACTAATATCCTTTAAGTTTTAGTGAAATTATATAAATCATCTATCATTTTTTTACACTTAAAAAATCTCATTGTTTTTTTACTTTCATTATACTGACTACTTCTACATAAGAAATAAGTGTATTTTTTTAAACAAAAAAATATGATAAATACAATTAAGTTAAAAAAAATGATATATTGTTGAGACAAATCCAAATAATATACAAATCAATGTATCTTTATTATTTTTTGTTACAAAATGCATCAACAATTCTAAAAATATATTGTTTAAATCGTTCTTATACTTTATCCTAACGAACAAAAATAATAAATATGTATTGACTCATATATTATTTGGACTTGTGTCCACAATATACGATGTTTTGGTTAACTGAATTGCATTTATCACATTTTTTGTTTAAAAGATTACACTTATTTCTCGTGCAGAGGTGATCAGTGTAATGAAAGTATAAAAATTAGAGGATCTGTGTAGGTGTTAAAAAGTGAGGAGTAGTTTGTGTAATTTTGCTAAAACTCAAGCGGTGTCAGTGTAATTTACTCTAAAGGCAATAACCACAATCATGACATAATTTTATATTCCAAACTTATCATTTTGTATAATTAATAATTACTATAAACTTCCACACATTACTTCATTGCTTTCATTTTTTATATTAATATATAATTAATCTTTCAAACATTATCTTATTTCTATCTTCTCTCTTTCTCAACCCAAGAAGAACACACAAAATGAGAAATTCACATAACAACTCTTTAATAATTATTAGAGGCACAAAATGAGAAATTAACATAAGTTTATATATATATATATTTATCATATCAACTACCACATGTTATTTTGTTAAATCTTCACTCTCTATTGAGTTTATATATTTCATTTCTTATATTTAAATTGTTTTTTAAATAATATAATATGAAGATAATACATTCTTTATATCAGAAAAAATAAGAACGCGGGTGACCGACACGGAGTGCTAGTCGACACGCTAGTATATATAAAATGGAAAACATGGTGTAACTATTATGATGTAATTTCACTTTTCTATTTTGCCTTTAAACTTTTTAATTTCTACAAAAAAAATCATATAATTATACAACTACCATCAACATATTAACCACCTCTCTAACATTATATTAAAACAAAAAGTTATAATATAAAGTATCCTCAACAAAAAATAAAATATAAAATATACTCAATAAAAAAGTATATTCTAATTATCCAAAATAAAATATATAAAATTTGAATAAGTGACATCGCAGAGTATGAATCTGGGCTGACACGCATGAAGTGTCTGTCACCACTAGTTATATATAAAGAGAAAACATGATATATGATGTAATTTTTGTTTTCCTATTTTGTCCTTATCACTTTAATTTATAAAAAAAAAATCATATAGTCATATGTAACCACCACCAATCTATTAAACATTCTCTCACCTTCATTTGACAATTAAAATAGACAAAAAAATATAATATAAAATACACTCAATAAAATTATAATATAAAATATATTCAATACAAAAATATTATAATTCATCAAAATGAAATACATAAAACTTAAATATTTGACACCAGAAAGTAAAAAATATGGGGCGACAGACACAAAGTGTTTGTCGCCACACTAGTAATAATAAGTGTAATATATTTTATTAGTAAACAAATTAAAGGCATTGAAAGAAAAAAAATTAAATTTTAATTTAAAATACACATTGAAAGAGAACAAATTAAAGGCATATATTGATAAAAATATATATATAAATTTTTTAATTTCACAAGTTTAATTCTTAACAACTCTTACTTTTTTTTTAGTTTTTAAAAATCGAGTAATGTTATATTCTCCTACTAAATTTTCCTATTATTGATTGATTTATAAGTGACATGTGTCACTTTCTTATGAGTAAGAGAATATAATATGAGGATAGTTGTATAAGTGCTCAAACAAGATTACCTTATCTAATTTAAGCTTAAACTCTCATATGATAAGTGCTTATACATAAACACTTCATTAACTCCTTAACCAAGCACCACCTTAGTATCATCCATTATTACACCTACTTTTTCATCATACTTGAAATGCTAACAGCTTGCATGATAGTTGCCAGCACCATCTTGGTGAAACTGTCCGGTTAATTTTATAGTATCTGGGTGCTAATTATTTGTATCATTATTTATAGCAGCTATATAGGTGAAAATTGTAGTTAATAGTTTGAGCTTTTCCAAATATGAAAAAGTAAATATACCATTGTCTTAAATATAAATAAATAAAGAGCACTCAATTTTACATATAGAATAATTAGGTTTTTAGGAGTATTTGTTATAAGGGATTTACAATTTAAATTTTTTCTAGAATACTTTAAGTGAAAAATGAATGAATTTGATTTTGAATCTTAATGGATAAAAAATCATACATCAATTCATTTAAATCATATTTTAAGTTATTCAATTTATCTATATTCAAACTTAATAAATAGATTTCAATCTATTCACTCCATCCATGAACCCATTTTACATATAGAATAATTAAGTTTTCTAAAATCACTTTTAAAAATCATTTTTTAAAAAAAAAAAGTTTTTTAAAATTTCTTTACAAATATAATATTCATCCTGATGGAGGGTCAACAGTTCATGGTAAAATTAAATTTCACGTGATGTTTGTGAAGTTGGTGTTTTGAAGTTTTAAATTTATCACCACCTTTTAATATTTACATCTACATTCTGTTCTGTATTTAATGGTATAAATATATAATAGGATATATGACACTACATCCTTTATTTCAATGATATCTTTTTTTACATGTCAAATCTCATTAAATGATGATCTTGTTTTATGGAAATATTCTATAAAATTTATTGTTTAAGGTTTTACGTGTAAATTTTAATATATATTTATATAGTTATGTATTTAAGAACAAATTTTTAATATCACTATATTCATATGTTCTATAATTAATCTTAATTTAATAAAAAAGAAATCAAAGTGCCTGTTGAAATATATTTTGAACTATATTTTAATATTTGGGTTGAGTATTAGGCTAGTTATAGTTAGAGTTAGTTTTAATTGTTTTAGTTAGTTAAGTTTTGTTTACATGTATATAAAGTTTACTTTCATTGTAAACTATCATTCATTCAATTCAATATGATGAGGAGAAATATTATTCAATTCAATAAAGCTATGATTCAATTCTTTCTCGTTCTTTCTTCTTCTTTGAGCTTTAAGCTTTTCTTATCTTTCCCATTCATGAATATCTCATCTTTCTTGTTCATCAAAAAAATTTGTTAATGTCTCCTACCATTTTAACATGGTATTAGAAAGAGATAATGAATTCAATAGGGACCATTAGTGATAAATGTTATGGCTTGACTAATTGAAAGAAGCATGGCAAGAATAGAGAAGAACGGTTCTTGGTCTTTGATTCAAATACATCACTCCAATCATTCACTACAAAAATGGTTTTAGAGGTTCCAAGATTACTTTCATATTCAGCCCAAGTTCTTATACATGGGTCTTTTGAGTGCTTAAAATTTATTCTAGCAAGGAACAAATGAGCTTCAATGCATTTCTGCATAACTATCTTCAAATTTTGCTACCGTGAGAAATAATTATTGGACGATTCTTTTAGTTTATTTTCTTATTCTTCAACAATTACATCCAATTTTATCTTTTCTTTAATACTCTATTTTGTTTACCCATCTCTCATTATATACACAACATTAAAGTGTGTATTTTTCTTCATTGAAGC
>NC_032013.1:9358426-9376192 GCF_001865875.1 Lupinus angustifolius
GTTAAGTTTTGTTTACATGTATATATAGTGTACTTTCATTGTAAAATATCATTCATTCAATTCAATATGATGAGGAGAAATATTATTCAATTCAATAAAGCTATGATTCAATTCTTTCTCGTTCTTTCTTCTTCTTTGAGCTTTAAGCTTTTCTTATCTTTCCCATTCATGAATATCTCATCTTTCTTGTTCATCAAAAAAATTTGTTAATGTCTCCTACCATTTTAACATGGTATTAGAAAGAGATAATGAATTCAATAGGGACCATTAGTGATAAATGTTATGGCTTGACTAATTGAAAGAAGCATGGCAAGAATAGAGAAGAACGGTTCTTGGTCATTGATTCAAATACATCACACCAATCATTCACTACAAAAATGGTTTTAGAGGTTCCAAGATTACTTTCATATTCAGCCCAAGTTCTTATACATGGGTCTTTTGAGTGCTTAAAATTTATTCTAGCAAGGAACAAAGGAGCTTCAATGCATTTCTGCATAACTATCTTCAAATTTTGCTACCGTGAGAAATAATTATTGGACGATTCTTTTAGTTTATTTTCTTATTCTTCAACAATTACATCCAATTTTATCTTTTCTTTAATACTCTATTTTGTTTACCCCTCTCTCATTAAATACACAACATTAAATTGTGTATTTTTCTTCATTGAAGCATCATCTTAGGATCAAGATTAAGATCCGTTTTTTTCTCTTTCATCCATTATGGTTGGTTTGGTTGATTAAACTTCTGTCAAAATAGATGGTTAAGCTTTGGATGAAGTTGCTTCTGCCTATGGTAGTTAAGCGTCAATGTTACTTCATATTCAGAGTTTAAGACTGCGAGATAAGGATTTACTCACCAGTTAGAGGAGGTACTAGAGTATATGATCGTGTTCAACACAATTATTTTCAAACTTGGAATGCATGATACATTCCAACTTGAGGGGGATTGTTGAAATATATTTGGAACTATATTTTAGTATTTGGGTTGAGTATTAGGCTAGTTATAGTTAGAGTTAGTTTTAATTGTTTTAGTTAGTTAAGTTTTGTTTACATGTATATATAGTGTACTTTCATTGTAAACTATCATTCATTCAATTCAATATGATGAGGATAAATGTTATTCAATTCAATAAAGCTATGATTCCATTCTTTCTCTTTTTTTCTTCTTCTTTAAGTTCTAAGCTTTTCTTATCTTTCCCATTCATGAATATCTCATCTTTCTTGTTCATCAAAAAGATTTGTCAATGCCTCCTACCATTTTAACTTAATTCAAATCCACTCATTGCTAAAATTATACATTTGACTATATTCATTTAAACTCATTAACTCTAATAAATAAATTTGCATGAATTTAATTTTTTGAACTTGAATGGATTGTAAATTATAGATAATTTTAAAACTATAGAATACTAAGTCATAACTATGGAGTACCACTTCAATAGAAGCACATCTGTTGTCCCACAGTTTGTGCCACTCCATGTGTCATGGGCTTATGATTGGTCAGAAAGATACTTAATAATCAATCACAAGTCTATGACACATGGAGTGACATAAACTGTGGACAACAGATGTGTGCTCCACTTTAATTAGTGTACCTTTTTTATACATTTTAATTAGGCTAGTTTGAGTATAGCATTTGTATGCTATTTTTAAGCAATTTTTGCGGCTGATTCTCTTCTATTAATGTCAAAGTGGGAATCCCTACATGGATATGCCAATCTGTGGTTATAAATTGTGGCCCCAATTCCAACTTGAATTTTTAGTGGAGAGTGATCAAAAGAAGGGTTCCAAAGTTGCTAAGAAAGCTCTCATGCATGAGATATACATACACGATAAGGATTCCAAATGTATCAGCGTCATTACCTTTTTCCGGTGAGTAAAAAGTTTAAGTGAATTAGGTCTCCAGATTCACTAACTAAGACCAGAGTAGACTTCGGGACTGTATAAGCATTAACGAAGTTATTTATAATACCGGCTAATAAATCTTCGTGTTGATAGTAGGATTTGAATTCATGATCTTATAATTATGAGCCAATTTCTTAATGGCTAGAGCAACTATCGATAGCATATCAATGATATCATTTTCTCCCTCTTGCAAAAAGAAATAATTCTCCATGGACCGAATAAAGCTGAAATATTACTTCTGATGTTGATTTATGTCATGAAAGAAACAATTCATGTTGGTGGCTCCAAGGATGAATTCACTTAGTGACTAATAGATGAGCCTAGTTATACTCCATCCATGTAGATGAAGAGATAAAGCCCAAGTCTAAAGATATAAAGATTCTGTTCTTGGTCCCATAACTTTCTTTAGATGTTGATTTCATTCCAAATGAATGAAACCAAAATAGTTTTGTAGATCAAATTGTTAGTATTTTTTCACTTTCTGGTTAGATGATAAACTAGCAAAGCATGCATTTTAATGTAACCTCTCTATTGTTTACCTAATTAATAAGTAAAGTTCAAGAGCAATGTATATATTCTGATATATTTACACGTAAAATAAGCCCATTTTCATGTTTATATATTAAGAAAATCTACTATCGTTTGTGGTATAAGATGTATGGTCACGTCTTGTATATGCGCAACAGATCGAAGAGATATATTTTTTGTACACTACTTTTGGAAGAGAAATTATCTTTACCAAAATAACTATAACCCCTTATTTCCAACCAATCATATATTAATACATATAATGCTGTATATTGAAAAAATTAATTTAATATTTATTTGATACATATTTATCACAATATTATTGGTGGTAATGGGTTAGTCATAGAGAAATATAATAGAAGATGTCATTTCCTATTTTGACACCTATTTGTTTGAAAAATAAAATATACACAGTAGTTTTTTGAGAAGTTTATATATTAAAAAAGTAGTGTAGTGGTTGCTTATGGAAAGCGCTTAATCTCTAAGGCTCACTCGGTAGTGCATAGCTTTTACTTTTAGATGGAGATTAACTTCAAGATAATCGTATACCTTAAAGCTACCTAAGTTTGTTTTGCTCAAATTGCTAAGAAAATAGCTATGCAAGTATGAATAACAAAATCTGACATGTAAGTGCAAAATTGAAGGTGGCAATAATTTTAATATGCCGTTGTAATCATGATTACGGCCATTCTACAAACTGCAGAACATGGCTACGTTCACACTTGTAAAAAAAACTGTGATGACAGATTTGGACTAATTAATAGCGGTTGGGTTACAGCCAGCTTAGCATTTTGTTGGAAGATTGCTGAGTAAGAAAATCAATGAGCAAGGACTAGCAATGGATTACAGGCATTTTTGTATATTAACCATACAAAGTTACGAACACAAAGAGAAAACATCCAAAAGTTAAAAAGGAGCTTTTGTGTTTTTTCTGTCTCATCCATACACGGCTCTATGGCCATCTTGGCTTGAAATGTTATGCATATGGTTGCATGAGCCATACCCCCTTGAACGTTTTAGTGCACAGTTGCTGGAGCTGGACCTATTTACTGTATGTGTAATGGTACAAAGTTGAGTTGAGGAGGATTGATTCCATGGTCTCGGACCAATGATCTAAGAATACAACTTAGTGGATACTGTCTGGTTGTTATCCCACGTCAATAAAAACATTTGTAAATGATATAAGAACATATCTATCTACATTATCTAGACATATTGATGTCATCTATTCTATAAACATATATAAATTTAACTTAATAATAAGTAATCAATGGGTCCCAAACCATACAATAACTTCTCCAAATGAGACCTACGACTTAAGCCAAAAATCCAAATAAACCAATTATACATAAAATGGGGTTTAATTATTTATTTAAGGAAAATGTTGATCTTACATGTTATTTACGACGCTCTTTCTTTGCCTACTTTATGACTCATTCATTAGAAGACTTTCACTTTGGAATATAATAGTTATAAATTAGGTGTTAGAAGGATAGTGGATGATAATGATGTAAGCATATAATACTACTTTAGCTAACTATGAAACCAACTTTACATGTAGAAATCACCTTGGAGAATAATGAATCACGTTCAATGTGATGGGATATCTCGTATAAGTGTAGTATATTTGATGGTAGATTTTTTATTTTTATAAACTAAACAATATATTTTAATATTTAGACAACAAATGTGTTCACCTTTGTATATCTGTGTGCTAATATCTACTACTGCATAACATATAAATGATGTTAGGGAAGAGGGATTGTTCACTGATTTGTATAAAAATTATGAGTGCATCTTTCACCACATGTATTAATAGTCATTTCTTTTTAAATAAAAATAATAAGGATGGATCCCAAAATATTGAAGTGAGAGTTTGGATAAAAATATACTTGTAAATATTTTTTTAAAAATGTATTTTTAGGAAAAAGAATTACACATGTATATAACTAGTTTTACAAAATATATATTAAAGGAAGAAAAATATATATGTGTGAAGTAAATATTTTTTGACATGCATTTTTATTGAAAGATATCACATATATAACTCATTATACAAAATATATGCATCATCGGCCATTTGGTCTTTTAGCTATTCAGTCTTCAAAAAAAGCCTTACATTATTTGAATGAGAAAACTGAAATATTGGAGAAAGAGCATAGTTTTCTTTTGTTGTTCCTATCTCATATCATAAGCACACTTCTTGTGCTTGTTTGCTTTGTATTAAAAATTAAAGAGGAAGAAAATGATTGTATATATATATATTTTATTGATTGAAAGAATTTAATGTTAAATGATAGTTTAGAAATGAAAGTAAATTATATATACATGGAAATAAAGTCTAATTAATTAAAACAACTAAAACTAACTCTAACTCTAACTATAAAATATATAAGTAAATTTAAAATAATTACTAACCAAATACAATATTAACCCAAAATATCAAAATATATTTGAACATTTTCTGGGCATGTTTATTTTTAAGCTCAACTTCAGCAAGCAACATGCAGGGTGAGCTTTGTGGACATATAGATCATCTATCACACTCTCTTTTTCGAGCTAATCAAAATATTATTTTTTGTTTTTAAATTTTTTCTTTTATTTATATGTCAATATGTGATTAACTTGAGATAATGAATGAGACACCATTCAAAACCCTCTTTGAACTTTGTGGCCGCAAATTTGTCCAGGAAAGGAGAGAGAATAACAACAATAAATTTAGAAATGATGGTAGGTGGTATTTTTTTGGTTACAATTTCCTTAGTTTATGGTAATGAATTAATCTCTTTTGAGATATGTAATTATCTTTAAGTATCATTAACAAGAATTGAACATTTGATATTTAGCTTACTATGATATATATTTGGAGATCCAATCAGATCAGATCTTATATCATTAGATCAATGTTTCGTTGGTATAATAAGTAACATATAAATGATGGTTGAAAAATATAGCTACTCTCATCAACTTATATTGGGAATAAAATTATAAAATAATACATTAATCAAAATTAAGAATCAAAGTTATGTTCAGCAATGTTAATGCTCTTAGAGTCAACTAATAATAGTACTAAAAGAATCATTTTGCTTCGGTTATTAACTATTGGTTAACTGATGTGTAAAAAATTGGCGAGGGGAGGGTTCGGGCCTAGGGTTGACCAAGTCTATATTCCTTCCTAAAAATGATAAGCATGAATATATATATAGGATGGTGTGTTGATAATATAAGAGTTCAACACAATTAAATATACTCATCAAGCTTTACAATATTTGGTATCTGAACAGCATCTTTGTACTAAGTAAATCATGAAAAGCCTTTAGCTCTAGTTAATTTGGTGTTCAATGTCAACGGTATTTAATATGTCTGCAGCATGAGAATACGTAAGGGTTTCAAAACTTGATATAGTAATTTAGATATTCCCGCCTTTCAAGATACATGTTCAATCAGTTGTTCATCTTGTCAGTCAACATGAGTCCGATAAAACTTGTCCCTTAGCCTAAAATGCCATTAGATTATTGTTTTGAACTCGAACCTGGTCCTAAACTTGAAACTAACTTGACCTTTCATAAAACAGTCTAGTTTCCCATCAATCACTAAAGGAAAAGAAAGTGCAAAAGAAAAAGAAGAATTTCAAGAATTGAATTAGAACTTTCTAGTTTTAGTAAGTGTTAGTTAGTTCAATTATCTTCTGGTTTCTGTTTATAGAAACTGTTAGTTTTTATGTTTAGTTAGTTTCCTACTTCTCTTGTTATATATAAAAGTTTGCATCTATAATTCAATCATTTATTCAATAAGAAAATTGATGAGGTATTATTCAGAAAAGATCTTCATTCTTCATCTTCTTTGGCGAGTTCTTCTTCTTCTTCTTCACATTTGTTTCCTCTCTTCTCCATTTACTCACTTTCATGGATGCCATCTTTTAAGATGGTACCAAAGCTCAAATAAGAAGCTCTGTTGCGCATTCCATCTCTCCAGGCTCTTTCTCTTTCTCATCGTACTTTTCTTTCCTTCTTCAATGGCTACTAATCTCTTATCAGATCCATCTAGTCCTTTCTTCATATACCCTAACGAAAATCCAGGGGCAACATTAGTGTATGTTCGTCTAACTGAGGGAAACTACCATTCTTGGTCTAGAGCCATGTGGAGAGCCCTAAAAACCAAAAACAAGTTAGAATTCATTGATGGACGATTACCTAAACCTTTACCCCATGAGCCCCTCTTTCATGTTTGGGACAAATGCAACACACTTGTGGTATCTTGGATAAGCCCATCTTTGCATTCTTCCATTGCTCAATCCGCCCTCTAGCTTGAGATAGCTTACGAAATCTGGAGTGATCTCAAAGAGAGATTCTACCAAGGGGATGTATTCAAAATTGATGAACTACAAGAGGAACTTTACAACATTAAACAAGATAATCTTTCAATCAATGTATATCACACTCAATTAAAGAGTGTGTGGGAAGAACTTGACAATTTCATATCTATACCATCTTGTTTGTGTGAAATCAAATGCCACTGCACTTTGATCACAATAATTAGACCATATAGAGAAAACGATTATGTTATTAGGCTTTTAAAGGGGCTAAATGAGCAATATTCCCTTGTGAGATCCCAAATTATGCTCATGGAACCCCTACCTAACATAAACAAAGCCTATGCTCTCCTCAAACAGTTTGGAAAATGTGGAGAACTACTGAAGGATCCTACCAAATACATAAAATTAGTTGGAAAGCTAATTTATCTAACACACACAAGGCCAGATATAGCTTTTTCAGTTGGTCATCTAAGTCATTTTTTGGCTAATCCAACTGATACTCATTATCAGACAGCATTACGAGTAGTCAAGTATCTAAAAAATGCTCCTGGTAAAGGCCTTTTCTTCTCTTCTCAGAACTGCCCAAAAGTCACAGGATTCAGTGACTCTGATTGGGGTTCTTGTGTTGACACAAGAAGATCTATTACGGGTTTCTATTTTTTTCATAGGAGACTCCTTAATTTAGTGAAAAAGCAAAAGGAAAAAGACAATATCAAGATCATCTACAGAAGCTGAATATCGTGCCTTATCTTTGGCTGGATGTGAGGCTATATGGTTGAGTTTTAGATCTACAAGTTACTAATGTCACTCCCATCATCATCTACTGCGACAACCAGTCTGCACTCTGCGTTGCAGCAAACCCAGTTTTCCATGAGAAAACCAAACATATCGAGATTGATTGCCATTCCATTCCATTCGTGAAATGGTTCAAGAAGGAGTTGTTCATCTTATGCCAATTTCTACCAAAGATCAACTTGCTGATTGTCTTACAAAAGCTTTGCCCAATGTTCCTTTTCACCATCTGATATCCAAGCTGGGAATGTGCAATATCCACCTCCCAGCTTACGAGGGATGATAAACCAGTCTAGTTTCCCATCATCACTAAAGGAAAAGAAAGTGCAAAAGAAAAAGAAGAATTTCAAGAATTTAATTAGAATTTTCTAGTTGTAGTAAGTGTTTGTTAGTTCAGTTATCTTTTGGTTTCTATTTATAGAAACTGATAGTTTTTCTATTTAGTTAGTTTCCTACTTCTCTTGTTATATATAATAGTTTGCATCTATAATTCAATCATTCATTCAATAAGAAAATTGATGAGGTATTATTCAGAAAAGATCTTCATTCTTCATCTTCTTTGGTGAGTTCCTCTTCTTCACATTTTGTATCCCCTATTCTCCATTTACTCACTTTCATGGATGCCATCTTTTAAGAACCTCAAATATCGATTGTGTCAACCTTTGAACCCGAACTTAGACCCGGTTAAATATAATATATACTTATTTTAGATAAAATCTTCTAAATATTATTTGTTATTATAAATATGTAATTTGACATATGAAGAGATATATATGTGGATTTTTTGTTACTCATGTATATATTATGAAAAAATTATAGAATCAATGATACTTTGAGCCAAAATGATATCATTATTACTTTGTACATAATTGAATAGGCACACATACAAACATGATGAATGAGTGAGCACGAGATGAATTGGGTCGGATCGAGTCATGTTTGTCCCTTATATAAACCTAAATATTGACCAGGTCGAACTTTTGAACTCGAACCTTATCCTAGCTAGATCCTATGAAACTTGACCATATTTGGCCCCGATCATGATCGGGCCAAACTGAGTGAGCAACTTAGGTCAGGTCGTGTTCACCCCTAGTTCATGTCAATTCAGAGATATATTCTTATATTGTTTATTGAATTGTTTATATATAGTTCATTACCCCCAATTAGAAACAGCGACGAGTCTAATACTCAAAGATAAGATGTGCAACATAGATTAAAAATTAAAATAATAAATATCATCTGGATAAAAACATTAATCTCAAAATTATAAAATTTAAATATATTAAATCATTACATATTACGTAATTAATCTATATAAGATTTAGCATTTCGAAATCATTGAATGATACAGATTCAATGTTGTTGAACAGTTCTCACTAAATATAAGCCACTAAACAATCATTCATTCATATATCTCCCATTTGATTAAGCAACTTATTTTTTCATAATTTTCATAGTTGAAAAAAATTCTTTTTTTAGTTATATGGCTAGCACCAATACTATTATTTATATTAACGATGTAAGTCTTGAGTTGATTTTTCAGACACCATTGAATCAATTGAACAAAAAATATGTGAATAAAATTTTGCAAAGTCAATCAATTTTGTCATATCAAAACTAGACAAACAAATCAACTAGATTCAAACAAAACATGCAAAGAAACAAGTGAATATTTGTCTCGCAGAAATGGTCATGAAATTCCTTAAATTATATATCTACAATACTATAAAATGTTTTAACACGATAATGATTATGTTGATGCAGAAGACCAATGGAGAAAATATAATAGAAAAAATGACACCGAGAATTTAATGTGGTTCAGCAAGTTGCATACATCCACAGCTGAAGAGCAACAAGAACATTCCACTATGATAAAAAGAATTACAAGTGCTTCACTCACTTCCCAAAACCCAAGTATACTCAATTTCACCGTCACTCAAGTATTTCTCACAATATTAGAACAAGAGAACAAGAATAGAGAATATGCACTAAGCTAAGTATTTGGTGTGTCTTACAATAGTTTGGAGCACTCCTATTTATAGCCAAAGATCATGAAGATTATGTGGCAAAAGATCTTGAAGATTATATGGCCAAAGGAAAAGAGCATTGATGATGGTTTCACCATAGCCACTTCTTTTACTTAGCTAGAAATTCTCCATTTCTTCAAGATGATCTCTAGTCACTTCCTTTTGCTTGGCTCAAGAAAGTCTTTTCATTATCTTTTTCTTTTAGCCAATATTCAATAAATCTCCACATTCTTTAAAAGACTATCATAGTTATTCTTTTGCTACTCTTCCTCATACCCACTAGAGATTCTGAACATCAATCAAGTCCAGACAATGTCTGAACTTGGTAGTTGGAACTGGCTTCGTCATCATGTCTGCCATATTATCTGCAATGGGTATTTTCTCTACTCTAACAACTCATCTCTCCACTATGTCTCTGATAAAGTGCACCAGAACATCAATATGCTTAGTTCTTTCATGAATATTCGATTCTTTTTCAGATGTACAACACTTTGACTATCACAGTAGATGGTTGTTTCTTCGAGTTGTATACCCGACTCTTCAATTAGACCTTTGTCCCAAATAGCTTCTTTTACAACTTCTGTTACTGCGATGTACTCTGCTTTAGTTGTAGACAAAGCAACAATTAATTTTAGTATTGTTTTCCAACTAATAGTACAACCATACAGTGTAAAGACATACCCGGTGAGCGATCTTCGCTTATCTAGATCTCTATCATAATCTGAGTCAACATATCCAGTGATATTGTTTCCAACATCTTTGACTTTACCATACAAAAGCCCTATATTTGTGGTATCTTTAAGGTAGCGCATAATCCACTTCACAACCTCCTAGTGAACTTTACCAAGATTTGACATATATCTGTTTACCACACTTATTGCATGTGCAATATCTAGTCTAGTGCACACCATGGATACATGAGACTGCCAATTGCACTAGCATAAGGTACACTTGATATCTCTTCATTTTCATTCTCAGTTTTTGGATACAAGACCATTGAAAGTTTGAAATGAGTCGCCAATAGAGTAGTGACTAGTTTAGCATTTTGTATGCCAAATTGTTCCAACACTTTCTCAATATACTTCTTTTGTGATAGAAAGAGTGTCCCCTGTTTTCTATCCCTATGAATCTCAATTCCTATAATTTTCTTTCTAGCTCCTAAGTCCTTCATTTCAAACTCTAAGCTCAATTGAGCTTTCAAGTTTCTTTTTTCTGACATGTTCTTACATGCGATCAACATGTCATCAACATATAAAAGCAAATAGAGGAATGACTTATTTGCAAGCTTCTTGTAGTAGACGCAACTATCATGTTCACTTATGGAATAGCCATTTTCAAGCATGAAGGTGTCAAATTTCCGATACCACTGTTTGGAAGATTGTTTTAAGCCATATAATGATTTCTTCTGCAAGCCAACATGATCTTTTTTCCCTTGAACTTCAAATTGAGCTACAACGACAAGTAGGACGCGAATAAAGCTATGTTTTACCAGATGGGAGAAGACTTCATTGAAATCAATGCCTTCTTTTTGTGTAAAACCTCTAGCCACTAATCACACCTCAAATCTTGCATCTTCAACCCCGTAGATTTCTTCCTTCTTCTTGAAGACCCATTTGCATCCAATAATCTTTTAAGCCTTCGTCCGCTTCACAAGAACCCAAGTATGATTGTTATGAAGAGACTCAATTTCCTCTGTCATAGCAGAAATCCATTTGGAAGCTTCTTTGTTGTTTATAGCTTCTTCATATGATTGTGGTTCATAATTGCTGATATCATCAGCAACATTTAGAGCGTATGACAGCAGATCAACATAGCCATACTTTTCTGGAGGTTTTATATGTCTCCTTTGCCTGTCCCTAGCCAACTAATAATGTTGTAATTGGAGATATCAGTATCAGTACATGCATCACATACTTCTTCTTGGTCAAGTGTGTTTGCTTTTGTTGGCTCCACCTCAAACTCCACCTTCTCCAAGATATTAGGATGTTCATTTTCATTTGGTGACTTTGTATGAGGCTTTAGCATTTCAGCTTCATTAAAATTAACATATCTACTAATAATGCACTTTCTTTTCTCTGGCCACCATAACTTATATCCTTCCACACCATCAGGATATCCAAGAAAAATGAATTTCAATGCTCTTACATAAAGTTTTCCTTCTTTGTTATGAGCATATGCAGGACAATCAAATATCCTCAAATTTTCATAATTTTCCGGAATACCTGACCATATCTCTTCTGGAGTTTTGAAACCAATGGTCGTTGATGGGCATCTGTTGATAAAGTAACAAGTTGCATTGACAGCTTCCGCCTAAAATTCTTTTGGCAATCCAGCATTTGACAATATTCATCTTGTCCTTTCAAGTAAGGTTCTGATCATTTGTTCTACAAATCCATTTTTGTTGTGGAGTGTGCCTTGAAAGTGCAATGTGTCAAGAGAGCACTTAAGCTTGCCTATGTTTTGATGAAGACAAAGGATTTAGTGAAAGCTTAAAGACAACTCAATAAATCAACATGCCAAAGATTCAAGAGCTTCATGTCTAGTTTAGAGTCTTAGATGTGTCTTAGTTATTGAGTATAGGTTAGGTAAACCTAGATGCAAATCTCACGAAGTCTAAAAATTGTCATATCATTTACATGAGACATGCCATCTAGTTTATTATATGTTCATGCATTAATCATACATGTTATTTTTGCATTCTAGGCATAACATAAAGGTAAAACATGTATAGTTGATAAGCATAACATATAGGTAGTTTACTAATTAACATACTAACTGAAAATATGACAGTTAATCAATTAAGTCAAGCTTTAATTGATTAACGTGAATTTTTTTTTAACAGTTTCAATAGATAACTGAAAAACGGATTTCAGTTACTCTCTAACAGCCCGTTAATCGATTAACAAGCAATATAATCGATTAACTGGGTGAAAAATAGCTTTTCTATATAAACTGTTTTTTCAACAGATTTCATATACGATTGCATATGAGATTAGAGTGAGATAGTATTATGCTTAGGAATTAACATGTCATCCATTGCATATCGTCAAATATGTACATCATTCTATCTTCTTCTTGCATGATTCTTTCGTTAATGTTTAAAGATTTATTAAGGGTAGAAATTACATGTTCTTCATGATTCTGCTCTTATACATATTCTTAGTAATTGTGAGATTTGTATAGGGTTTATAGATTGTTCTTTCTTGTAATATTTGAGCTATTTTGTGCTTCACATTACTCTTGTTTTTTTGTTTTGTTTGTGTTACAAGGAAAATTGTCTCTTGGTGTCATACCACCAACGAGATCAGAGAGTCTTCACCAAGACTTGGAGGTCTTGAGTTTAGAGCATACTCTTGGCTGGGGCTGGAGAGTAGGAAAGATTTTCTTAGGTGATTGCGTAAGGTCAAACCTAGGTAGAGGTTCTGGGAACTCAAGAAGGGAGCATTTAAGATCTTGTAATTGGAAGTGTGTATGTAAGACACATTGGTTTCAATTTTAGTGAAGAAAATCTCCTAGATTAGAGGGGAGGACTGGATGTAGTTTTGCAGTGGGCCGCAAAACGAACCAGTATAAAAACTTTGTTGTAGGCTGTTTTTTTCTCTTATCTCTTTACTATTTTTAGTAGCTTTTAATTGCCTATTGTAGCTGATTTTTTGAATATAGTATTACTGCCAAATAAATACCATTTGTGTTCAAATATATCTGCTATATCATTTCTGTATAATCTGTAATTGGCCGTGTAATTGAGCCACTCAGCAACTGCTAATTCTTTGCGACTTAATCGATTAAGTCATAGCTTTAATCGATTAACTAGACAATTTTCCAGAATAGGGCTTTGGTGCAAAAAGCGTTAAGTGGGGACCGCGAAACCTATTCAACCCCCCTTTCTCGGTGTATTATGTCACTGATACCTAACAAGTGGTATCAGAGCTAGTACATCGGGCTAGCTCAACCGTATCCGCGTGATTTGTTAGGGAAATTAAATGGGTTCCACCAACCCCTTTGGCGGTGATGCCGCATCCATTAACCGCCCTCCTGTATTCAGTGGCGAAGGATATGCTTACTGGAATGTCCACATGAAAATCTTTATAGAGGCCATCGACACGGATATTTGGGAATCTATAGTCAATGGGCCCCTCGTTCCACAACATTTAGTGGATGATGAACCGAAAGATAAACCGAAAAGTCTATGGACCGATGATGAATGGAAAAAGGTTCAGTATAACCTGCGTGCCAAAAATATCATCACATCGGTCCTATCCTATGATGAGTTCTTTCGGGTTTCGCAATGCCAAAGTGCTAAAGAAATATGGGACACTTTACAAATGACTCACGAAGGCACTAGCGAAGTCAAACATGCCAGGCTAAATGCCCTGACACATGAATATGAGTTATTTCGTATATTACCAAATGAATCTATTGGTGATATACAAAAATGCTTTACTTATATAGTAAACCATTTAGTTGCTTTGGATAAATTGTTTAACAAAGAAGAGCTTACTAACAAAGTTTTACGTTGTCTTGACCGGAGATGGCAACCAAAAGTAACAGCTATTATGGAATCAAAGGATCTTGACTCCATGCCTTTGACGATACTGTTCGGAAAACTTCAAGAGCACGAAATGGAGCTTGGACGTCTGACTATGCACGAAGAATCAGATCGCAAAAAGAAAAGTATATCTCTCTAGGCAACAATGTCTCATTCCACAGAAGAGAAAAAAGAAGATGAATCTGATTCAGATGTAGACGAAGAAACTTTGAGCCTTCTTGTACGCAAATTAGGGAAATTTCTAAAGAAAAGAGGTTTCAAACGTTTCCAGAACAAAGAAGCGCGGGAGTCGACCAGAAAAGACAAGAGTAAAGAGCGCTTCACTTGCCATGAATGTGGTAAGCCAGGACATGTGAGGTTCCAATGTCCTACTTAACTCAAGAAGGTTGATTCAGATAAAAGCACTCATCAGGACTTCAAATCGAACAAAGCTTACATAGTATGAGATGTACAAGAGGAGGACACGACATCCAGCACCTGAGATGAAGAGGAAACAACAAAGTTATTCTTAATGACGAGAATAGATGATGCTTGTTGCTCAAATTCAAAAGAGGCAAATAACAAGGTATATTTTGACACCTCATCTACTTCATATGATGATTCTCCTCCTTATGAGGAATTGTATAATGCGTATGTCGAATTGCATGATGAGTTAAAGAAATTAGCTAGAATTAGTTCCGATAGGAATAGAGTAATCCTGCTAAATGAACAAAAAATAGTTTCATTACAAAAAGAATTAGATGAACTAAAATTGGAAAATGAAACATTAGATTTGATCTATTCTTGTAATGCATGCAATTGCTCTGATAATAATTTATGTTAACCAACTGTATATGATTCTTGTGATGATTTGAAAAATGAAAATTTGAGATTAAATGAAAAACTCGCAAAACTCACAGAGAGTCAAAACATGTTAGACACTATGCTTAGTAAAACCAGGAATGTTGGTGACGATACTGGACTAGGATATATTCCCCCTACGCGTAGGAGAAGACCATATAAGAGACCTATCAATCAGCCCAATAAGAATTTTTTTAATAAAAAGTTTCCTACATGCTTTTGTTGTGGCACTCATGGCCACACTTCCTACTCTTGTTATATTAGAAAATATGGTATACCTAGTGGCGTGTATGTATGGATGAAAAAGGGAGATAACTCCCTAGTTACTAACAGAAAAAGATCCAACATAACTTGGGTACCTAAAAAAGGCAAGTGATATATGTTTTGCAGGTATGTCTTCGAGCACATAGACAGTATTGGTATCTTTATAGTGGATGCTCGAGACATATGACAGATGATAGATCAAAATTCCTAGATTTATCCTTGCAAGAAAAAGGGTTTGTCACTTATGGAGACAACAATAAAGGGAAGATACTTGGCACCGAAACAATTGTCAACTCAAATCAGGCCATGATCGAAAATGTTTTATATGTTGAAGGTTTGGAATATAACCTCTTGAGTATCAGCCAACTATGTGATAAAGGTAACTGTGTATCTTTCGATTTTGAGTGTTGTATAATTCGTGACAATGTATGTCGGATATCATATAAATAATATCTATATGGTTAATCTGGAGGATGTCACTACTCTATTTTCAAAATGTTTTATATCCAAAGAGGATGACATCTGGCTTTGGCATAGGCGTGTCGCTCATATTCACATAAAGCATCTAGATAAATTATCTAAAAATAATTTGGTTGATAGGCTGCTAAAACTTGATTTTAAAACTCAAGAAACTTGTGACACTTATCAAAGATGTAAACAAGTTAAAAACTCTTTTGCTAAAAAGAATGTGATATCCACAACAAGACCTTTGGAGCTTCTCCATGTGGACTTGTTTGGACCATCACGGTTATGAGTTTTGGTGGTAGCTTTTATGCTTTAGTGATCGTTGACGATTTCTCTAGATTTACATGGACATTATTTCTCTCGTCCAAGAGCGATGCTTTTAAGTCTTTCAAAAACCTTGCCAATCAAATCCAAAATCAGTTTAATCATAACTATGGGGGTGGTAACCCGTAGCTCTTTACGTAACTTTTGTAACTTTGTAGCTATTGTATCTCAAATCGAGCCTAAGACTATCGATGAGGCCATTGAGGATGTGCAATGGGGTATAGCTATGCAAGAAGAGCTAAACCAGTTCGAGCGTAATAATGTATGGGACTTGGTCCCTAAGCCTAAAGAACATCCAGTGATTGGTACTAGATGGGTCTTTCGTAATAAATTGGATGAATCTGGCTTGATAATCAGAAATAAAGCTCGCTTAGTGGCCAAGGGCTACAACCAGGAGGAGGGCATCGACCATCACAAGTTATGAGTTTTGGTGGTATTTTTTATGCTTTAGTGATCATCGACGATTTCTCTAGATTTACTTGGACATATTTCCCTCATCCAAGAACGATGCTTTTAAGTCTTTCAAAAACTTTGCCAAGCAAATCCAAAACCAGTTTAATCATAAGATAGTATATATTCGATCTAATCATGGTGGCGAATTTGAAAACCATTTATTTGATAAATTCTGTAATATATATGGTATTATGCATAAATTTTCGGCCCCTCCCACCCCTCAACAAAATGGAGTTGTTGAGAGGAAGAATCGAGTCTTAGAGGAGCTTGCTAGAACAATGCTAAATGAAAGCAATGTTCCTAAATATTTTGGGCTGATGCAGTGCATACAGCTTGCTATGTGATTACTCGTATACTCTTGAGGCCTACTTTTTCAAAAACTCCATATGAACTTTTAAAATGTCATAGAACTATTAGGGTGTGTTTGGTTTCAAGAAATATTTTCTATTTCTATTTCCTATTTTCATTTTTAAGAAACAATTTTCATTTCCATGTTTTCATTTCCTGAAAATATGTTTGTTATTATCATTTTCATTTTCATAACTATGCACTCTAAACTTTATAAACCAGGATAATTACTCTTGCAATGAATCCAATTCTAAATTCTAATCACTAAAGTATTCATACCAATGATTTTATAGAATATCTACATATTTGATACTTGCATTTTTTTCCAATGTATTTTATGTCAATAATACGTTGAACATTTTTAGTTGTTGGACTTGGTCATTTACTATTACAAAAGCGTGTGAAAAGTCATAATGAGCATCATGCAGTTGCAGATACTCTCCAAAAAAGGTAAAATTAAAATAAATTACTTACGTACAAGTGCTATAGTATTTAATTAAGGTTGCAGTAACATCAAAAAGCGTCAATTTTCATCCCTAAATCATATATTATCATAATCATCATCGAACTATTTCAATAATATCATAAGAGAGACAAAGAAAAGTTATTATGTTGAGAGATAAAGAAATAAATTCTATTATGAAGATGTGTGATAGTAAGGACAAGGGAGGCCCTCATCAATTGATTTCAGCATTTTGTTGATTAGTGAAGAGAGTAATTGAAAATAATATTCCCCTTATTCCACATCTTTTGATGTTTAAGGTTATGCACATAGTTTTAAAAATTATTAAATGAAGTAAAAATTCAATAAAATTTGACTAAAATAGTTACATTTAATACACATAAAAAACTGGATTAAAAATGAAATGAAGAAACATGTGGAGAAAATATTAGTAATAAATAAGGGTATAATTGGAAAGTAAAATATAAATGTATATTGGGTTTTCAAAACATCAA
>NC_032013.1:9376292-9376558 GCF_001865875.1 Lupinus angustifolius
AATGAGGATAGGATAAAGAGGAGGATGAGGAGGAGGAGGAGGATGTGGAAGTGGAAAGGATGAGGACCAGAATGAGGATGTGGATAAGGAAAAGATGAGGAAGAGGAGGAGGATGAGGATAGGATGAGGACGAGAATGAGGATGAGGATGAGCATGAAGATAGGATGAGGACGAGGATGAGGATGAGGACGAGCATAAGGATGAGGACGAGGATGAGGATGAGGATGTGGATAGGATTTGGACGAGAATGAGGATGAGGATGAGGA
>NC_032013.1:9376658-9377060 GCF_001865875.1 Lupinus angustifolius
TAGGATTAGGACGATAATGAGGATGAGGATAGGATGTCAATTAGGACGAGGATGCGGATAGGATGAGGACGAGAATGAGGATGAGGAGTATAATGAGGATGAGCAATAGGATGAGGATGACGATAGGATGAGGATAGGATGAGGATGAGAATATGGATGAGGATGGGGATGAGGATGAGGTTAGGATGAGGATTAGGATGAGGATGAGGATAGAAAGAGGAGGAGGATGAGGATAGGATGTGGAGGAGGATGAGGAGGAGGAAGAGGACGTGGATGAGGACGAGGATGAAGATAGGTTGAGGACGAGAATGTGGATGAGGATGAGGATAGGATGAGGATGAGGATGAGGACCAGAATGAGGATAGATTGTTGAGTAGAATGAGGATGAGGAAGAGGACGAGG
>NC_032013.1:9377160-9377555 GCF_001865875.1 Lupinus angustifolius
TAGGATGAGGATGAGAATGTGGAAGAGGATGACGATGAGGATAAGATGAGGATGACCAAGAGGATGAGGACGAGGATGAGGATTGGTGGAGGACGTGATTGAGGATGAGGATGAGGATGAGGATAGGAGCAGGATGAGAATGAGGATAGGATGAAGAGGAGCATGAGGATGAGAATGTGGATGAGGACGAGGATGAGGATGAAGATGAGGATGAGGATAGGACGAGGACGAGCATGATGATGAGGAGGAGGATGAGGATAGGATGAGGATGAGGATGAGGATAGGATGAGGACTAGAATGAGGATGAGGATGAGGATGAGGACGAGAAGGGGGCTGAGGATGACAATAGGAGGAGGATGAGGACGAGAATGAGGATAGGATGAGGATGAGGAAGA
>NC_032013.1:9377655-9378343 GCF_001865875.1 Lupinus angustifolius
GAGGATGAGGATGAGGATAGGATGAGGATGAGAATGTGGAAGAGGATGAGGATGAGGATAGGATGAGGATGACCAAGAGGATGAGGACGATGATGAGGATAGGAGGTGGACGAGAATGAGGATGAGGTTGAGGGTGAGGATGAGGAAGAGGATTAGGATGATGATGAGGATAAGATCGGGATGAGGAGGAGGAAGAGGAAGAGGATAGGATGAGGAGGAGGATGAGGAGGAGGATAGGTTGAGGACGAGGATGAAAATAGGATGAGGACGAGAATGAGGATGAGGATTGCATGCGGATGAGGATGAGGATGAGGATGAAGATGAGGAAGAGGAAGAGGATGAGGAAGTGGATAGGATGAGGATGAGAATGAGACTGAGGATAGGATGAGGACGAGAATGAAGATAGGATGAGGACGAGAATGAGGATGAGGACAAGATGAGGACGAGAATAAGGAGGAGGAGTAGATTGAGGTAGAGGAAGAGGATGAGGATGACGAGGAGGATATGATGAGGATGAGAATGTGGATGAGGATAAGGATAGGATTAGGATGAGGAAGAGGATGACGTTGAGGATGAGGACGAGGATAAGATGAGGACGAGAATAAGGATGAGGATAGGATGCGGAAGAAGAAGAGGATGAGAGTGAGGATGAGGATGAGGATGAGAATGAGGATAGGATGAGGATGAG
>NC_032013.1:9378443-9378677 GCF_001865875.1 Lupinus angustifolius
ATGAGGATGAGGATAGGATGAGGATGAGGATGAGCATGAGGATGAGGACAGGATGAGGATAAGTACGAGGATAGGATGAGGACGACAATGACGATGAGGAAGAGGAAGAGTAAGAGGATGAGGATGAGGACAGGATGAGGATGAGGATAGGATGAGGATGAGAATGTGGAAGAGGATGAGGATTAGGATGAGGATAGGATGAGGATGAGGATGACCAAGAGGATGAGGACGAGG
>NC_032013.1:9378777-9379205 GCF_001865875.1 Lupinus angustifolius
AGATGATGAGGATGAGGTTAAGGATAGGATGAGGAAGAGGAAGACGATGAGGATGAGGATCAGGATAGGATGAGGACGAGAATGAGGATGAGAATGAGGGTAGGATGAGGATGAGGAAGACGACAAGATGAGGAAGAGGATGAGGATAAAAATGAGGATGAGGATAGGATAAGGACGAGGATGAGGATAGAATGAGGATGACAATAGGATGAGGATGAGGATGATGATGAGGATAGGATCGGGATGAGGATGAGGATGAGGAGGAGGATAGGATGAGGATGAGGATGAGGATGAGGAAGAGGTTAGGATGAGAATGAGGATGAAGATGAGGATCAAGTTAGGATGAGGATGAGGATGAGTATAGGATGAAGATGAGGATAGGAGGAGGATGAGAATGAGGATAGGATGAAGAGGAGGATGAGGAGGAG
>NC_032013.1:9379305-9380515 GCF_001865875.1 Lupinus angustifolius
CCTCATCCTCATCCTCATCCTCATCCTCATCCTCATCCTCATCCTCATCCTCATCCTCATCCTCATCCTCATCCTCATCCTAATCCTAATCCTAATCCTAATCCTAATACGAACCCTTACCCTAATCCTAATCCTAATACGAACCCTAACCCTAATCCTAATCCTAATCCTCATCCACATCCTCATCCTCATCCTCATCCTCATCCTCATCATCATCGTCATCCTCATCCTCATCCTCATCCTCATCCTCATCCTCATCCTCATACACATCCTCCTGCTCATCGTAAACCTAACCCTAAACCTAATCCTAATCCTAATCCTAATCCTAATCCTAATCCTAATCCTAATTCTAATCCTATTCCTAATCCTAATCCTAATCCTAATCCTAATCCTAATCCCCATCCGCATCCTCGTCGTCATCCTCATCCTCAACCTTATCCTCATCCTCATACTCATCCTCCTCGTCATCCTCATCCTAATCCTAAGCCTAACCTTAACCCTAACCCTAACCCTAATCCTAATCCTAATCCTCTCATCCTCATCCTCATCCGCATCCTTATCCTCATCCGCATCCTTATCCTCATCCGCATCCTTATCCTCATCCGCATCCTTATCCTCATCCGCATCCTTATCCTCATCCGCATCCTCACCCTCATCCTCATCCTCATACCCATCCTAATCCTTATATTAATTATAATCCTAACCCTAATCCAAATCCAAATCCTAATCCAAAACCTAATCCAAATACTCATCCTCATCCTAATCCTCATCCTCATCCTCATCCTCATCCTCATCCTCAACCACATCCTCATCCTCATCTTAATCCTCACCCTCATCCTTTTCCAAATCCTCATCATCATCCTCATCGCCATCCCCGTGCACATCCCCATCCCCATCCTCAACCTAATCCTCATCCTCATCCTCAACCTCATTCTCATCCTAACTCTACTCCTAATCCTCATCCTCATCCTAATGCAAATCATATTCTTAATCCTAATCATAATCCTCATCCTCAACCAATTCCTAACCATAATCCTAATCCTAATCCTCATCCCCATCCCCATCCCAATGCCCATCCCCATCCCCATCCTAATCCTCATCCTCATCCTCATCCTCATACTCAAACTCATCCTCATCCTCATGCTCATCCTCATCCTCATCCTCATCCTCATCCTCATCCTCATCCTCATCCTCATCCTCATCCTCATCC
>NC_032013.1:9380615-9381035 GCF_001865875.1 Lupinus angustifolius
TCCTAATCCTAATCCTAATCCTAATCCTAATCCTAATCCTAATCCTAATCCTAATCCTAATCCTAATCCTAATCCTAATCCTAATCGTAGTCCTAATCCTAATCGTAATCATAATCCTAATCCTAATCCTAATCCTAATCCTAATCCTCATCCTCATCCTAATCCTCATTCTCATGATAATTCTAATCCTATTCCAAATCCTAATCATAATCCTAACCCTAACCCTAACCCAAATACTAATCTTAATCCTAATCCTAATCCTAATCTTAATCCTAATCCTCATCCGAATCCTAATCCTAATCCTCATCCTAATCCTAATCCTAATCCTAATCCAAATCCTAATCCTAATCCTAATCCTAATCCTAATCCTAATCCTAATCCTAATCCTAATCCTAATCCTAATCCTAATCCTAATCCTAA
>NC_032013.1:9381135-9382801 GCF_001865875.1 Lupinus angustifolius
CTAAACCTAATCCTCATCCTAATCCTAATCCTAATCCTAATCTTAATCATAATCCTCATCCTCGTCCTCATCCTCATAATCATACTCATCCTCATCCTCATCCTCAACCTCACCGTCATCCTCATCCTCATCCTCATCCTAATCCTAATCCTAATCCTAATCTTAATCATAATCCTCATCCTCGTCCTCATCCTCATAATCATACTCATCCTCATCCTCATCCTCAACCTCACCGTCATCCTCATCCTCATCCTCATCCTAATCCTTATACTAATCCTAATCCTAATCCTAATCCAAATCGAAATCCTCATCCTCATCCTCATCCTGACCCTCATGCTCATCCTCACCCTCACCCTCAACCTCATCCTCATTCTCATCCTCATCCTCATCCTCACCCTCATCCTCATCCTGATTCTCAACCTCATCCTCATCCTCATCCTAATGCTAATCCTAATCCTAATCCTAATCCTAATCCTCATGCTCATCCTCATCCTTATCCTCATCCTAATCGTTATCCTCATCCTCATCCTCATCCTCTACCTCATCCTCATGCTCATCCTCATGCTCAACCTCATCCTCTACCTCATCTCATGCTCATCCTCATGCTCATCCTCATGCTAATCCTCATCCTCATCCTCATCCTAACCCTAATCCTAATCCTAATCCTAATCCTAATCCTAATCCTTTTCCTAATCTTAATCCTCATCCTACCTCTAATCCTAATCCTTATCCTCCTCCTCATCCTCATCCTCATCCTCATCCAAATTCAAATCATATTCCTGATCATAATTCTCATCGTCATCCTCATCCTTATCCTCATCCTCATCCTCATCCTCACCTTAATACAAATCATATTCCTTATCCTAATCTTAATCCTAATCCTAATCATATTCCTCATCCTAATCCTAATCCTAATCCTAATCCTCATCCTCATTCTCATCCTCATCGTCATCCTCCTCCTCATCCTCATGCTCCTCCTCATCCTAATCCTAACCATAATCCTAATCCTCATGCTCATCCTCATCCTTATCATCATCCTCATCCTCATCCTCACCCTCATCGTCACCATCATCCTTATCCTCATCCTCATCCTGATACTCAACCTCATCCTCATCCTCATCCTCATCCTCATCCTAATCCTAACCCTAACCCTAACCCTAATCCTAATAATAATCTTAATCCTAATCCTAATCCTAACCCTAACCCTAACCCTAATACTAATACTAATACCAACCCGAATCCTAATCCTTTTCCTAATTCTAACCCTAAACCTAATCATAATTATAATCCTAATCCCATTCCTAATCCTAATCCTAATCCTAATCCTAATCCTAACCCTAACCCCAACACTATTACTAATCCTAATCCTAATCCTAATCCTAATCGTAATCCTAATGATAATCCTAATCCTAATACTAATCCTTATCCTAATCCTAATCCTAATCCTATTCCTAATCCTAGTCATAACCCTAACCCTAACCCTAATACTTTTACTAATCCTAATCTTAATCCTAATCCTAATTCTAATCCTCATCCTAATCCTCATCCTCAACCTCATCATCATGCTCATCGTCATCCTCATCCTACTCCTCATCCTCATCCTCATCCTCATCCTCATCCTCATCCTCATCCTCATCCTCATCCTCATCCTCATCCTCATCCTCAT
>NC_032013.1:9382901-9383579 GCF_001865875.1 Lupinus angustifolius
TCCTCGTCCTCGTCCTCATCCTCATCCTCATCCTCACCCTAATGCAAATCATATTCCTAATCTTAATCTTAATCCTAATCATATTCCTAATCCTTATCCTAATACTCATCCTAATCCTAATCCTAATCCTAATCCTAATCCTAATCCTAATCCTAATCTTAATCCTATTCCTCATCCTCATCCACATCCTCATCCTCATCCACATCCTGATCCTGATCCTGATCCTGGTCCTCATCCTCATCCTAATCCTGATCCTAACCCTAACCCTAATACTAATCCTAATTTTATTCCTAATCCTCATCCTAATCATCATCCTAATTCTAATCCTAAACCTAATCCTAATCCTAATCCTAATCCTAACCCTAATCCTAACCCTAATCCTAATACTAATCCTAATCCTCATCCTAATCCTAATTCTCATCCTCGTCCTAATCCTCAGTCTCATGCTAATTCTAATCCTAATCCAAATCCTAATCCTAATCATATTCCTAATGCAAATCCTAATCCGCATCCTAATCCTCATCCTCATCCTCGTCCTCATCCTCATCCCCATCCTCATCTCAACCTCCTCCTCATCCTCATCCTCATCCTAATCCTCATCCTGATCCTCATCCTAATACAAATCCTCATCCTCGTCCTCATCCTCATCCTAATCCTCATCCTAATCCTCATCCTAAT
>NC_032013.1:9383679-9384153 GCF_001865875.1 Lupinus angustifolius
ATGAGGATGAGGATGAGGATGAGGATGAGGATAGGAGGAGGATGAGAATGGGGATAGGATGAGGATGAGAATATGGAAGAGGATGAGGATAAGATTGAGGATGAGGATTAGGATAGGTCGAGGAAGAGGATTAGGATGAGGATGAGGATGAGGATGAGGATGAGGATGAGGATGAGCAAGAGGAAGAGGAAGAGGAAGAGGAAGAGGAAGAGCAAGAGGAAGAGGAAGAGGAAGAGGAAGAGGAAGAGGAAGAGGAAGAGGAAGAGGAAGAGGAAGAGGAAGAGGAAGAGGAAGAGGAAGAGGAAGAGGAAGAGGAAGAGGAAGAGGAAGAGGAAGAGGAAGAGGAAGAGGAAGAGGAAGAGGAAGAGGAAGAGGAAGAGGAAGAGGAAGAGGAAGAGGAAGAGGAAGAGGAAGAGGAAGAGGAAGAGGAAGAGGAAGAGGAAGAGGAAGAGGAAGAGGAAGAGGAAGAGGAAG
>NC_032013.1:9384253-9384582 GCF_001865875.1 Lupinus angustifolius
TCATTCTCATCCTCGTCCTCATCCTATCCTCCTCCTTATCCTCATCCTCTTCCACATCCTCATCCTCTTCCTTATCCTCTACTCATCCTCATCCTCATCCTCATCCCCAGCCTCATCCGATCCTCTTCCTTATCCTCATCTTCTTTCTCATCCTCCTCCTATCCTTATCCTCATCCTCATCCTCATCCTTTTCCACATTCTCATCCTCCTCCTAGCCTTCTCCTATCCTCATCCTCATCCCCATCCTCTTCCTCATCCTCATCCTCATCCCCATCCTCTTCCTCATCCTCATCCTCATCTCGATCCTATCCTCATCCTAATCCTCATCC
>NC_032013.1:9384682-9385243 GCF_001865875.1 Lupinus angustifolius
TCTCATTCTCATCCTCATCCTCATCCTCATCCTCATCCTCATCGTCATCCTCATCCTCATCCTCATCCTCCTCCTCATCCACATCCTCATCATCTTCCTCGTCCTCATCCTCATCCTCGTCGTCATCCTATCCTCGTCCTCATCCTCTTGCTCATCCTATCCTTATCCTCATCCTATTCCATATTCTCATCCTCATGCTTCCCTCATCCTATCCTCATCCTCATTCTCATCCTCAACCTATCCTCATCCCCGTCCTAATCCACATCCTCTCCTCATCCCCATTATCGTCCTCATCCTGTCCTCATCCTCATCCTCTTCCTCATACCCATCCTATCCTCATCCTCCTTGTCGTCCTCATCCTTTCCTAATCCTCATCCTATCCATATTCTCGTCCTCATCCTATCCACTTCCTCATCCTCATCCTCATCCTCATCCTCATCCTCATTCACGTCCTCATCCTATCCTCCTCCTCATCCTCATCCTCATCTTCATTCACGTCCTCCTCCTATCCTCCTCCTCATCCTCATCCCCATTCTCATTTTCGTCCTCATCCTTTCCTCA
>NC_032013.1:9385343-9385721 GCF_001865875.1 Lupinus angustifolius
TCATCCCGAACCTTTCTCATCCTCATCCTAATCCTCATCCTCATCCTCATCCTCATCCTCCTCCTACCCTCATCCTCTTGGTAGTCCTCATCCTCATTTTCGTCCGCATCCTATCCTCATCTTCTTCCTCATCCTCACTTTCGTCCTCATCCTATCGTCATCCTCTTCCACATTCTCATCCTTATCCTATCATCGTCCTCATCCTATCCCGATTCTATTCTCATCCTCATCCTATCTTCATCCTCTTCCTATCCTCGTCCTAGACCTCATCCTCATCCTAGCCTCATCCTCATTCTCATCCTCATCCTATCCTCACTCTTATCCTCATCCTCATCCTATCCTCTTCCTCATCCTCATCCTCATCCTCATCCTCATCCT
>NC_032013.1:9385821-9393000 GCF_001865875.1 Lupinus angustifolius
AAAATACGATATATTGTGAAGACAAGTCCAAATAGTATAAAAGTCGATGTTTATTCTTTATTTTGGTTAGTTACAGTATAATACGAGAGTAATTTAAACACTTCCTTAGACTTATTGACGTAGTTTGTAACGAATAAAAAATAATGAATATACATCAAGTTTATAGTATTTCGACTTCTCTCCATAATATAATATATATTTTTTTGACTTAATTACACTCGTCACTATTTTTGTTTAAGAAGTTACACGTATATCTCTTACAGGGGTAGTCAGTGTAATATATATGTATAAATATGGTGGTTTGTGTAGGTTTTAAAAGGTATAAGTGATTTGTGTAATTTCACTAAAACTCAAGAGATGTCAGTGTAATTCACTCTAAATTATAATATATTAGAGAATTGGTTGGTTCAGTTTGTAGATAAAAGCTGAAACTGCTATGATGCTTAGAAGGAAATTTGCCATAAAAAACATAAGGTGATTGGGAGTTAATTAATGTAAAGGTTTTGCCATTAAAAATGTAAGGGAATTGAAGTATTTGTCTTTCCATTATCGAAAATGATCTCTATTCTATTGAAACATGTGGATGTTTTGGGCTGAGGTGTTCAAACCCACAAGTGTACGGTTTTGTTCATGCAGTAATAAGAAATAGGGAATTGTAATGCTTCTTAGTTTTATTAATTAATCTAAAGGCTTTTGGAAATTTATCTAAAATTCATACTAGAGATAAGATTGTTCATTATCCCATTGGATTTTACTTTGCTTTCTTTTAAGAGCAGGTGGACACATCCTCTCCACCCATTTTTGGATGAATATAATATCTATAACTATCAGTTTAAAGATTTAATGATTATTACTTTTTTAAGAGTTAATGATAATTGAAAATGAATGATAAATGATAAATTAAAAATGTATAAAATTTTAACATTGTGTATGTATATATTTTTTTTTTATTAACTTTCAATTTCATCATTATGCACAAATATGTTCCCTCTTTCAAAACACAATGATTTTCATACAACATGGCGTGTACTATTTGTTTCTTAAGCAAAATTAATTCAAACCCTAGTTACTCTAGAAACAAATTGTACAACCGTCAAACAAAGAATCAAGAGTTAAGGAAAATGTTACCAAATCACTTGGACTTTTTCATTACTATAGCTTGCCTTCTTCTATTGAATTAACGTAAGAGTTTAATATTTATGCAATAAAAATTTTGTATACTTATAATACATTATTTATTATTAATTTGTATTATTTTTATTTAAAAGTCAATAATGTTTAATATGAAAGGTGGATATGATGTCAATGGACCTCTTTGTTTTCTCCATGAATGATTGATTGTGTTGTTTATTTATTAAGTCACTGTTAACGATGATTAAATATGAATCACAAATTATATAGTGATAATATATAAAATTTATACATTGTGAGTGTATACATTCTATTTTCTCTAACTTGTGTTTTTTCATTAGAATTTTTTTGTCATTAACATGTGGTTTTGCAAGTGTTTCGCTTTCTCACTCTCATTGTGTGTTTCATTCTTACTATCTTTTCTCTCTCGAATAGGTTTTTCTCTCATTTTTAATTTGACCCTCACTTCTTTTGGTACCAAAGGTTTCAACACTATATTTTTATTTTGATGGGAGAATGTAATTCTAGTGTTGAAACCATCATTAATGACCTTGGTATCATACTATCATAGTCGACCTATAAGAATGTGGTTGGTCGTCATTGATACTATATCACAAACGAGTTTATCATTATACTTCCCTATGGGTTACACAACTCCATATGCCCACTCACTTAAATCTCATCATATTCACTAATTATGATGTAAGTACCAAAATTTGTCTAAAATGTGCAATCTTTATCAATGGCGCTAAAAACTTGACTGTTATCCGACAAGTATACCGTGTCTACAAGTAATAAAGTGATAACAAGAGGGTTGAACCCACAAAGATTGTGTTCTTCAAAACAATTATAGCCTTATATAATTAAACATTGTGATTTTTGAAAGAAAAAATATTTGATTGGTAAAGAGTATGTTAGGGATAGAGCGCTAAGCGAAAGCACAGGATCGGATCAATTGGAAACAAAAGATAAGCAAGTAAAGGAGCAAGAAAATAACACCCCCCAGTGTGAAAGGTAAAAAAACCACGGGCGCTCACGAGCAAAGTTTCACTATGTAAAAAGAAGAGTACAACAAATCCTCTTGTAGTAATGAGGACAAAGAACAATATTCATTCACAAATACTCTCTCAAATGGAACAAGAATTCTCACCAAAATGCACTTGAACAAGAGGGCTCACTATTTTGGAGAAGAGACCATTCTTTGTATGCAAGTATTGGTGCTGAATTTGTGATGCTTGTGTTATCCAATGCACTTCATGGTGCTGCCTTTTATAGGCAGTGAAGTGATCAATCTTAGCAACTAAGACTGAAAAGATTTCTTAGCAAGCAAGTTTGACAAAGCTTGCAAAGGAAGTCTTGCAAAGCTTGTGAAGCAAGTCTTCAAATAACTTATGAAGTAAGAGAGCCACACATCTAACAATCTCCACCTTAGCTCGAATTCTATAAGTTTCTCATCGCCACATAAAGCCCCCAAGGCCCCTCAAATGCTAGATTTATTTGTAGAGGAAGATGGAACATGAACATTAGGAGCTGCAGGCTTCATTATCAACTCCACCTTCTCACTAGTACCCTGCAGATTACCTATACTAGTAGAAGAAGACACAACATATTGTTTTCCAGAAGATAATAATGCATCCTCATTAAAAATCACATATCTGCTAAGAATTAAATTTCGTGACTTTGAATCGGAACACCATAAACGATATCCTTTAGACTTAGATGTGTAACCAAGAAATATGCACTCAACAACTCTTGGAGCTAATTTAGCATCATTAACATGTGCATAAGCAGGACATCCAAAGATTCTTAAATTAGAATAATCAACATGATTATCTGACCAAATTTCTTTTGGGATTTTGAAGTCAAGTGTTGAATATGGAGAACGGTTGACCAAGTAGCCAGCAATAGATGCTGCTTTAGCCCGAAATTCACGCTGATGTCACAACCCAGCATTTGAGAGCATACAACAACCTATCTCAAGTAAAGTCATGTTCATCCGTTCTACAACACCATTTTGCTAGAGATTCCTTGGAATGGTTTTGTGTCTAGCAATACCATTATTAGTGCAAAACTCATTAAAGTCACCATTGCAGAACTCTAATCCATTGTCTATTCAAAGCTTCTTCATTTTCTTCCCTGTTAGGGTTTCAACAAGAGTTTTCCACTTTATGAAAGTGGAGAAGGTCTCATTTTTATGCCGCATAAAATAAACCCAACCTTTGTAAGAAAAATCATTAATGATGGTCATCATATAGAGACATCCTCCATGAGAAGAAACTTTTGAAGGCCCCCAAAGGTCAGAATGAATATAATAAAAAATACATTTGGTACGATGAGTTGCAGTGGAGAAATTAACCTCTAAAATTCATACTAGAGATAAGATTGTTCATTATCCCATTGGATTTTACTTTGCTTTCTTTTAAGAGCAGGTGGACACATCCTCTCCACCCATTTTTGGATGAATATAATATCTATAACTATCAGTTTAAAGATTTAATGATTATTACTTTTTTAAGAGTTAATGATAATTGAAAATGAATGATAAATGATAAATTAAAAATGTATAAAATTTTAACATTGTGTATGTATATATTTTTTTTTTATTAACTTTCAATTTCATCATTATGCACAAATATGTTCCCTCTTTCAAAACACAATGATTTTCATACAACATGGCGTGTACTATTTGTTTCTTAAGCAAAATTAATTCAAACCCTAGTTACTCTAGAAACAAATTGTACAACCGTCAAACAAAGAATCAAGAGTTAAGGAAAATGTTACCAAATCACTTGGACTTTTTCATTACTATAGCTTGCCTTCTTCTATTGAATTAACGTAAGAGTTTAATATTTATGCAATAAAAATTTTGTATACTTATAATACATTATTTATTATTAATTTGTATTATTTTTATTTAAAAGTCAATAATGTTTAATATGAAAGGTGGATATGATGTCAATGGACCTCTTTGTTTTCTCCATGAATGATTGATTGTGTTGTTTATTTATTAAGTCACTGTTAACGATGATTAAATATGAATCACAAATTATATAGTGATAATATATAAAATTTATACATTGTGAGTGTATACATTCTATTTTCTCTAACTTGTGTTTTTTCATTAGAATTTTTTTGTCATTAACATGTGGTTTTGCAAGTGTTTCGCTTTCTCACTCTCATTGTGTGTTTCATTCTTACTATCTTTTCTCTCTCGAATAGGTTTTTCTCTCATTTTTAATTTGACCCTCACTTCTTTTGGTACCAAAGGTTTCAACACTATATTTTTATTTTGATGGGAGAATGTAATTCTAGTGTTGAAACCATCATTAATGACCTTGGTATCATACTATCATAGTCGACCTATAAGAATGTGGTTGGTCGTCATTGATACTATATCACAAACGAGTTTATCATTATACTTCCCTATGGGTTACACAACTCCATATGCCCACTCACTTAAATCTCATCATATTCACTAATTATGATGTAAGTACCAAAATTTGTCTAAAATGTGCAATCTTTATCAATGGCGCTAAAAACTTGACTGTTATCCGACAAGTATACCGTGTCTACAAGTAATAAAGTGATAACAAGAGGGTTGAACCCACAAAGATTGTGTTCTTCAAAACAATTATAGCCTTATATAATTAAACATTGTGATTTTTGAAAGAAAAAATATTTGATTGGTAAAGAGTATGTTAGGGATAGAGCGCTAAGCGAAAGCACAGGATCGGATCAATTGGAAACAAAAGATAAGCAAGTAAAGGAGCAAGAAAATAACACCCCCCAGTGTGAAAGGTAAAAAAACCACGGGCGCTCACGAGCAAAGTTTCACTATGTAAAAAGAAGAGTACAACAAATCCTCTTGTAGTAATGAGGACAAAGAACAATATTCATTCACAAATACTCTCTCAAATGGAACAAGAATTCTCACCAAAATGCACTTGAACAAGAGGGCTCACTATTTTGGAGAAGAGACCATTCTTTGTATGCAAGTATTGGTGCTGAATTTGTGATGCTTGTGTTATCCAATGCACTTCATGGTGCTGCCTTTTATAGGCAGTGAAGTGATCAATCTTAGCAACTAAGACTGAAAAGATTTCTTAGCAAGCAAGTTTGACAAAGCTTGCAAAGGAAGTCTTGCAAAGCTTGTGAAGCAAGTCTTCAAATAACTTATGAAGTAAGAGAGCCACACATCTAACAATCTCCACCTTAGCTCGAATTCTATAAGTTTCTCATCGCCACATAAAGCCCCCAAGGCCCCTCAAATGCTAGATTTATTTGTAGAGGAAGATGGAACATGAACATTAGGAGCTGCAGGCTTCATTATCAACTCCACCTTCTCACTAGTACCCTGCAGATTACCTATACTAGTAGAAGAAGACACAACATATTGTTTTCCAGAAGATAATAATGCATCCTCATTAAAAATCACATATCTGCTAAGAATTAAATTTCGTGACTTTGAATCGGAACACCATAAACGATATCCTTTAGACTTAGATGTGTAACCAAGAAATATGCACTCAACAACTCTTGGAGCTAATTTAGCATCATTAACATGTGCATAAGCAGGACATCCAAAGATTCTTAAATTAGAATAATCAACATGATTATCTGACCAAATTTCTTTTGGGATTTTGAAGTCAAGTGTTGAATATGGAGAACGGTTGACCAAGTAGCCAGCAATAGATGCTGCTTTAGCCCGAAATTCACGCTGATGTCACAACCCAGCATTTGAGAGCATACAACAACCTATCTCAAGTAAAGTCATGTTCATCCGTTCTACAACACCATTTTGCTAGAGATTCCTTGGAATGGTTTTGTGTCTAGCAATACCATTATTAGTGCAAAACTCATTAAAGTCACCATTGCAGAACTCTAATCCATTGTCTATTCAAAGCTTCTTCATTTTCTTCCCTGTTAGGGTTTCAACAAGAGTTTTCCACTTTATGAAAGTGGAGAAGGTCTCATTTTTATGCCGCATAAAATAAACCCAACCTTTGTAAGAAAAATCATTAATGATGGTCACCATATAGAGACATCCTCCATGAGAAGAAACTTTTGAAGGCCCCCAAAGGTCAGAATGAATATAATAAAAAATACATTTGGTACGATGAGTTGCAGTGGAGAAATTAACCTTTTTATGTTTCCCAAAAACACAATGTTTGCAAAACTCCAACTTACCGATGCCATGTTTACCAAGATGACCTTGATTGCTTAGAAGATGCATGTCTTTTTCACTCATATGGCCTAGACGCATGTGCCATAATTTGGTGACATCGTTATCAGACATAGAAGAAGATACAGCTGCTGAATCTGTCACAACAGATCCTTCCAAGACATATAAACTACCAATTCAGTTAGCTTTTAATAATACCTGAACACTTTTTAATACCTTTAGAACACCACATTCAGCTGAATACCTGCACCCAAGAGACTCTAGGATGCCAAGAGAAATCAAGTTCCGCTTCAAATCTGGAATATAGCGGACATTAGCCAAAGTTCTGACAACATCATCATGAGTTTTGTCTGAACTGTACCTATTCCCGCAACTTTGCATTGGATATCATTGCCAATCAAAAACAACACCACTATCAACATGTTCAAAAGTGGTGAATAAGTCCTTATAAGGACACATATGAAAAGTATATCCAGAATCAAGAATCCATTATGTTTTACTCATCTTATTAGAAGAGACAACAAATAAAAGAATATCACCATCAGAATTGGCTTCAATATTAGTAGCTTCAGGGGATTGTTGAAGTTTTCCTTTCTCTTGTTTTTCGTGTTTTTTCTTCAAGATAAAACAACTAGGAATATCATGCCCTGGTTTCTTGCAATAGCGACAAGTTTTGTTGGATTTGCATCCCCTGGATTTGGATCTGAACTTTTTATAACCAGTACTCCCCTTTTCTTGAGTTCTACCTCAAACACTTAAGCCCTCACCCTTGTCCATAAAGTTAACTTCAAGATCAATTTTTTCTTTAGACAATAAATTAGATTTAACATCTTCGAAGGATAAGGTATCATTGTTTCCATACAACA
>NC_032013.1:9393100-9455012 GCF_001865875.1 Lupinus angustifolius
GCGACATCCTCCATGAGAAGGAAATTTAGAAGGCCCCCAAAGGTCAGAATGAATATAATAAAAAATACATTTGGTACGATGAGTTGCAGTGGAGAAATTAACCTTTTTATGTTTCCCAAAAACACAATGTTTGCAAAACTCCAACTTACCGATGCCATGTTTACCAAGATGACCTTGATTGCTTAGAAGATGCATGTCTTTTTCACTCATATGGCCTAGACGCATGTGCCATAATTTGGTGACATCGTTATCAGACATAGAAGAAGATACAGCTGCTGAATCTGTCACAACAGATCCTTCCAAGACATATAAACTACCAATTCAGTTAGCTTTTAATAATACCTGAACACTTTTTAATACCTTTAGAACACCACATTCAGCTGAATACCTGCACCCAAGAGACTCTAGGATGCCAAGAGAAATCAAGTTCCGCTTCAAATCTGGAATATAGCGGACATTAGCCAAAGTTCTGACAACATCATCATGAGTTTTGTCTGAACTGTACCTATTCCCGCAACTTTGCATTGGATATCATTGCCAATCACGTTATCTGGCATAGAACATATGAAAAGTGGTAAATAACTCCTTATAAGGACACATATGAAAAGTACATCCAGAATCAAGAATCCATTTTGTTTTAATTCTCTTATTAGAAGAGACAACAGATAAAAGAATATCATCGTCGGAATCAACTTCAATATTAGTAGCTTCAGGGGATTGTTGAAGTTTTCCTTTCTCTTGTTTTTCGTGTTTTTTCTTCAAGATAAAACAACTAGGAATATCATGCCCTGGTTTCTTGCAATAGCGACAAGTTTTGTTGGATTTGCATCCCCTGGATTTGGATCTGAACTTTTTATAACCAGTACTCCCCTTTTCTTGAGTTCTACCTCAAACACTTAAGCCCTCACCCTTGTCCATAAAGTTAACTTCAAGATCAATTTTTTCTTTAGACAATAAATTAGATTTAACATCTTCGAAGGATAAGGTATCATTGTTTCCATACAACATAATTTCTTTGAAGTGTTTATAGGTGGAAGGTAAAGAGACAACCAACAAAACAACTTTGTCTTCATCTTCGATATTAATATCAATATTTTACAGATCCAAAATAATAGAATTAAATTCATCAAGATGAGTTTGAATAAGAGTACCTTCAACTATACGAATGGTATATAAGCGTTCTTTGAGACGAAGCTTGTTTGCGAGGCTCTCAGTCATATATAAAGTTTCTAACTTTAGCCACAAAGCAGCAGCGGTTTTTTCATTGGAAACTTCACGAAGAATATCCTTCGACAAACAAAGTTATATTATTGAAAGCGTCTTTTCATCCAACTCATCCCATTGATCATCGATCATGGAAGTAGATTTCTTTGACTTTCCATCTAAAACTTTCTTTAATCCGCTCTGGATACGAACGGGCCTCATTTGGACTCACCAAATAGAAAAGCTAATCTTGCCATCGAACTTCTCAATGTCAAATTTTGAGGACATTTTGAAATTCCCAATTGCGTAAGAGCTCTGACGCTAGTTGTTAGGGACAGAGCGCTAAGCGGATGCACATGATCAGATTAATTGGGAACAAAAGAGAAGCAAGTAAAGGACCAAGAAAAGAACACACAATGTTTAACGTGGAAAAACCCCATCAGTATGAGAGGTAAAAAACCACGGGCGCTCACGAGCAAAGTTCCACTACGTAAGAAGGAGAGTAAAACAAATCCAATTATAGTAATGAGGACAGAGAACAATATTCACTCAAAAATACTCTCTCAAATGGAACAAGAATTCTCACCAAAATACACTTGAACAAGGGGGCTCACTATTTTGGAGAAGAGACCACTCTTTGTATGTAAGTATTGGTGCTGAATTTGTGATGCTTGTGTTATCCAATGCACTTCATGGTGCTACCTTAGAGTGAAGTGGTCAATCTTAGCAACTAAGATTGAAATGATTTCTTAGCAAGCAAGTTTGACAAAGCTTGCAAAGGATGTATTGCAAAGCTTGTGAAGCAAGTCTTCAAATAACTTATGAAGTAAAAGAGCAACACATCTAATAATCTCCACCTTGGCTCAAATTCTATAAGTTGCTCATCGACACATAAAGCCCCTAAGGGCACTCAAATGTTGTAGAGACCAACCAACTCCAAGTAATGTTGGAACTTGGTATTCAGAAGTGGTTTGGTAAGCATATATGACACCCTGTATTAGACCAAGTTCATTTACCAAACCTCGGAGCCAAATAGCCTCCTTCACACCCTCCGTTGCTGAAATATATTCTGCTTCAGTCGTAGACAATGCAGCAATGGACTGAAGAGTAGCTTTCCAGCTAATAGCACTATTACAGAGAGTAAAGATGTAACCAGAAAGAGACCTCCTTCTGTCAATATCACCACCATAATCCGAATCAACATAACCTACAACGTCATCAGTTGTAGCCTTGTTTCTGTCAAATACCAAGCCAATACCAGAAGTACCTTTTAGATACCGAAAAATCCATTTTACAGCACTCCAATGATCCTTTCCAGGATTATGCATATATCGACTTACCATGCTAACAGCATATGCTAAATCAGGTCTAGTGCACACCATAGCATACATAAGACTACCAACTGCACTAGCATAAGGAATATGTGACATACGCTCCATCTCTTCCTCTGTATGTGGGCAAAGATCTAAAGATAACTTGAAATGTGCAGCAAGTGGAGTAGAAACAGGTTTACAATTATTCATATTAAACCTTTCAAGCACTCTTTCAATATATTTCTCTTGGGATAAAAACAATTTACCAGCTTGACGATCCCTGTGAATCTCCATACCAAGAATTTTCTTGGCTGCACCTAATTCTTTCATCTCAAACTCATTATTGAGTTGAATTTTCAATTTCCGGATCAAAGACTTGTCACGTGAAGCAATTAGCATATCATCAACATACAGTAACAAGTATATGAATGATTCATTTGGAAATTTCTGGAAATAAATACAGTCATCAAATTGACTCCTGCAATAACCTTGCCCAATCATAAAAGAATCAAACCTCATGTACCATTGTCTGGGAGCTTGCTTAAGGCCATATAATGATTTCTTCAATCGACAGACAAGATGCTCCTTATCAGGAACAATAAATCCTTCAGGTTGTTCCATGTAAATTTCTTCTTCCAGCTCTCCATGTAGAAAAGCTGTCTTTACATCAAGTTGCTCCAACTCCAAATCAAATAAAGCAACAAAAGCAAGCAAAACACGTATAGAAGTATGACGAACAACAGGTGAGAATATCTCATTAAAGTCAATACCTTCCTTTTGATTAAAACCTTTAACAACTAGTCGTGCTTTGCATCTTGGATCTTCAACCCCGGGAATACCGTCTTTCTTCTTATAGATCCATTTACATCGTAATGGTCGTTTGCCTTCGGGAAGCTCTGTCAAAGCCCAAGTACCATTCTTATGAAGACTTTCAATCTCTTCATTCATAGCCACTAGCCACTGTGACGAATCAACACAAGAAACAGCTTCTGTATAGCTGGCAGGTTCAACATCATCATTTACCTCTTGTGCAACTGACAATGCATAAGCAATTAAATTATCACCATCAGTGTATCTAGCTGGCCTTTTAATTAGTCTTCTGGTTCTGTCTCGAGCAATACAATAATCATCTTCTTGCTGATGAATAGGAGAAGTTGTACTGTCATCACAATCAACATAATGATCATCAATGCTAGATTGATTTGTAGAGGAAGATGGAACATCAACATTAGGAACTGTAGGTTTCACTATCAACTCCACCTTCTCGCTAGTACCCTGTAGATTACCTGTACTAGTAGAAGAAGACACAATAGATTGTTTTCCAGAAGATAAAAATGCATCCTCATTAAAAGTCACATCTCTGCTAAGAATTAATTTCCGTGACTTTGCATCAGAATACCATAAGCGATATCCTTTAGACTCAGATGCATAACCAAGAAATATGCACTCAACAGCTCTTGGAGCTAATTTACCATCATTAACATGTGCATAAGCAGGACATCCAAAGATTCTTAAGTTAGAATAATCAACAGGATTACCTGACCAAATTTCTTCTGGGATTTTGAAATCAAGTGCTGAATGTGGAGAACGATTAACCAGGTAACAAGCAGTAGATGCTGCTTCAGCCCAAAATTCACGCCGATGCCATAACCCAGCATTTGAGAGCATACAACGAACTCTCTCAAGTAGAGTCCTGTTCATCCGTTCTGCAACACCATTTTGTTGAGGATTTCTTGGAATAGTTTTGTGTCTAGCAATACCATTTTTTGTGCAGAACTCATTAAAATCACCATTGCAGAACTCTAATCCATTGTCTGTTCTAAGCTTCTTCACTTTCTTCCCTGTCTGGGTTTCAACAAGAGTTTTCCACTTCTTGAAAGTGGAGAAAGTCTCATTTTTATGCTGCAGAAAATAAACCCAAACTTTGCGAGAAAAATCATCAATGATGGTCATCATATAGCGACATCCTCCATGAGAAGGAAATTTAGAAGGCCCCCAAAGGTCAGAATGAATATAATCAAGAATACCTTTGGTACGGTGAGTTGCAGTGGAGAAACTAACCTTTTTCTGTTTCCCAAAAACACAATGTTTACAAAAATCCAATTTACCAATGCCATGTTTACCAAGATGACCTTGTTTGCTTAGAAGGTGCATACCTTTTTCACTCATATGGCCCAGGCGCATGTGCCATAATTTGGTAATGTCATTATCATGCATTGAAGAAGATACAGCTGTTGAACCTGTCACAACAGAACCTTGCAAGACATATAAACTACCAATCCGGTTAGCTTTCAATAATACCATAGCACCTTTCAATACCTTTAGAACTCCACCTTCAGCTGAATACCTACACCCGAGAGACTCTAGGGTGCCAAGAGAAATTAAGTTCCGCTTCAAATCTGGAATATAGCGGACATTAGCCAAGGTTCTGACAACACCGTCATGAGCCTTGATCTGAATAGTACCTATTCCTGCAACTTTGCATTGGGTATCATTGCCCATCAAAACAACACCACTGTCAACATGTTCAAAAGTGGTGAATAAGTCCTTATAAGGACACATATGAAAAGTACATCCAGAATCAAGAATCCATTCTGTTTTACTCCTATTATTATAAGAGACAACAGATAAAAGAATATCACCGTCAGAATTGGCTTCAATATTAGCAGCTTCAGAGGATTGTTGAAATTTTCCCTTATCTTGTTTTTCTTGTTTTTTCTTTAAGATAAAACAATCAGGAATGTCATGCCCCGGTTTCTTGCAATAGCGACAAGTTTTGTTGGATTTGCGACCTCTGGATTTGGATCTGAACTTTTTATAATTGGTACTCCCTTTCTCTTGAGTTCTACCTCGAACACTTAAGCCCTCACCCTTGTCCACAGAATTAACTTCAAGATCAAATTTTTCTTTGGACAATAAATTAGATTTAACATCTTCAAAGGATAAGGTATCATTGTTTCCATACAACATAATTTCTTTGAAGTGTTTATAGGTAGAAGGTAAAGAAACAACCAACAAAATAACTTTGTATTCATCTTCGATATTAATATCAATATTTTGCAGATCCATAATAATAGAATTAAACTCATCAAGATGAGTTTGAATCGAAGTACCTTCAACCATACGAATGATATATAATCGTTCTTTGAGACGAAGCTTGTTTGCGAGGCTCTTGGTCATATGTAAACTTTCTAACTTTAGCCACAAAGCCGCGACAATTTCTTCATTTTCAACTTTAGAAGAACCTCCTTCGACAAAGAAAGTTGGATTGTTGAAAGCGCCTTTTCATCCAACTCGTCCCATTGATCATTGGTCATGGAAGTTGATTTCTTTGACTTCCCATCTAAAGCTTTCTTTAATCCGCTCTGGATAAGAAGGATCCTCATTTGGACTCGCCAAATAGAAAAACTAATCATGCAATCAAACTTCTCAATGTCAAATTTTGTAGACATTTTGAAATTCTTAATTATGTAATAGCACTGATGCCACTTGTTAGGGATAGAGTGTTAAGCGGAAGCACAAGATCGGATCAATTTGGAACAAATGAGAAGCAAATAAAGGAGCAAGAAAATAACACACAAGATTTAACATGGAAAACCCCCCTCAATGTGAGAGATAAAAAACCATGGGCGCTCACGAGCAAAGTTTCACTACGTAAAAAGGAGAGTAAAACAAATCCAATTATAGTAATGAGGACAGAGAACAATATTCACTCACAAATACTCTCTCAAATGGAACAAGAATTCTCACCAAAATACACTTGAACAAGGGGGCTCACTATTTTGGAGAAGAGACCACTCTTTGTATGTAAGTATTGGTGTTGAATTTGTGATGCTTGTGTTATCCAATGTACTTCATGGTGCTGCCTTTTATAGGCAGTGAAGTGTTTAATCTTAGCAACTAAGATTGAAAGGATTTCTTAGCAAGTAAGTTTGACAAAGCTCGCAAAGGAAGTCTTGTAAAACAAGTCTTCAAATAACTTATGAAGTAAGAGAGCCACGCATCTAACAGAGTACATAAAAATAAAAAAAAATACATAATTAACAAAGATAACAGGATTAGGGACTTGCTTTTCCTTGAGTCTTTCATTATATCTAAGGCTAATTATGAATGAAATATATACATCCTTGTTAATAACAAATTCTCTATCATAGCAATTATCAATTCCTTGACTAATCACTCTTTTTAAGTGTAACAGATAAACATGAACGAAGTTGTGAAAATTAAGTCAACGGAACCCTCTCATAAGAAAGGTTCTTGAAGTTGAGTATCATAAGCAACCATTGAAGCTAACACATCTAACCACATTAAAGTTAATGAAAAACATCAAAGGCACTTGATATAGGGACAAAGATTATATGTCTTCCATGATGTCTCATTCTTTGTCTCATACTAATCATATGTTGCCACATAAATAAATAAATAAAATTAATAATAAAAAATAATATTCTAATTGGCTTGTGATATAGAATGATGCATAATTTAAGATAGATAATCTATGTCCATGCATAGACAATTTTAAAATCAATTATGGAGTAACCTTGTTTGAGAGCCACTGAACAAATAATTGAGTCGGAGTCATAGACCACTTTGAGAAAGACAAGAAGCAAATGGGAGGTAAAGTAACAAGAGTGTAAAGTTAGAGTTAGATCTTGCCCATCTCAAATATTAATTAGTTAGTGCTATTGTGATGGGGGAGCACATTTATGTCCCACGTTTTGTATCATTATATGTATCATTAATTTTGATTTATTGAAAAAATTATTTTAAGTTAAATTATAATTATTAAATATTTTTCTGGTCAATCATATATCCTGATATATAGAGTGATATAAACTAGTGGAACAACAGATATAGTTCCTGTGATGTGTGGACCGGATGATTTATAAAAAAATATAGTTAGTTTGTGTATGCTTAAAAAAATGATGACCTAAATCTTCTTTTTGACAAAATTGTTTACTTAGAAGCCGAACATGTACCTTTCCTTGTTAGTTAGTTATATTGTAGTTTTTTCTCAAACAAAAACCTTTGCTAATAAATCCAACCCAAAATGAAATGGATGTTTGAGATGGTTGACTTTATAAAGAAATACATTTCTTATATACTCTTTATCTCAAAATAAATTCAGAATTTTTTAATAGTCTTCTCTATATTTTGATATTATCTTTTTTGGGATGAATATAATAAAACAATGTCAAAATATTTGTTGTCCTACTCTGTATCACTTGTACACTATTTAGTGTGCCACTCTTTTTTATTGATAAAAACTTATTAATTTACAACATATTTAGGCATTATTCAGTAATATGGACTTTTTAGTTTTTGAAGTAGTTTGTCATTCATTAGACAAAAATTGAAAGAAGCTCATATTTTAAAAAAAAAATGTAATTTATAACATTTGAAAGCTAACTTTTAGAAATCATCTTTACGTAGCTTTCCAAAAACTATAAAAACTATGGTTAATATATCCTTTTAAAATTTACCCAATTACATTAATTACACCACACAAATATAACTACTACTAATTAAACAAATAAATAATTATACATTAATAATTATTGGAAATGCATACTAATAATTTTATCAAATTACATAGATAATTGAATAAATAAATAATTATAAAATTACTCATATTAATTATTTAATTATATATGTATTTAAATAAATATATATTAATTAATTAATAAATATTTTAAGTCATTTATAGTCTTTTAACAAATTCTATTGTTCCACAACTAGTATATCAAACAATTCTAGTTGTCAGGTCATAGTTATACACTATAAAAAAGTTATTAATAAATGTTTGATAAGTGAATTTATTTTAATAAATACTAGCTTATATAATAAAATACTTGAATAACTAGTTATCTTATCAACTAATTTTACCAAGCCTTTCTAATTCATCATTATCTTATACAATCTTTTTTTTCCTTTGTTATGAAATTTCACTTTACACCTAACTCATTAACCAATGAAGCCACCCAATGATCAAATAAGTGCCTAAAAAACTAGATATATACTCTCTTATCCTAATAAAGTAAGGAAGACACACTAGTGGCATAAACCTTGTGACACATGTCCCACACTCTCCACATAAATCATTTATTGATTTATTGAGACCAAATTGCATCATTCTCTTCCTCTCTTCTTCCTATTAACAATGCTTTCTTTGGGTAGAGGAGTTTTTGGTTTATCAAACTCCTTTCATTACTACAATCACCACCATCATCATTATTACACAAACAATAACAACAATAACAGATTCTTGCATCTACATAATCACACGGTCACTCGTAGATCATGGCGCGTCATCCCACTCGCTTCTGACTCTGAGGCTGCTGATAAAAACGCTGCCGCTGGGTTTTCTTTCTTCCATTTTCTCTCACTTTTTGTTAAATGTTTTATTTTACGAATAGAATAAGGAATAAAAGATATCTGATATTCAATTTTTGAATAGTTTTCTTTTTATTTATATTTGTTTCATCAATTTGATGAGTTTGTTAAGATAAGTGTTACATCGGAATATGGCTGAGTCATTGCTTATAAGGATTAGACAATTCTATCCTCCGAGCTAGCTTTTGTGGTTGAGTTAGGTCTTGTCGCGATCAATTGTTTATAAGGTTTAGCCAACCCTCGCCCTTTGAGCTAGCTTTGGGGTTTAGTTAAGTTTTGTTATTATAATAGAGTTCAATTTTAAGCTTAATGAACTAAGCTCGCCGAACTAATTAAATAATCACGTTTTGAACTAATATTGAGTTGGTTTAGTTCATTTCCTGTCCTAGATTTATGTTGATAGTAACATGACTTGTGCCATTGTGGCTAGTGTTTTAAATTGCAGTTATGGTTCGGTTATTGTGATTATGGTCATTGTGGTCATTGCGATAGTTATTATTACGACCATTGCAGTATGAATATTTTTGTGATTAAAAAAATGTTTTTGGATTTGATGTAATGCAACGTGGTTGTGTTGCGGCTCGATATGGCGATATCATTGTGATTTGGTGTCAAATGAAATTGTGGAAATCATTTGCAGCTGCAATATTGCGGTCATGTCCCGAGTGGTCCGCAATTTACAACAATGATTGTGGTTATTGAAAATTTGTGTCTTATTGTTGAAGTGCTCTTATTCTTCCAACTGTAGATTCTGCATCATAGAAGGGCCAGAAACAGTGCAAGATTTTGACAAAATGGAGCTGCAGGAAATTCAGGATAATGTTCGAAGTAGGAGGAACAAAATTTTTCTGCATATGGAAGAGGTGTGGATTGGTAGATGCACTACATTTCTTTGCTATAGTAAATTTTCTTGTGTGAGCCTAATTTATGCATAGGAACAGGGAGACACAAAAGTTATAGGCGAAATTATTAAGAAATATTTAGAGATTAATGATTTATTAAATATGATTTATGATAGAGCATTATAACGTCGTTCAATACGTGTAGTCAATCCTACATAGTTGGATTAAAATTTGATTGTTGTACAGAATGGAGAGCCAAAGCAATAACAAGCTATTTCAATTTTTATTGTGAGAGCCACACTCATAAGATGTTTGGAATGAAAATGACTACAATGATTAAGGAGTTTTAAAATACCCTCTTCAAATACAAAAGTCACAATTACTTTTGTTAAATCTTTATGGGCTTCTGAAATTCCACTTCATATTGCAGTATTAGATTAAGAGTTCCGTTGCGCCAAGCTATAAAGCACGGATACTGATACGTGTGTTAGATACAATACGTATCTGATACGTCGACACGCATTTTTTCTAAAATACAGGATACGATACGTTTAGGGATACGCATATAAAATAATAAAAACACATAAAATATGATAAAATTATAAGTGTAAATCAAAATATCCAAAGTAAAAAATATAATGGAAATTTAAAATCATTCCCCTCCATAACAAATCTATCTTATCCTATTTTAATGAACACGAATCTATCTTAAAATCATTGTCCTCCATAACAAATCTATCTTATCTTATTTTAATGAAAACGAATCTATGTTATCCTATTTTATTGAAAATGAATCTATATATCTTATACTTTACTGAAAACGAATCCATATATCCTATATTTTATTGAAAACAAATCGGATACTTGTCTTAATATTTATTTATTTTTTTAATTTTTGGATATTCTATCGCTACGTATTCTTCGCGAATCCGAGCGTATCCGTATCGGATACATGTCAGACACCGACACGTGAAGGTGTTTGACGAATACGTGTTTCAGAGGTGCCAAGACTCACCATTGATAGATTATCAGACTGCTAAAAAATATTTAAGACGGGAAAGAGGGAATGTTATATAGATTAGTTACTGCTGCAGTTAGTTACTAATGTCAATATTCATACATTCTCATATTCATGATACTGTAAGAACCACTCATCTTATTTTTTTCTGGAACCGACCATATAGAATCTCCATCTGTTGATCCCAGAACTGGAGCAATGTTTCATCTGTCTATTGTTTTTATACCTATTTGGCCATGGATGCTAATTGCATTTCAATTACATCAGAAAAGACATAATTAAATAATTTGCTTGATAACATTCCTTCACTCCAGTAAGTTAATTTATAGGGTTACTTTGAAAACATTCTGGTGAAACATCTTCACAATAACTATGAAAAGATTAATAGTATTCAAATTGCGCTCTAAAGTAAGATTGTAGGAGCCTTTCATGTTCCTTTTAATTCTATAACCGTTGTAGACTTGTAGTTATTGCTTTACCATCGATCTGCACAGTTCTCATGTGTATAGCCTCTCTTCTCTCTATCTCCATGAACACGCAGTGTCTTTTTTCTGATTTTTTTCTCTCGCATCTTGGCAACCAAGATGGATCTATGGTTTTCTGGAAATATGTAATATGCAGGAATAAGATGATTTTCCATTAATCTTATATAGTAGTTATGTCATCTTAATATAGTATATTTGGTGGCCCGAAGATTCTAGTGGAATGGATGTTGTTATATATCAAAATGCTTTTTGGAGGAGGCTTCTGTTCCATAATGTATGTTTCACACTAACAATCTGGGGGAAAGGGCTCTATGTAGATTCCTTTTTTTTTGTAACAAACTTTTCTAAATGTCAAAAAAAGAATCTGTTAAAAAATTCCAGTTGCCCTTTATGCATTATTATATTTCATGAGACTTTTTCTCTCCTTATAGACAATATCCTCATATTTTTGTAGGTTCGCAGGCTTAGGATACAACAGAGGATTAAAAGTACTGAACTTGGAATTTTTAAAGATGAGCAGGATAGTGATCTTCCTAACTTTCCATCGTTCATTCCGTTCTTGCCTCCTTTGGTAAGCTCCTTGAAGTGTGTTATAGGCTATCTGAATAATGAGTTTAGTAACAGATCAACCAAGATTTTGTTAAGTATGATTGTGTTATTTTCTTTGCAAAATTTTGGCCAATGATACAATTTTTTTTGCAGACTTCATCAAACCTCAAGCAATATTATGCGACTTGTTATTCTCTTATTGCTGGGATAATTCTCTTTGGTGGTCTTCTTGCTCCCGCAGTATGCTGTGTGCTCGCTTACAATTTTCTTTCAATCAAATTACATGGATGAACTTGACCATGCTTACTTTTTTTCTGAAACATTTTCCTTAATCTTAATCTGACCTTCTGCATTGGTGCAAGAAATGTGTTATTTCATGTCATATTCCGTTATTTCTTCACAATGATGAAAAAATGGATGTCAGTGATTGTTGAAAAATATGAAGATATTGTTTATAGGGTAAGAGAATAGTTCAGTACTAACTAAAAATAGTCCAACACCTAACTGACCACAAAGCTCTTTTATAATAATGTCGCAATTGCACAATGGCTCTTGCACCCTTCATGTAGGGTGCACTGTGACTAACTGATTACTTAATCCCAAAGCAAATTCCTATTACCCATACTATATATTCTTAACAATGCTAATATTTATACTGATCGTGCAATAAAAAACATACAACTCGGCAGATATTTCACTTTTTACTTTATTTTATATTTTCATTGTAGTGATACACTGTTTGAGAATAGTTACTGTGTGCATAGTATACAGATAAAAGCCTTGCTTTTTATTAAAAGAGTGGAGATTTGTCATCTTACTGTGTATCTCCTGTTTCTGTTCTCCTGTACATTTAGTTAACATGAATTCCAATTGTTTTCCAACTCATCTTCATTTCATTTCTCAGTTGGAGCTTAGACTGGGGATTGGGGGCACATCTTATGCAGATTTTATTCGAAACATGCATCTGCCTATGCAGTTGAGGTACTCTGCACATTTCCTGGTTCATTTTCGCCTATTTACACATTTCTAAGCAAAGGGAGCAATGCCAGACGATAGCTGTTATGATTGAGAATTTGTAATGCACAAAACCTGATAAAATTGATCTTTTATGAACAGAAGCTTACGTTTTTTTTTCCATTATAAGGATCTTTGATTATTGTCTGCCCTTTACTGCTAAAATGAGTCAGTCAATTCTATTACTATTTCCTATATGTTACCTGGATTCGGTTTGAATTTGTAGTCAGGTTGATCCCATTGTAGCATCATTTTCTGGAGGAGCCGTTGGAGTGATCTCAGCACTAATGGTTGTTGAGATAAACAATGTGAAACAACAAGAGCAAAAAAGATGCAAATACTGTCTCGGTGCTGGTATGACCTCAAATTCTCTCTTGTTATCTGGATTTTGGGATTTTAACTTTCAAAACATTGAATTAAAAGGCTTTTATGGTTCTTTCTATGTTCTCCTTTCTCTTAATGTACTAAATTCTACTTGCTATAAGATGATGAAGCAAAACCTTTTTTGTCCATTGCATTAGAAAGGGAAAGTAAAAATCACAGAACCAAATGAAGCTTGATGGCTTCTCATATCATTCTGAGTCATACTCACTATAGTCCTTGTTTGATAGGAATATTGAATATTGGATAATAACACTCTTGATCATACTCCATGAATATGATTGATTATTCCCTATGTCAGCATCAAAATGGGACACATACCCTCTCTGGTAGTTAAGGCAGAGGGTTGTTCCATGCAATGCTCAGACGATGTTTTTGTTAGACATCACATAACACTGAGAAATAATCTTTTTTATTGGTTACTACTTGCCTTTGTGGTTTGGCCTATCATGTGTTCAACCAATTGCAGATATTAGTGTTGAGTGCCTTGAGTCTTAACATACCTCCGCTTTTTGTCAGGATATCTTGCGTGTGCTCGCTGTTCAAGCACCGGTGCAATTGTTCTGATTGAACCAGTATCCACTCTCAGCGGTGGAAATCAACCTGTATCACTACCAAAAACTGAGAGATGTTCAAATTGTTCTGGATCCGGCAAGGTTCGCCATTAGAAATCTTCACTCCATTCTTTGTTATCAGTGCATTAGTTAAAATGATTTGAGTATTGCCATAATCTGCATAAATAATGGTTGGTGTGGTCTGTTTTTAGTAACAGTAAAAATCTTCATGGTGATTAGACCTAGGAATGCTTATTTACCTGCTAGATCCACAACAATATTATAGTGGTTCAGTTATTTAGTAACTCATGCTCAATTATGATTGCAGGTTATGTGTCCAACATGTCTATGCACTGGAATGGCCATGGCAAGTGAACACGATCCTCGAATTGATCCATTTGACTAAACTTTTACTGCAATTAGGTATCTCAAATGGGCAAAGTGTATTGAGTCATGTTTTCATGATGGAATAGTGAAATTTCTGTATACATGTATACATATATATATTTCCAACATAGATAGAAGATCATACATAAAAGAGGGCATATAATATAGTCTTCCAAGTAAAGTTTTAAAGGAGAAAATGTGTGGTTTGAGAATAAGTTTTTTACTGACAGGGGAAATTATGCAATTGTCCTGGTTTCAGCTCAGGTGTTTATACTTGATGTCTCACAACTCTACCAACTAAATTGACCCTTAAGAACGCCATGGAAACAATAGTATTCCTCTTGTTAGGTAACTTAAGTTTTAAAAATATTATGGAAAGAATAACTCCATTTGGCATGTTACTTCACAATTAATCATAATTGCAAACTGTTTCATTACCATGGTTGCAAAGGATGTTGATAAATACCAATAAAATGTTGGTCTAGTGGTATAAGGTCTCACTATATCTTCAGGATAACCAAAGGTCAAAGATTCGATTTCTGGGAGTGATACTTATTGGAAGTAACAATTACGTACCCTAAAGTAGATTAGTTCTTTACCTAAAAAGGGTGAGTGGATTTCTTTAGTAGTATCAAAAAAAAGGAGGTTGATAAGGCAACTCTCCTTTGCACATAAACATGGTTAGCTAGGCCATGGTGGAGCTCTGCAGAGAAAGTATTTCTGCTTTATTATAGATTTATGTTTTAGTTATGTTGGGATCACTGTTTACGTTTACTACAATTGTTGAAATTGTGGGAAAATATGGTAGATATTGTTGTAATTATAGTAGCAATGTCGTTATGAAAACTCTAAATTATAATAATGAGAACGTAATTATGATAAACACAATTTAAAATAATGAATTATCTCACAGCTCTGAATATGATCTGTTAATGAATAAAGGTCTTTATTATGTTTTGCTTAACATATATTATTGCATTGTCCTCCAATGAATGATATTTATCAATGGTAATATTTATTTTAGATATGTTTTTAATTAGGGAAATTATGATTATATCATGGTGTATGGGATCCCATCTCCAAACGTATTATTTATTGATCTTTTTCCTATTAATTCTGTTAAAGATTCATTCAGTAAGCTCACAGCTTTTTTTATTGTTTCTATTTGAGTTTTGAAAGAGAGAAAGAAAGAAAAGACTTCAAAATCATTATAAGTATATTTCATGACTCTTAAGTCTTCTATTTATTACATAAAATTAGTTGTTGGATGGTAAGGGAGAAAAGAGAAAAAAATTCAAAGTTAAGAAATATACTTATTAGATGACTCACAAGTTTTCTTTTTTCTTTCATCTTACTCTAAAAAATAATTAGCAAACATATCCTATCCATACAACTTTGTTAAGAAAACTCCTTCATATCTTCATGGTTATCACTATTTTTCCACCATCCTTTTTTCACTATGAACTTTAGTCCTATAAAGAATGCTTCCGCAGATGCTAATTGACAGTCATTATTTTTCAAAAATAAATGCTTTTTTAGTATATATGTTACATATGTGGAAAATCTATTCCATGGATCAGATTGTGATTAGCCAACAGGATAACATTTACCATAATCATATATAACTTATTGTTTCATGAAATTTGATGTATGAGATTTATAGAATGTGAACTTTCGATCTAACACTTGGTTTGATTAAATTTGTATTGTATAAAAAATTATTAGTGTTGTCATAATTGAATAATTTAACTGAGTGTAAATGAATCTTTTCATATACATATATACTATTTATATATGAATTGAATGAGCTGGTATAATTATAAAATTAGACACTTTCAAATTTTGATACCTAGTTTTAAAAGAGGGAATTAGTGGGAATTGTTCTTTCATACCATTATAATGTTTATGTAGTTGACTAACATTCAAAAAAGTTAATTATTTGAAGATCAAAATCTAGGATGACATATAGAGAAAAAAAGAAAATGAGTTTGATTTTCTCATTGAAAGAGATAAAAGAGTGTATAGAGAAAGAGAGTTTAGACAGTGAGTCACATGTGTTTAATAAAACAGATAAATCAGAAGATCATACATGTGAATGTATTGATTGATGATCAAAATAAACATGACATGCAGATAAAATGAAAAATGATGGGCTAGTATAATTACAAAATTATACACTTTCAAAATTTGACACATAGATCTGAAAGTGGATAATTTTGTCAAAAAGTCAATTCTCATCTTCTTTTCAAAAGTCACTTTCTAAAATCTCTTCCTCAAACTCATTTCCTTTCTCTCTAAAAATTCAGTTCTAGATTCTCTTTCTCTCTCAAACTCATTTTCCATTTTCTCTTCATGTCATCTTCTTTGATCATTTTTTTCATTCTAGGACAATTAAGTCACTTTATAAACTCTCTTTTTTATACATTCTTCAAATTTTCGTTTTCTCTACATCACATCCTTGTTTTGATCATCAATCAATACCTTCGTAGGTATGATCTTCTGATTTATATGTTCTATTAAGCACATGTGAGCCACTTTCTGAACTCTCTTTCTCTATACACATTCTTCATTCTTTCATTGAGAAAATCAAACTCATTTTATTTTTTATCTGCATGTCATCCTAGATTTTGATCATCAATCAATTAACTTTTTTGAATGTTAGTCAACTACAGAAATGTTACAATGGCATCAAGGAGCAATTCCTACTAATTACAATGTGTGCACTATATTATAATGTGTATGAAAGAGCAATCCACACGAGTATGAAGAACAAATCCTCATTCATGATATTATTCCTAAAATTACTTAATAGAGCTAAATACAATAATATTTATTTTTTATTTTTATTATTGCAACTATGTATAGAAAGATATATTTTCTGAAACCAACCCCTACAAATTTGAATCACAAAAAAAGAGAGGAGGAATTTGTTTGAAGGAGTAACATCTTTATTTTTATTTAATTGTGATAAAGGAGTAACAATTGTATGAAGGAATAAAAATAGTAGTTGTAGTTAGCACCGTACATAATGTAATTAGTAGGAATTGCTCTTTCATGTAATTATAATGTTTCTGTAGTTGACTAACATTCAAAAAAGTTAATTTGATTAATGTTAAAACTCTAGGATGACATGTGGAAAAAAATAAAATGAGTTTGATTTTCTCGTTCAAAGAGTGAAGAGATTGTATAAAGAAAGAAAGTTTAGAAAGTGAGTCACATGTGCTTAATATAACGCATAAATCAGAAGACTATAGTGTGGAGGTATTGATTAATCTACTATCTATCTATGAATTGGATGGGTTGTTATAATTATAAAATTAGTCACTTACAAATTTGACACCTAGATTTGGAAGAGGATATTTTTGTCAAAAATCAATTCTCATATTCTTTTCAAAAGTCACTTTCTAAACTCTCTTCCTCAAACTCATTTTCTTTGTCTTTAAAAAGAAAATTCTAAATTCTCTTTCTCTCTCTCAAACTCATTTTCCATTTTCTCTGCATGTCATCTTCTTTTGATTATTTTTTCGTTCTAGAATAGGTAAGACATTTTATAAACTCTCTTTTTCTATGACATGCAGAGACAATAAAAAATGAAGAGTGTATTGAAAAAGAGAGTTTATAAAATGTCTTACCTATTCTAGAACGAAAAAATGATCAAAAGAATATGACATGCAGAGAAAATGGAAAATGAGTTTGAGAGCGAGAATGAGAATTTAAAATTTTCTTTTTAAAGAGAAAGAAAATGAGTTTGAGGAAGAGAGTTTAGAAAGTGACTTTGAAAAGAATATGAGAATTGATTTTTGACAAAAATATCCTCTTCCAAATCTAGGTTTCAAAATTTGTAAGTGGCTAATTTTATAATTATAACAACCCATCCAATTCATAGATAGATAGTAGATTGTAATAAAGGAATAAAAGTTGTGTGAAGGAATAAAATTAGCATTATTAAACCCTAAACCCATCCTTGCTAATGTTATTTTTATTTTGCAATTATATTATTCTTCTAGGCTTAAGAAAAAACAATATCTTGAATTTGATTGTGATAATGAATTGGTTTAATTTGATTTATATTTTGTTTGAATTATTTATGATTCATTAATTATAGACAATGCTCATTATGGATATATATTTGGTCCGTATTAAAAAACAAACAAAGGGCAAGAATGGCATAGAAAATATGTGCAATAGTTGGCAAGCAATTTGTAGGATTATAATTCATATACAATGGACAAATCATAATTATATCATTGACCCTATATGACAATAATGGCAGAAAATTTTAAGTCAATATTTTTTACGAAAGAAAATATTTCTATCATTCGATGTGATACAACAATTTGAAATTGTGTTAAAAAACATATTATTTTTTATTTATTAAATTAATATGGAAATTTAAAATATTTTATTGAGGAGATTGAATTTAGAGGGAAGTTAGAGGAATTTGAATTTTTTTCCTTCTAAAAGTAGCAAGTGTAACTACAAATGTGTACGAATCAGGCTATTTTTTTGGTGCAAATATATTGTTTTCCATATAGAATGTAATAAATCTAGATCAAACATACAAATGACTTTAAGAGAGCTAAATTTTGCGAAGTGTATACAATTTTCCATATAGAATGTAATAAATCTAACTATTGCAACAAGATAACATTAAAAAATTGCAAAGGGATAAGGATAGTTATTTAAAAAATATAAGGGATATGCTTACCTATGCTATGCATAAAATATAACTCATAGTATTGGCTAAAGAAGACATAATATAACCATAGAACACATAACATAAGGCATAGTATGATTGATTGTATCCCTTATATCCCTAAAAATTATTGTAACATTGTAAAGTAAACCCTTTAATGCAAAATAAGACACAATATAATGCATAGTGTGACAGATAGCATATATTAACTACACTTTTATAATATAATGCATAATATGTATTGGTACATAGCATATATTGATTGAACTTTAATGTTATAATATAACGTATAGTATATATTGACTGAACTTTAATATTATAATATAACATATAATATTATAATATAACATATAATATTATAATATAACATATAGTATGTATTGTTGTTTCTTTTATCTCAAAAAATAGAGTTTTATTAATAATAAGGGTACCATGGTACATCACTATTACAATAGTCTAAAGTAGTAGTATTGAAACTTTTAAAACCACAATAAGAATTTTTTTAAGTAACTATGTAAAATATGTATTATGCTCAATATATCACGGATGTTGTGGAATCCATGCGTTATAATTGTAGTTGTGATGAAGTGCAACGTAATATAATTGTAGCCATGATTTAAAATCCTAGTTATGTATATTATTTAAGGGATTCAAATTTACAACATTCATATTCCGGCAAAACATTAAGGTCAAATGGTATTTTCTATTTTTGCTACAGTTATTTATTTCTATCTAAAATTCAAAATTTCAGATTTATTATATTTTATATGGAAAATTGTATATACTTGCAAAAATTATCTCCCTTAAAGTCATTTGTATGCTTAATCTAGATTTATTACATTCTATATGGAAAATTGTATATTTTCAACAAAAAAAAGTAGCCCACTTTATACATATTTGTAGTTATACTTGCTACTTTCAGAAGAAGACATAATTCAAATTTCTCTAACTCCCTCTAAATTCAATCTTCTTAATAAAATATTTCAAATTGTCATCTTATTTTAATAAAAAAAAGGTTATTTTAACATAATTTCAAATTGTTTTGTAACATCTAATGACAAAAATATCCCATTTCATAAAAAATATTGACTATGAAAAAACAAATTCATACTTTTCTATCATTGTTGTCCTATAAGGGTTAATGACATTGTGATTTGTCCATTGTATATGAATCATAATTTTATAGATTGTACATATTTTCTATGTGATTCTTGTTGTTTGTTTGTCTTCGAATGCATGTCAAGTTTATATCTATAATAAGCATTGCCTAAAATTAAAGAATTCGAAATAATTCAAACAAAATATAAATCAAATATAAATCTAATCAAATCAATTCATAAGAACTACAATCTCTAACTTTATTAGAGATTGGAAAGTTACTTCAAGCCAATTGAAAAAGTTTAAAAGACTGTCCATCAATACCATATCAAATGGATATATAACAAGTCATTAGAAAACAGACTAATATATGAAGAACTTGACTATGACAGTGGATTTAAAGCATAACTTCAATCTTCTTTTCAATTCCCTTACAAGGACCACAACTTCCTCACATGTCTATGTATGAACAATTAAATTTTTGCAAGCTTAAAAAATAAAATAATATATAATTCTAAATTTTTATATAAACTAATATAGATGAGCAAAAAAATATCTTTAACACAATTATGGAAGCAGTTAACTACCATAAAGGATGCATGCTCTTCTTATATGCTTAAGGGGGAATTGGAAAGGCTCATATATGGCAAAATTTTACATATACATTGAGGTCTCAGAAGCATATAGTATTTAATTATAGCTTCTAGTGGTATAGCTTCTTTGTTGTTAACAATAGTAGGATTGAAAATGAGCCGAACCTAGTTGAACTAGAGTTCAACTTGGTTCAGCTCGATAAAGATTGGTTCAACTTGAAACTCGACTCGAGTTCGATACGATTTATTTTTTTAGCCCGAGTTCGACTCGGTTATAGTTTGTGAACTTTTCAGTTCAGTTCGAATGGTTCATTTGAACAACTCAAATAATTAATTAAATTTTAAAAATACTACAAAGGTTTTGTATATATATATATAAAATCTTGTTTATAATAAAAAATAATAAACATAAAATTTAGTTTATATATATATATATATATATATATGAAGTTAGCTCGTGAACCTAACGATCGAACTATATCCAACTCAAGTTTGACTCATTTATTAAACGAACTCAATTTTCAGTTCAAGTTCAACTCATTTAGTTTATGAACCAAGTTTATCGAGCTAAATAACGAATCGAGTTTTGAATGAATACCGAGTTGGTTCAAGAGGTAGAACAACACACTCTAAATTTAAGATATTTGTACCAACTCTTGACAACTTTGTTTGTAACATTCACCAGAGGTCTGAACTTGCTGAACTATGGAAACAAACAAAGTTAGTTATATGGGATAAAGCTTGATGACACATAAGTATTGCTTTGAGACACTTGATAAGAGTCTTGAATATATAATGAGTATTACAGAGAATGATTCAATTGTTTTGGAGGTAAGGTTGTAGTTTTTCGAGGGGATTGACAAATATTGCCAATGATTCTAAGAGGATGTTGTTCAGACATTATACATGTAACAATCAATGCGTTATATCTTCGGCACCATTGTACAATATTAAATCTCACAAAAACATGTGTTTAAAAAATAATTCAAATGCAATGGAATCACAGAATTCTCATATTGTATATTAACAGTGGGGGATGAGAAAATATATGAGCTTAATGATGGTTTTTTTGAAATAGATATTCCAAAAGAAACTTTGATTCTAAATTTTGATAACCCAATTGATTTTATAGTTCAAAACGCTTATCCAAATCTACAAGATCACTACAAGAGTATGGAGCTTTTGCAATCAAAGGCATAATTTGTATCAACTATTAAAATTGTTGATCAAATCAATGAATTTATTCTAAGCCTTATTCGAGATACAAAAATATAATTATATTCAATCACTTATTATGTGTATGCAAGTATCTTTGAAATTTATACTAATATATGTCTTTATATAAAATTATATGTGATGAAAAGGAATACCTCATCTCATATTCTATTGACATGTCAGATACTAATGAGTCTGAAGCATTCAACATATTAACTCTTGGATTTCTAAATTTGCTTACAACTTCTGGTCTTCCAAATCATAAAGTTAAATTAAAAGTTGGCACTCCAATAATGTTGCTAATAAATATAGACCAATACTAAGGATTATGTAATGATACAAGATTGATTATTACAAAAATGGAAAATCATGTACTTGATGCAAATATTATGTCTAGGAAGAACATTAGAAATGTCAAGTATATTCCTCAAATGTCAATGTCTCCATCACAATGTCCATGGTCTTTTAAGCTGGTGAGGACAATTTCCTATAATTGTTTCATATGTCATGACAGTTAACAAATCTCAAGGTTAATCATTAGAAAATGTTAAATTATACTAGCCTAGACCAGTCTTTAATCATAGTCAATTATATGTACCAATTTCAAGAGTACAGAGCAAGAAATAATTAAAGATATTAATACATAATAAGGATGATCAAACCCCAATGACAATAACAAATGTTGCTTATAAGGAAGTTTTCTAAAACCTGTTATGTGTATTTACTTCTTATTTGAGATTCATTTATGAGTAAAATGCATATTACATTAATATCTTTTACACACTCTAATATAACATGTATTTCAACTTTATGAGGTTAAAAACAACTTGACAACATTTCTACCAAAAAACTAAATTTCAAGAACATCATCATCTAAGGTTACCCTTCACCACATTTATCATAAACAATGTTACTTATTTATACAAATTTACAACTATACAAATTTTTTTGTTTCTTTTGCTATACAACTTTGTAATATGTTTCTTTTAAAATCTGATCACTAGTAAATCACAGTGACCCGTGTAATTACACAAGTATCCTACTAATTTATATATATATTATTAATTTATATATATATATATATATATATAAATATAAAGTGACTCAAATGAGAATAGTTCTCATATAAAATTTGTGAGAATAATATATCTAGACCTTACAACCATACATATGAATGGTTATGATTAAAGTTAGTTATGGGTCACATGGTCACTTAAAAAAGTCATATGTACATTCATCTTATAATCCTTGATCTTTTAAATAAGATCCAATGATCCATATTAATTGCTCTCATTTCTTACAATAACAATTGTTCTCACTTAAGTCATTTATATGTATATATGTACATATATGTGTGATTATTAAATTATGGACTTAAATCAAAATGTTTTACAAGTTTGTGATACTCGATGACAAAATTGATTTAATTCCTTCAGATAAGCTCATGAGTTAAAATATACTTTTTTTGGTACTTTGGAAGCGCTAAAAACAGAAACTAATTCCTTCCGATGATCACGAACTACACAACCTCCTCTACTATTATTGGATCCCACGTTGTAACTTCCATCAAATTTGAATTTTATTTGCAATACCTCCAATCGACACCATTGAAAACCAAAAAAATCATCTTCAGACGATCCAAAAATGCTCTATGATATGCTAGTCTCTATAGTAAGAGTCAAAATATGCGTTGATATAATCTATAAACTCTCAAACTTAATAGATAAACTATGAGCCAATGCTTCTACATTAACTAGGCTCAATATGAAACTTTTTGGGTTCCATATTGTTAGGACCTATGTGTATGTGATACAATGTATATTGAATTCACAATGTTAATTCTACAAATTGTTCACATATATTTTTTTTTTCATTTTACTAATCTATAAAATAAGTTAGTGTTCAACTAAAATTCACATTATAGTTAGGTCAAATATTGAGTTGCATTTATCTTTGTAAAACGAATTTAGAATTTTGAGTATTATTTTTAGATATATTTATGTACTTAAATACGCTTTTAAATAGCATATATTTTTACATGTTGCCTGTTTAAAAGTCAATACGATTCGTGTACATTTTCTTGTTATGAAGTTTGAGTTTAGTTGCACGATTAAAGTTTTGGTGATTGTCCATCCTTATTCCTCTGTAAAGCTATAATGGGTTTGGCAATGAAGAAATGATTAGTATTTTAAATTACGCCCACAGCAACCGGGTTTGGCCTATTAACAAGGTGTTGCAGCATGTTTGGCTTGCCTCCAGAGAGTTCTTCTCCTTAAATTCAAATCATCAGGAAAGGGTCAAAGACCAGTAGTGTTTGATTTTTATAATTGCAAATGATAGTTATTGAGAGCTTAGTCGGGCTTTTTTTTGGTCATGGTGTTATCTTGCATGCAGAATTAGTTGCTATGAGATCAGGGTTGTGGATGTCTTCAGACCTTGGGTTTAGAAAATTATTTTCCAGTCTGACTCAATGGAAGCAATGCACCTAGCCACTCTTGCTTCAGTGCCTTTCCTAATTGGAAGAGAAGTTCTTTATGGTTGAAAAGGTTACTCTCCAAATATTGTACTGCATGAAGGAGGAACTTTGAAATGTGGGTCCGCTAGGGCAAGGTGGTGGTATTGGTCAGGGTGGTTCTACTAAAACAGTGCAAGTTGGGACGAGGGTGGAGATAGCATTGAGAATGGTATCTAAGAAATGAGATTGAAATTTAAAAAATAAATACACCAATTGGTGCAATATAGTGATTTTCTATTAAAATTTAGACAAACATTTAGACCTGTCAAAAAAGCCTACCAGGAAAATTATAGGTCCTGGGTAGTAAATACAAATTTGTACAGCCCTCATACCAACTTCCTTCTCTATCAGTATAATAAGCAAAAAGAAAAAATAAATCAAAGCTCAAATTTCTTCAGGCAAAAAATATTTAAAAAATCAGATGTTTTGTTGCATGTTGCTAATTTAGTCCTAAATTCTAAAACTCCTGTAAGTAAATCCCAGATATCTCTTTATATAAAGAGAAAATATAGAGGTGGATGGGGGATCAAGTTACTGCAAGTTTAAAAGATCAAAGTATCAAACTCCAAATCTCCACCCCATTGGTTATATTGTAATCTAAAGGCATTTAAAGAAGTTGATCCTAACCTTTCAATTCCAATAAATTGAAGGGTGGGGATTTGGATCAATTGTTCTAAACTTACTCTTCAAGTTAAATGGATCCTAACCAATGTTTCTCATATATAAAGCATTTTCACAAAATCTATAAGAGAAAAAAATGTATTTCAATGTATGAGTTTTATACACTGTTATTGCATCATCCACCATTCATGTTTAATCATCATTGACTCTTCAAAAAAGTAATATAAATGAATGGTGGATGACGTATTGAGTATGTATAAACCTTTACATTGACAATGTGTAGATATTACACTCAATCTATAATCAGCAATTGATATTACATAATATGTCACTCACGTATTAAAGTAGATATTATCTGCCTCCATCTGGGTACAAACAACATTATCTTCCTAAGAATTCAACACCATATCAAAACTGTAATTGCAAGCTTAAATATAAGGAATAATATTAGACAGATCTGAATATCTAATCAAACCACCTAATCAACACAAACCAAATTCACCAAACTCAAGTGGACCTTTACTACATGCATCTTTAATTCCCCAAACTGAATATATAAACACACTGCACATAGAACAAGTTAGAACTGGCACTATGGTGCCAGTGCCCCGATGGCAGTTCAGGGCATTCACTGACAGCAATACCGGTCGCACGCTAAGTGCTGTTGTAGAAAATTAACACAAGCTCCAAAAGCCCTCACCTTATAGGACAAATTACCCCCTGGTCTTGGCTCTCTTCATACCAAGGCTGTTATGGAAAGGTGAAACAGAACCTGACATAGGAGAACCCTCCTCGCGAAGAGTGCCATTGAGCAATGCTAGTTCCCGAAGCTGCTGCTTCTTGTAGAAATCCTGAGATTCATCCTGAAAGATAAAATTTCACACAATAATAAGAACAGTATCCCAATAAAGATGTGCACTACTTTGAATCTCAACGATTTGAATTCGGAAGGACATACCACAGGCTTAAGCAAATCTTCAAGTATTTCACGCGCCTGCATCAAGCGAGCATCTACTATTTCAACTGGTAATTCTGCCTCAACTAAAATGTGGAGAGGTTCATTCAGATGCTCATAACCAGGTTTGCCTCTCATCATTTCCTCCTACAAATATGAGTAAAATTTGTTTACAGGAACTAACTATCAAACTGAATTAGACTTAACATAATTAACATTGAATTTACAAGGCTGGTTAGACACCAGAGCATGTGGGGCATATACTACAAGCATATACCCCACCCACATACATTCAGATAATATAGGATGATATACCAATTGTTATAATTAATTTGTTAAGATCAACAGGACAAGAAGCTGGTTGAAGTCATAGACATTTGGATAAAATAAAGAGAAAAATGTCCACTGGATATTAGGGCAAACACAGTGATTTGATATTATACAATAAAATTACTAACAAATTAACAATATCTTCTCAGCTTTCAACATTATTTTACATTAATTTTATCTTGGTGCAAATGATCATGTTAGACTTGTTATAAATAACAAAATGTTTATTCTTACCCTAGCTGGATCCTTAATGCTACCTCGGCCCCTGATCAAGACACGGCACTCCGTACTTGCTTCTACACGCTTTAGAGAGTTACCTCTGGGGCCCAGGAGGCGACCAACAAAGTTAAACTGCAATATACCGAAGTCAATATTATATCAAGCAATGACTCAATTCTTAGTATATATCAGGGCAGAGATATATCCATACATTAGGATATCCATCCACAGGTATATCCACTCTCATTGTCCTTTTAACAATAAGGCCAGATGAGCTACTTTGTGGACTCAGCCAATTTTGTTTTGACGTGGACTGTAGGAAGCCTGGCACCTGCACAGTTTAATCACAATTTCAAACACAACAGATATGATGGTTTATTAACTAGCATGCACATGAAAATTGTATTTACTAGTGTAGTAAAGGCCACCAACAGATCACCAAAAAGTTCTGCACAAGCTTGCCAAAAGTCAAATGAAGTTGAAAACACGATAAAAAATACAGAAGTGGTAAGAGTAACTATTAACAGCTGTAACAACTAAAATGCACAAATGTGTGCCAACTATGTCAGTCAAAGAGGATTAGAGTGTTAGAAAATGTGTTACATGAACTTCGAAATTTCAACTGAACTCGAATCATGAAGGCATTATGATAACCAACAAACCATTTCAGCAACTTATCTAATAAGTTAATTCCTCAAACCTCATAATACCTACTGTTTCGCCTTCTACTTAACAGGCAAACACTTAAAGTAGCTAGTGTTAGCATTCTACCACTACAAAGTCAAGATTCCCATGTTAAATATATCCAGTTAGCATGTTTCATCATGTCTGTGATTTTGCTGAAAACTGTACAGCCATCAATCAAGTATTTGATTTCTCTTAATACAGAAAGAAGACAATAGATCCACTAGCAGGATTCTAAAAATAGAAGCTAAGTGACAAATTAATTGTCAGAGCTTGGTGTTAGCTATGAACTACCTGTCACAATCAATTAGAAGTACAATCACTAAGACAAGTGTCATGTGTTAGCATAAGATGTATAAATTGTGTCAGAAATACTTCTAAAATATAGAATTAGATGGAAATGAAGTTATGTTAATGGTTAGTATCCGTACTTCTGATTGAAATCGTGATGCCCATCCGTTCACATCGGCACCTCCATTTGAAAATATTCTGCCAGTAGCCAGGGGGCTACCATGTTCAAGCCCACTTTGACCTAAAACTGATGCATTCCCCAACAGCGTGGTTACACGCAGAATTTCTGCTCCAAAAATGTCAATTTTCAAGAATAAGATGTACCAGTCAACATTTGTTAATAAGTTAGCAGTCATTGCATAATCGCTATAGAACACAAATGATTGTTGAGTCAGTAAAAACTTAATGCTACCCCGACGAGATATGTCCCAGCTTTTCATTTTAGTACTCTAGGTAGGAAGAAAAAACATGCAGTCAAACGTCATACTTGCTTATAGGAAAATGAACAGATATTAGACACCAATAATTGTCACTTGGGAAAAATTAGGTTAGTAAACATTGAAGCATGTACTTCCATTATATCAACCAAACTAGTTTGAAAACATCTGAAGAAACATTACAATATAAAGCAGAATGTCTGCAGGAAATTTCTCTTCTTGTTGCTTTATCTGAGAGAAAACAATTACTAATAAAAAATAGAATCATAAAACCTAAGCATACAAGCTAAACTCTATAAACAAACCAGCAGAACGTAACCCTCTTTCTAAGTTAGATAAGCAACAGACTGATGTCATCTAATTTGTGAATTCCTTCACAACTAATATACCAACCTATAAGGCACGGATATACCAACTTATAAGGGTCTGTGATGGTTTAAAAGTGATCAAAATAGTTAAGGGTCTGTTTGGTTTAAGAAGACATTTACTGTTTTTATTAAATAAATACATGTATACAACCTTGTTTCATTTTGTTTCCTATTTTCAAAGATTTGTGCAGGAAATAATAAGAAGACAAAATTATGTTTTCATTATTACAGGAAACAGAATGAAAATAGGGCGTCATACTCATACATGTAATTATCAATGAAAATAGAAAAGAAAACATAAATTGTTCCATTCAAGCATTAGACCTGTGAACCATTTTCATCAAACCCTTCACATGAACTCTATCATACCACTGCTTCCTATGTTTGCAACAAATATTAATATTTAAAAAATAAGTCTATTTAAGGTCACAATGAGAAAGGAACAGGCCTTCTTCCATCAAAACAGAGTCAGTAGACATGGTAGGACTTGGCCATATAAAAGGGAGAACTTCAAAGAAACCTCTAGGTTGTCGGGATTTGGCCATAAAAAGGAGCAAACATGGGATTTAGACCCACATAAATAGAGTCTGCGGTAGCTGCCTTCACAAAAATGCGACACATCAATTGGACGTTGGACATTTACAGGTTTAACAAAAAAATTAACATAGTTCACGACTTGCAAGTCTCAAACGATATCCACTTATCCAGCTAAGTAAAACCCAATTGTTGATCAAATTTGTTAGAATATAATCTTCAGCCAAATGGCTTCCTTAATGACATGAGCTAAATGGCCTTTAACATTAAAATATAAAATTGTTAGCTCGTGATTTATAAATAAATAAATTCACTGTTATATAATAGGTGGTGGACCCTATAAACTTGATGTGATTAGACACATTGAATTATATGAGAAAAGGGCTTGCAATCAAATCCTGGATAACAAAGCAGAGCGGGATGACTGCCATTTTCACATTTAGGAAACAATATAACTAATTTATACTATAAACATATAAATGCTCGAAAATAGAAAAATAAAGAAAATAATTGCAATCATTGTTGTTGTTAATAGTCAAAAATGAAAATTAATGGATGCAGTCAAGGTTGTCAAAATCTAGATCTTATCTTAAGGTCAAGAGGGAGAAGGGAATATATAAAAGATGGAATCGTAAGATCCTACCAAATATATAAACTTATATCTAAATGTATATGTTTACAAAAAAATAAACTCAAAATAAAACCAAACCACTTAAATAGTTATAGAAAGTAAATTTATATCTCTATACACACACACACACACATATATATTAAAATGACACAAGAAGGGAAAAAATAGACTAAATCACACCAGACCACTGAAAATGATGAAATAGGGATGCAGTATCACAGAAAAACCAATAAAGTGAACAAGCAATTCTTAAATGTAAAAAACCCACAGCTAACACTTCATGAATCTTGATAAGGCTGAATGGTTTAAGATAACCCTGAAATGAGGTTCAAAATCAAATACAGGGGCTGAAATTGATTTCAGGATTTGGGGTGGAGTGAAACAAAAAACAAACATAGAGGAGAACAGCCATAGGTGGGGGCAAAATAGGATTTTTGAAGAATCATCACTCTAGCACCCACTTCAAACTGAAAAAGCAGCCAAAACTACTGCTCCACTACACGGTTTAATGTCGCAGCTACCCTCCGCTCTGATGAACACTACAGCGCTGGTATTTACTACCTAGGAAAAAGGGCATCAGAGAAAAGTAATATCTGACTTATGCCAAAGCTAATAGGCGACTGATTAATTAACTTCACACTTGTAGAGATGCTACTGTGTCGCCAGACAACTAAAGAGAGCAGTATGAAAGTAGTTTGATTTTCCCATACAAATAGCTATAAAGGAAGGGGGTGACATAAAGCTTATTTTCGCCAGTATTGGTAATATATATATATATATATATATGAAAATATACTGCAAGATGGATCTGACCTTGGTTTAACAATCGATAGCAGTTTGGAAGCACAGCCATGAAGGGACTAAGCTTGTGACGTTCTCCCAATAACTCAGTTAGATATCTGCAAATAAAAGGAATAAATCATGTAATGAATTAAGAAATTGTAGTGATTCAATTAATCACAAAAGCAAATGTACATGTATTAAAATTTTCAAGGATCTCTATCTATTTTGTTCAGTAGAACATGAATTGAAAAAGAAGCATGATCATGAAGAGAACTACAACAAAGATAAGGATGGTGCTTTTACAAATAATAGATTAACAATGAAAATGAAGCAAGGTCACCCACAAGTTCTTAACAGGAAAGTACTAAGTACTGTAACAGCAAGATCAACTTATTTTCCAGCAAGATCAACTTATTTTCCAGCAAGATCAACTTATTTTCCACCAAGATCAGGCTGCTATAAACATCCGATAACTAAACGGAATCAAACACCGTAATTCAACACATCATTACATCAATAAAATGGAATCCAATTCGGCAATCTTCAGACTTACAAACAGGAACCTTCAGATGAGATTACAACATTGAATCAATTCCCTCATCATTATTCACCAAAAAATAATCTCCATTCACAACATTTAACCTCAATTGAAGCTGTGGTTATAAATTGTGGATGCATTTATGTTACATTTACCATAATTTCAAAACAATGTGGCCAATGCTTGTGCAATTACAGTCATGATGTGGTTGCAGAGACTCCAAAAACACAACATCTGGACCACATTTTAAAACCATGACTAAAACTTCATAACGAAAATTTCAAGCTCTTGATCAAGGTTTTAAATCTAGGTACACAACTGCAACCAAGGCCACATCACCATAACAATTGCAGTCGCATCAACCGCATTTTCCAGTTAAGGTTCCGGAAATCTCCAAAGCTGCAACCACAATTTAAAACCTTACTCTAGATCTCATCCAATTCAGTAAACTACCAGATCAAGTCAATACAAAACTTATAACTCAAACAATCACCAACAACAATAACAACTAGATCATAATCATACAGTCAAAAACAAAAAATCATCAAATCAAATCAAATCACATCACACCAGAACTAAACACACCATAACCTATTTCACTAATTAAACAAAAAAACTTCAAATTACGAAAACATAAATCAAAGAAAAAAAAACAAGATCTGATATAAACATATATATATATATATAATATATATACTTGTCCTGTTCAGCAAGCGCGGTGGTGGAAACAGAACGAAGACCAGTGAGGTGAGGAGAGAGAGGAGCAGACGGTGACGGAGACGGTGGAAAAGCCATGTATCTTCCAACGCCGGAGGAAGACATGGCTAGTGTGGTGTGTGGTTGGTGTGAAGAGAAAAGGGTTGAAGAAGTGTTTGAAGTTTGAAGAGGTTAAGTGAATAATGGTAATGGGTCCCATGTGAAACGTTCTGTTCCTCTATTCCCAACCACACTTTGCGTCGGTGGAAAATTTATTTATCAAAAACCAATTTTATATTTTTTTGAATTTAATAATTTATATGCTCACCTAGGGCTGGAAACGAGTCGAACAAAGTCGAACTAGAGTTCAGCTCAGTTCAACTTGATAAAGATTGGCTCAGCTCGAAACTCGACTCGAATTCGATATGAGTTATTTTTTTAGCTCGAATTCGGCTCGATTAAAGTTCGCGAACTGTTCGGCAGTCATAATAAACATAAAAATTAGTTTATATCAATATATATGTATATATATAAATAATTAAATATATATATATATATATATCGAGCTAGCTTTTGAACCTAACGAGTCGAACTATATTAAACTCAAGTTCGGCTCGTTTATTTAACGAGCTCAATTTCTAGCTCAAGTTCAACTCATTTGGTTCATGAACTAAGTTTATCGAGCTAAATAATGAATCGAGTTTCGAACGAATACCGAGTTGGTTTGGTTCATTGTCACTACCTCTTATTATGCACATGGAAGGCTAATATTAGTTACTAGTTAGGACTTAGTTCTATTATGAATGTTTTTTTTGTTAATTGAACTATGAAGATTGATTATAAATGAAACAAATAGTGGAATGTTATTGTGTAATGAGTTTTGAGTAATGGGAATTCATTAAAAAATTAGAAAAAGGAGACTAAATTCACAACAACCAATTAGGTCTTAGTATATAAGGTCTCATCGAGGACAATGATCATTTTTTCCATCACTTTTCATCAAACTTCATAAAATAATATTAAAATATTAATTTTTCTTTTTTTCTTTTTATTTTTAATTAAATGAAGTTTTCTAATTAGTTTGAGATAAAAAATATAATATGAATAGGGACATGTGATCTCCTCCTCTCATTGGATTCTCTTCTCATACATATGATAGGCTAAATGTTTGATAGCCATAACTATTATTCAAATAAAGGGGTAAACTAATGAACTCAGATATTAATGAACTTTATAGAAGAGTTATTTATCAGAACAATGTTTTTATTGATCTATTAACAACAAGTACATCCACCCGAGAGGAATTAGTTATGTGTAAGGAGAAATTGGTACAAGAAATCGCAGATAGGCTTCTTGGTAATGGAATCCCCAAACAACCAATGAACTATTAATACCTGATTGGAGGATGTGATTAGTTATACTAAAAAAATACTAAATTCACAACATGTTTATTTAAAGAGTGTAATATACACAAAAAATCTAAATATTGTAAGTGTAAATATTTATATGCACTTCATATATCATTTACCGTTCATTTGTATTACTTTAGACACAATAATAATTAAATATGAATTGTATATTGACAATGTATAAAACTCTTATAATGTTAGTGTATATATATTTTCTCTTCATTTATATCACCATTAATTCTTAAATAAAATAATACAAATAAATATGCTCACTATTTAAGAAAAAAAGTTTATAAATATTACTTCTTTTTTTAATTAGCATAATATAATCAGTTTTTCTCTCGAATATCTCAAATGGCTTTTATTTTCAGCAAGTTAAAATGTTTTTTATTGCTCCTATATCAAATATTGATGTATGTTTTTTTTATAACAAAAAAAACTAGCTGCCACAAAATGTGAATATTTTGTGGTTGAGTTTTGTTTTTAGTATTGACTACCGTGTTGACCGGCATTCTGTGTCAGCCACCCATATTTTTTATTTTTTATATAGAATGCAATATATAAACTCAATAGAGAGTGAAAATTTAGAATATAACATGTGGTAGTTAATATGATATACATAAAATTTGTGCGAATTTCTCATTTTGTGTGTCTAATAATCATTATATATGTTTGGAAGTTTAAAATAGTTATTATTAAGGTGAGAGATGTGGTTAATTAATGTGTTGGTGGTTGTTAATTAGGATTATATGATTTTTTGTAAAAATTAAATAATATGAATGGCAAAATAGGAAGTGAAAATTATATAATGATAAAAGTTATACTATGTTTTACTTTTATAGATGGTTATTGTTATTACTTATTATTACTACGTTTAGATAAAATGGGAACGTTATTGTGAATGAACTATTTGACAAATAAATCTATGAATGTATTATTTGGTTGGCAATGTTATTATTATGATTGTCAAAGTGGTAGGTTATAATTTATCTTTAATTGATTGCCAGTTATTATGATTGTCAAAATAGTGGGTTATAATTTTTATTTAATGGATTTCCAGTTATTATGATTATCAATTATCAATATGGTAAGTTTTAATGAAAAGTTATAGGAAAAAAGTTGTGAAAATTAAAGGTAGAAAGGCAAAATAGGGAAGTGTTAGTGCTGGAAAAAATATATATTTTAAATTAATTAGAATTTACTCATGATTTAATGTATTTCAAGGAAAAAGGCTTTAAAATCCACGAGAAAGCAGGAAATTAGGTTCTTTTTTCTAAAAGAAGAAAAACAATAAGAAAAATTGTCAGATGAAAAACTTGTTTCAAGTATAATAATAAGAGGGGTTGGTAGATGGACGTTTATTTTTTACAATTTAATTTTTGTATTTAACTCTGCTTTAATTATTAACTATGTGGATGGAAAATGAGTAAACTACTACTTGATAAGACTATGAAAAGTCTAAAGTATATTAACCTAAGTTTCCATCAAAACTACACATTAAATATTTAGTTAACTTTATATTAAGGTTATTAACGTGTCAACGTAATTATATATATATAATATGAAAGAGGAGTGATTTATTTCACTCAGATATGGTATGTTGACGATATGGATTTAACAAAATTAATAGATAAGACTAAATGTAATTAGTATAATTTAACTTAAGTGTAAGCGGATCCCTCATCTATATATAGAGAATAAAGTATCTTTGATATAAGACCTAAAATCATAACATGTGTCTTATTTAATCATTTTCTATAAAAATATTTTTAAAATTAAATAAAACAGTACATATGTTATTTTATTGATTGAAATAAAATGATAAAAATTAATGTGAAATTTTTCATGGAAGGATCACCTCTAAATGAATATATAAGACTTGTCCTTCAAGTTGATATTCCAAGATATCTAATGTATAAGGATATCCGATGGAGGTCAAATAACAACATAATATATAATATAAATAGAAAAAAGATGTACGCACTAACAAAATATAAATTTTATATATAATTATTGCATTATCTATTATTTATATTTAGTTATTATTAACTTTTCAAAAAAATAATTCAAATAAATAGTAAATAATATAATGACTGTGTATAAATCTTTACACTCATAATACATAAATATTATAATGAAATATAATTGTGTAATTGAGTTAAGAATAACTATGAATCACCAGTCTATTACTCTTATAGAGAATATCATAGAAGATTTTGTTGTGACAAAAATGGAGAACCTATGTGACATTCCCATTACTCAGGATACTCTTCCTAGTTGTAGTTAGAGTGGTAAGGTTGTTGAAGGTTGATGGTAGTGGTGTTAGGAAGAGCCATCAAAATATTCTAAATTTTATTTCTTATGTAACTAAGAATTGTTATGTGATGTTATTTCTAAGTTCTAAATTTTATAAGAATAAAGTATTTCCGGAGATAATTTATCTTTTTAACTTTACTAATTGTTTGACATGTGATCTTATTTCCATTAATTTAAGAAAGTTTTATTTTAAAATTTATTATAAAAGATAAAACATGACACATATTAAACACTGAGTGAAGTTAAAGAAATAAGTTATCTCCTAATATGAGTAGATATTTTATTCTCAAATTTTATTTCAAACCTCCTGCTACAATTGTTATGCAATGTTATTTATATGTATTTCAAATTTTATTTTTAATATAATACTGCAATTGTTATGCAATTTTATTTCTAAGTATTACAAATTTAATTAATAACTTAATACGACAATTATTAATCAATGTTACTTCTAAGTTTTACGAAGAGTATAATATTTATGCATTGATAGTGTAAGGATGTATACACAGTTAGTATATCATTCATCTTTCAGTTGGATCACTTTTTTAAAGAGTCAATGATTATTGGAAATGAATCGTGGATGATAAAATGACAGTATAAATAACTCTTACACCATCAGTGTAAACATCTTCTTCTCTTTTACAAATGTTATTTCAAATAATTGAGTCACTCAGAATTCTGTTTGTAGGTGAGTGTATGATTAAGGCGTAACCATTGAAATAAATTTATCATGTTTAGAATATAATATGTAAGCTCTAGTTGAAATGTTTGTAAACTGCATTATTATTTTTGTAATAATGATTGCACAAATTAATTAGTAGATATGATAAAAGGAGTAATGACTTTTCTTTGATGTGATGAAATTTAGAAACAATTATATTTTTAGAGTCTTGTTATTGAATATTTAAGCCACAATGTCCCATTATAGTGAATGTTAAAATTTGTATATTTTTTCGGGGAAATATAAGAGATAATTTGCCTATATAATGAAATTTTATAGGAAATATAAAATGTGTATATTATTTTTAATTGAATTACAAAAAAAATAATAGGATAAGATAAAGAAGAAAACAATAATGAATTTTGAAAGTAATGATGACACTATTTTGATGCTACACCTTATGAAGAAACAACCTTATGACTCTAAAATAAATAGTGAAGAAATAGCGGCTGTTATGCAAAGTACAAAAGACGACGCAGTGAACCTATGGCTCTCAATAAACGTTTGACTATTGATAATCGTTTGGTTATTCCTCACAATCCTTGTTTGTTGTTGATATATGATTGTCACATAAATGTAGAGGTATGTAGTAGCATCAAGAGCATAAAGTCAAGATAATAAAATATCTTTAAACACAATATTCTTTGTGAAATCACCTTCACCCCCTTGAATTTTCCCTTCTTTAATAAGAATTTTCATGTTAGCTTTTGAAAATTATTTTGATAGAGCAACATATAGTTGTCCATGTCCATAGGCATGTTTAGGAAATCCCTACATTGAGAGTAGTCTATCATTGTGCCTTATTTTTTCTGAGTGCAAAACTTAATCACACAGGAAATTGTATTATGATAAGAGCAAAAGGGAGTCCCACATTTTCCGACACATTTTTAAGTTTAATCCTAGGCATAAAGCTCTGTCCTGCATGTTGACCACTTAGGACTTCCACATCTAACATATTCATGTAAGTCCCACTACATATAAACCTCGTCCCATTGTATAAGCCAAAATTTGGGTCTATGTTTTGCAACAACATCAAGGGTGGACCTTTTTTTACTTTTAGAACATGTGGTGGTAAAACACCAGGAGCAATGGATTTTAAGTACTCTTGTTGGTATAAGTTGTTTGTGTCTCCTTCAACCTCATCAAAACATAACAAATTGTGATCTTCTCATGGAAAATGATTGATAATTATGTCATTTAGTTCTTGAACATTATCGTTTGTGGGTGTTAGTACAACTCTTTCTAACATATAAGAACCATCCCATCCATGACTTCCCAAATTGGGAAATAATTCTTCTATAAGTTGTTATATCAAATAATCTCATTCCCACATTATTGTCATTGAAGTGTAAAGTATCAAGATAACACTTAGCTTGCCTATGTTTTAATGAAGACAAAAGACTTAGCAAAAGCTTAAAGATAACTCAACAAATTAATATGCCAAAGATTCAAGAGCTTCATGTCTAGACTAGAGTCTTAGATACGTGTCTTAGTTTTTGAGTCTAGGTTAGGTAAACCTAGATGCAAATCTCACAAGTTCTAAAAACTATCATATCATTTGTAGGACATCTAGATTATTATATGTTCATGCATTAATCATACATGTTATTTGTGCATTTTAGGCATAACATAATGGTAAAACATGTATAGTTGATAAACATAACATATAGGTAGTTTACCATTTAATATCTAAACTGAAAATATGCTAGTTAATCGATTAAGTACAACTTTAATCGATTAACGAGAAAAACAGTTTTAACATTTTCAACAGATAACTGAAAAACGGATTTCAGTTATTCTCAAATAGCCCGTTAATCGATTAACAGACTACATAATTGATTAATTGGGCATTTAACAACTTTTCTATATAAACGTTTTTTAACATATTTCATATACGATTTTAGATCTGTCAGTCACTTAGTTTAGAATTGCTAAGTTACATATTTTCATGTTCAATGTATGTCATATAGGAAGAGAGAATTGCATGTGAGATTAGAGTGAGATAGTATCATTATTAGGGATTAACTTGTCATCTATTGCATGTGATAAAATGTGTTCGTCATTCTATCTTGTTCTTGCGTGATTCTTTCATTATTGTTTAGAGATTTCTTAAGGGTAGAAATTGCATGTTCTTCATGATTCTGATCTTATACATATTCTTGGTAATTGAGAGATTTGTATAGGGTTTTTAGATTGTTCTTGATTGTAACATTTAAGCCTTTTAGTGCTTCACATTACTCTGTTTTTGTTGTATTTTGTAACAAGGAAAGTCGTCTCTTGGTGTCGTACCACCAACGAGATACAGAGAGTCTTCACTAATCCTTGGAGGTCTTGAGTTTATAACATACTCTTAGCTGGGGCTGGATCGTAGGAAAGGTTTTCCTAGGCGATTGGTAAGGTCAAACCAAGGTAGGGGCTCTGAGAATTCAAGAAGGTAGCATTCAAGGTCTTGTAATTGGAAGTGTGTATGTAAGATACATTGACTTCAATTTTAGTGAAGAATCCCATATCAGAGGGGAGGACTGGATGTAGTTTTACAGTGGGTCACAAAACGAACTACTATAAAAACCTTGTTGCAGGTTGTTTCTTTCCCTTATCTCTTTAAGGTAGGGGCTTTTAATTGCCTATTGTAGCTATTAATTTGGATATAGTAATACTTCCATATAAAGATCATTTCTGTTCAAATAGATCGGAAGGTTCTCCTTGAAAAAGAGTATCCTTTCAAGATATATCACCCCAACCAGTTGGGCCAGTTAGGATTGGGGGGCGTTAGTGATCCCTTCCACATGTTATATGTATTTAACCTAGCACATATCATGACAGCCAAAAAAATATCATGATGAGCGGCGTTTACACTTCTTGGTGCTACGAGAGAGAAGATCATCCTCTTCGGTTGCAGACCCACTTTTTAAAGCAATTTTAGTAAATATACAGGCACCATACAGTTCATCAAGTAAATCATCAAATCTAGGGATAGGATGATGATACTTTACCGTGATATTGTTAATTTCCCTACAATCAGTACACATTCTCCAGGACCCATCCTTTTTGGGCACAAGGATAACAGGAACAACACAAGGACTCATGCTTTTCTGAACCCATCCCTTTTGCATCAACTCCTCCACTTGTTTTTGGATTTCCTGAGTATCATGAGGGTTGCTCCGGGAATGAGATCAATATGATGCTCAATTCCCCTTAAAGGTGGGAGGCCACGTGGGACCTCTTGAGGAAATACATCCTTAAATTCCTGTAGAAAACTTTTTATAGAATTAGGTACAAAAATATCAGAGTGGGTTGCCTAGATATTAAAGCACCCTTTACTTCCCCTTTAGAAGCCATCAAACTTTTTCTTTTTTCATTTTTTTTTCTTTTCATCTTTTTTTTTCTTCATTTTTTTTCATTTTTTTCATTTTCACTTTTTTTGTGTGGATTGTTCAATTTTCTTATTACAATGCATAAATATATATTTGTGAGAGAAACCATCATGGATGGCTCTCCTATCATATTGCCATGGCCTGTCAAGCAGCATATGGCTAGCCTCTATCACTTCTACATCACATAGTATAGAATCGTCATATTTCCCTATAGAGAAGGGAACCTTTGCCTGTTGGTTTACCACCATATCTCCAACCTCACTTAACCATTATAGTCAGTAAGGGGTTGGGTGGATCCTCGTCACAAGGTTGAGTTTAGAAACCAACCTAATGCTTACCACATTGGCACAGTTGCCACCATCAATAATTAGGGAACATACATTTCCTGCTACCAGACATCTAGTATGGAAGATGTTCTCCCGCTGACCTTCCTCATCCTCCCTAACTTGGCTCCCTAAGAGCCTTTGCACCATGAGCAGCTCTCCTTCTGGAACACCAGCATCATCTTCACTTTCCTCTGAACTTGAAGCCTCTGATTGAGACTCCACCACTCCATTCTTCATCACCATGGTCCTCCTGGTTGGGCATTGTGAAGCTATATGGCCATGCCCATGACATTTGAAACACTTGACCTCCCTGCTCCTAGTGGTGTTTTCCATGGGCTTCTTCCCTTGGGAAGAGCTCACGACCTCCTTTGGAATGGGCCCCTCCTTCTTGGACTTGTCCTTCCACCCTGAAGATTGGAATTTTGTGTTGGAAGAGTATTTGGTTTTTCTCCTCTACGGTTGTTGTTCTACCTTCATGGCTTGTTGTATCAGGTCCTCTAACTCCACTACATCCTAAATTTCCTGGTTCAGTCCATGAAGAAACCATGCTATAGTGGCTTCACGGTCCTCATGAAAATTGGATCTCAGATGAGTCAACTCCATCTCCTTATAGTACCCATCCACTGATTTGTTTCCTTGGGTCAACCTTTGAAGTTTGTTATGGATATCCCTTTGATAAGATATCGGAACAAACCTCTTTCTCATCACAATTTTCATTTCATCCTAAGAATCCACTGGTTCAGCACCACACCTCCTTCTGAAACTGGTCCCACCATACCATGACATACTCCTTGAATTCCAAGGCTGCCACCTTGACCTTGTTTCATCAGAATAATTATGGCAGTCAAAAACCTGCTCCATTTTCAACTCCCATTCTAGATAGGCTTCAGGATTATTCATCCCCATGATGGTAGGGACTTTATTCTTGACCCCATCCATTCGGTCATCCATCATTTTCTCCCTATGGCCACCACCATCATTTCTCCTTTCCCCCGCCTTCTTCTCATTTCTAGTTCAGAATCACTCAAACCACTATTGTGTTGCCTTTGATATTGTTGAATCCGCATCTCCTCCAATTGTTGTTGGAGTGCTCAGAATTGTGCACTCATTTCATCAATTGCTTGCATATAGGCTCTGATCCTAGGGGATTCGACTTCATCTCTTATAGGACTAGACATATTCTCACTTTCTCTCGACTCTTTTCTCTCAAAGTGTTTATTGTGTATCGCACCCTCACTTTTCTCTCAAATCCTCCTTGGGTTCTTGATTGAGTCAAGTTAACAAAGAGTTGATTCCAAAATGGCGAGAACTCAGACTTATCAAACAAAATGTTTTTGTGTTTTCAGTTTGGTGGGTAAGGACCTTTTTTTTGTTTTGTTTTCGATTTTGTGGGTGAGGAGAATATTTTTTTTTTGGTTTTGTGGGTAAGGGAATTTTCTTTTCGTTTTTTTTCCGGTTGGAATTGGTAAGGAAGTTTGTGTTTTCGGTTTGAAATACAAATTTAAATAGACTTACACCAAGGCTAGCTCTAAATACCACTTGATAGAATCCCTTTGGGAGGACTCTGGATTTTGATTGTGATCGTTCTTGGATGAAAGTCTTTTGAGAAAAATTTGTTGTTTAAACTTTGAAACTTGTTTTTGGGGATTTTGTTTTGTGAATTGGCCGTGGACTAAGGGTGTTGATGTTAGTATTTTTTTTGGTGTTTTGGGTGTTGTATTTGGTCGAGGGTTAGGTGTTATGGAAAGGATTCGTAGATGATGAATTGGTTAGATGATTGTAGGGATTCTTTTTGGCCGTGGGATATAAGGTTGTATGTGAGGATAAAAGAACTTGGGAAATGTAGAAGGTTGAAGGCGCCATAAGCTTGATTGCTTGATAAGCCTAATGAATTTCGCCACAAGGAATAAGAACCTTGATAAGAAATGATCTTGGTTCAACCAAGAAACTAGGAGAATTTTAAACTAGCAAGGAAAGATTATCCAAGGTAAAATCTGAAGTGTCTTATTCCATAGCCAAAACAAAGTACAAATAGCATAGGGAATTCAGCCAAGCCTCATGTCCCACGTGAAAGAGAGTGTAAATTACATTGGTTGAGTTTCCCTATTCAATTTCACATGTGTTTTTTTGTGTTTAATGCAAGAATTTGAATTTTGAATGACTCATCCTTGATGATCACGTCCATATTCATGTTTGTGGCTGAATACATTGCCCTGAATACTCCTCCTTTGGTGCAATTTAAGGAAAGAATACATTGCCTTGAATGATTTCCAAATGTGTTGCTCTCATTAAGGAAAGAATGTGTCATGATCCTTTATTGATTGGGAACAAATTTGATTATGTTTGCCTTGGTCTAATTCCCACATGTATTGAGTCTCAATTTGGTAAGTTTTGAAGCTTGCCATTATTTTGCCAATATCTTCAAGATTTGGAGCCGATTTGAAATTTGATTTGGTCCGAGTATGGAAAGAAATTACTCCCCCATAAATTTTATTTCACACCCCTTCATGTAAGGAAACAATCTCCATGAGTTGATGCATTTGAATTCTGATTTGGTCCGAGTATGGAAAGGAAATCAATCCTTCACACCTTGTAGTTCACCCCCCTCTCAAGCAAGGCAAGGCATTCATGTCTCATGCTTTGTACTTGGATTACACAAGCCTTAAGTGCCACTTTATTACAACTACTACTTCGGCTGCTCAAAGCCTAAAAGGAAATTATTAATTGTTCTTTGCAATAAGGAAGTAAAATAACTTCTAGACTACATGTAGAGATGATGATCTCCACTTTATTAAATATATCTCCCACATGCCTCATGTAGTCCCTCCTTGGCCGTTGCCAACTTGAGTGACTTCTATGAAAATGATGCAATGTACGGGCTTGACTTCTTTGTTGGGCTTTGTTGATTCAGCCACTTCTTCCACTAGTTGGTTGAGAGCTTGACGTGCCTTCTTTGTTCTGGATCGGGTCATGGGCCCTCTTTTCCCACTTAACTCTTCCTCATTGATGGGCCTTGTCAGCTTCATATCACCTACTGATTTCAAGGTAGGGGAATACCTATCATTAACACTTAGAATCGATGATTTCGCGCAGCCACCCAGGCACTAGAGAAGGTTTATGATTTGGAAGGATTGCCTAAACCTAGAGTAGATAAGATTAGAGCAGGATGGAATCGAAATCCTTTGTATTGGCTTTGGGCCATAAATGCGATAGAGAAGGATTGTGCCCGAACCTTCAGCATGTGCAAACCTGTTTGCACGTCTCGTGCAGAACTAGATCAAACTTAAACTATTAATATGGATGGAAATTGCATGGAAGCGGACGAACTAGGAAAGCAACATGGAAAGCGAGGCTCGTAGCACCCCCCATTCATCTTCGTTTAGGCGGTAACGGACGGGACTCTTATCCCCCGACTAAGGTACTTCCATTCCCTACGTATGCCCCTACATGCCTTCTCTACATCCTCTCATGCCCGGGCCAGAACATCACATCTTACCATGATTGGTAGGAACGTGGTTTCTCATGATAACCGGGGTTAAGCTGTCCACTCAGGGTGGAAGGTGCGTGTTGCTGAAACTTTTTAAGGATATGCTGCTTCCACCCAACCAATCGGTCCTGGCCCAGATGCTAATTAAAAAGTACTCACACACCAACTAGGTGGTAAGCTACATGATCTGGATCTACTAGCATGGTATATTATGCATTCGCGGTGGTATCCGCTCGAGCTACTAATGGAATTAGGTCAATTGGTGAACCTCAAACCTGCTTCTAAGGATTGAGATAGGTAGAGTTCACTCACCCTAGCAGCGGAATTGAATCATAAAGCAAGACAAAATAGGCTCTTACTGGTCTAGAAAGAACTTCCCTAGAATCAACTATTATTAGTATTAGTTGTGGGACTTTGGTGCCTTAAGCGGAAGAGGGGATTTCTTTCTCTTTCTGGTTGTTATGCTCCTTTCTTATTCTTTTTTTCTATCTCTGAAGTGAGTGAAGTCAAGCTACCGTCAGCAAATCAGACATAAGTAATACACGTAAATCCTTGTCCTTCAGAAAGACGATGGCGATTATCTTCTAGTGGTTTAATTAAGAGTTCAAAGAGTAACATATAAGAAAACAATTGTATGAATACTCGGAGCTTAGCTCTATCGGAACTTACCTCAGCGACTTTAACTTACTATCGGCTTCAGACCGAAAGAGAGATGGAATCCATCAAAGATCTAGCATTACTCAATCTTTCTAATAAAGTAATTTCAGTCATTGATTGACTACTATTCCCACTTCTTAGGAGTGAAAGGCTAGAAGTTATTTTCCTAGGTTGAGTCATGAGTTAGTGTGATAGACCGACTCTCCTCTTTCTTACATGTTATAATAGTGGGATTTTAGCTTTTCTGGATTTCCCACCAATTCCTTAGGTAAGGAAGGAACTCTTTCTTTTAGGAATAATTAAAGTGAAGACGTTCAACTACCATAGAATCAACAAACTCCTTATTTCTCTCCTGCATGAGATCTTTACTATTGGGGATATTTTTAAGAAAAGAAGACATAAGGTAGTTTACTTGCTTACTTTGTTAGAGTAAGGAAGAAATAAGGAAATAAGGCATACGGACAGGGAATTAGAAGAGGGGTTATTCCTTATTAGCTATCTTCGCCGAACTGACTTCAGGTTCTAACGGAAGGGTTATAACTACCTTTAACTCGCTCACTCGGGCGCAATACCCATCCTTCTTGAGCTTCCCATTAACCCATTTAATGCGGATTAAAGGATGAGCTAGCCCTCCGGAAAACATATATATAGGTTTCAAAACAACTAGTTGTGGAAGAGCAGCTAAGCATCAGAAGATATGAATAGAATAACTGATCTTTACTCCTCTGGGCGCTCTACCTTTTCTTGTCTTGAATGGAATTCACGCACTCGGACGATGGCATTCCAGGCAAGAAAGCCAAATAGGGAGGAAAGCAAGTCAGTCAAACAGTAGCAAGCCAATTCCCTCTGATCGGTCCTAGTCAGACTCTTTCTTGTCTTAGTCTGTGCTTTCTAAGAGCCCCACGAAAGGAAGAAGCTAGTACGTATATGGGCGAAGCCACAACAACGTACGAGAATTAGGATGGGATCATGCCCATTACAGTAGTGTGAAGCGATAACAGAAAGCGGACAATACCAGATCCGGTCCATATGAACTCGGTGATTAGACACCGAGATTCAGATTACTCTTCTCTTCGTGTGGGCCAGCAGGTTAGGGTTTTTATATTAAAATAAGGCATGTTGGGGGAGTGCATGATCTGCGGGCGACATGAGTCAGCGAGACGTAGCAAGTAACCCGTCACATATAGAATTTTCCTGACAAACGAATCATATGTGCCTAGAGCTCATGGTCCATCAGAGGTCAAAAGGCCATTGAAAGAACGAGCAGAGTGGCCATTTCATTCTGCACTATCTCAACATACATAAGCCCAGCAGACGTAGGCTTCTAATGGTTGATCACATTATGCAACTATAGCGGATTCACCCTACCCTAAGGGTTCTTCCCTCTTGTCCTCGGCAACCATCAAGTTTATCCTTCATCAGAGAATCTCATGCCTGAGGAGGACTCTTACAAATGAAAGAGCCAGAGTCCGCCTTAGAAGGCCTTCTCTTCTTTGCTGTCCATCTGTGTGAGAGGCATTCTTCAACTACTGGCCCAATTTCTTCTTGTCAATTTCAACCCCTCTATTATGCACTAAGAACTTTAGGAAGTTTCTTATTGTTATTCAAAATGCATATTTTGACGGGTTCATCTTCAAGCCGTGTTCTCGCGCTCAAACATTGTCTTGAGATCAGACAAATAATCCAAAACATGGAATGACTTGACAACTACATTGTCAATATACACCATCTCTACGATGTTGACAATAAAGTAATGGAAGATAAGGGTCATTGCTCACTGGTAGCATAATAGTCCGTCCAACAACACCCGGACAAAGAAACGTTGTCTTTGCCTCGTTCTTTTTGGAGATGAAAAGAAGGTTATACCCTATCGTCCATGAATGACATAATTTATTGCCCATAAGCTCTGTCCACTTACAGATCAACAATTGGAATTGGGTTCTCGTCTTTTTTTGGTGGGGCAAAAAGACGATAGAAAAAGGGATCTAATGCGAACCTTGATGCCCGACGGGCGATAAGGGTGAGGTAAGGGACAAAACTAATGTTGTGTGTAAAGATGCATTGAGGAAACCTCTTCTCGTCCCGGTCGAAAACCATGTAAAGACGTGTGAGGATATTACATCTCGTAATGGTAGAAAGAGGAAAGGCTAAGCTAAAAATGTTAAGATTTCTTAATAACTTACAGACACTAGTCATTTGGATTTCTCCTTACTCATGTAAGTCTTCTCAGTGGGCATTTAGCTAGCCTATATCTCCGCTTTTGCTTCCGTACTCAACCGTCTCTCTCCTTAGTCCAATCTAGCCTCTATTGATTGAGAGGGTTGAAGACTCCTTTTATTTGATTAATGCAATTATGAATTCCACGAAACTTTATCGATTCTAATGCAACTTATCCTTTTGGAGCTGACGTAACAAACTACGCGAGCCTCCCGACGAAGCCAACATAAATCCTTTCTGAATCAAAGAAAGAAGAGACATTTTAATTATGGTGGTATACCATACGCCTGTTCTGGAGCTTCTAGTTCCAATCGAAGCATATCTATCCGTAAATGAATTTGTATGTATAGCCACTTCATACGTGATCGCTCTTCCTCTAAATGGATTTTTATGTATAGTCACTTCGCCAACTAGTGTTACCTGTGCTTTCGTGTCTCTTAGTATGGTAAGCACTGGGTGTTTGCGAGCAGCGAGGCTTACATCCATTCACATTAGTTCATCCAAAGTTCGTTACCCTTATGCACGATTTATTGAATTAGCCATTTTCCTATCAAGGTTAAGGAGTCAACTGAGCATCATAACGTGGACCACAGGTCGCACATAAATCATGACCAACAGCCATCAACAGTCGACTCATTGGTAAGGCGAGATCTTGAAGCCCGATTTCAGGTTCAGGTGGCACACCCCCCATACAAGCACCACTTGACGAAGGGGGGATGAGGAAAGCTGTAGGCCAAAAACCTTCGGACCTTCCTTCTAAATGGGAGTGCCTGGAGCAACTCATCTTGTCATTTCGTTGTTGCTCATTCCCATTAGGGTTTGGCATAAGTGTTTGGCCTTTCTTTCTCTGCGCTCGCTCACGCTTTGATGACCTATCTATGGTAAAGATAAGATAGTATGGAAGAACAGTAAAGAGAGCACACTGCAGAAGGATTCTAAATATGACAAGTCCCCACTGGATTCGAGAAGAAGGAAATGAAGAACGAGAACAAAACGAAATGAGGCATTTCCAACTCTAATTTCGGATGAGCTTCTCCCAATTATGTCTGGTAATAGAATAGGGCGGCTTGCTCTGACCAAGACTCCACTTTTTTCTCCGTCCATGGAGCGTATGAATTTCCTGGAATGTAGATAGACCAAAAGAGGGAATGAAGGGATAAGAATAGGAATTATAAGACCATTGGAAAAAGAGGCACGTGTGGAAACATCTCTACTGACGAACCATATCAATAGGAAGGGTTCTGTCGTGCCACAAGGAATGACCATAGAAGTAATGAAAAATATAAAGTTATGTAGTTGGACCATCTGCTCTATCCGTTCGAGTTTTGCTTCTCTAGACCGGACGAAGATGAGTCACTAAAAATGAAAGTGTTCACAATGCATACCGAAAGGATACCAATGAAGTCGACCATTAATGACTAGTTCGAACATCTGGAGTGGTCTGATCCCTTATTTGATCAAAGAGACTGCTCACAGGGGTCTTGAACCACCTCTTCCCTCCTGCCCTTCTTGAAGTAATTGGTCTCAATCCCTTGTTCTCATTCCTGTCTCGGTCGATAGGTAGGCCATGTGAGAAAGATTCCCTTCCTACAAAAAAGGAAAGGACAAACAACAGGGAAGGAGATTCTTTGAAAGCCTACTACTCTTTTGTCCCTTTGCTATCTTGCTTGAATGGAATGAATAGGCTTGTTGACTGGCTTACCACCCACTTTAACTAGAAAGCATAAAGTAGAGATGCCATACTCTTCTTTCATGTACTATGCCTAAGACATAGAATTCGAACTCAGAAAGAAAGACATTGGCTTTCTTCCCTGCCCGGAATGAAAGAGTGAGGGGAAGATATCTTTATATAAGGAATTCCATCTCAGATTACTACTGGTTTGCTGGAAAAGCATTTCCTCTCTCTTCTTTCTTCATGTTCACATCTTATGGATTGATTCATCTTCCTCCAAAAAATAAACCTCCATCTGATCGATAAGCTAATACTTTCATGTGCCTCTACTGTTCATCTTGGAGCAGCACAAAAGAAACTTTTTTCATCCCTACTCATCAATCTCGCCCCGCCGTTCATCAAACTTTTCGACCCTAAGGGAGGGGTTTTCAGACAAATCCATCATTGAAGGGTTAGAATCCGGATCGCTCACTCATCAATTTTTGCTTCTCCCAATGGGAGCCTTTACTATTAAGGGCAGGGTGGTAGATGGGGAAGCATAAATTATAAGATGGAAATGGAATTTGGGGTCCTATTGAGATGGAAATGGAATTTGGGGTCCTATTGACTTACGGAATCTCCAATCTCTTATCTCTCTGAATTGACATGAGGGATTACCTTTTTTCCTATAATGGTGAAATGGAATTACCTTTAGTTAGATAGGGTGAAGCCCTTATTTAATTAATCAATTAACTTTTATCTAAAACATAAGTGGTCCTCTTTCCTCTCTTATTGTAAAAAATAAAGAGACATCAAGACATAGACCCCAAAGCCCCAAAGGCCTATGAACAAGGACGTCGGTAACTGGTGTAGGCTAAGATCCTTTGCAAATTGGAAGAGCACAACTACACTTTGCATGCTATTCCATGACTCAGTAAGAGAAGGCGATCCCTTCTCAATACCTTATCGGGGGATTTCCTCTTGAAGTTGAAGAGGATTCATGCCTAGAATGCGCTATTTTATAGTATAAGATATCCACGCACAGAGACTAGGCTACACGTGAAAAAGAAAGGGCTTTCCACGAGAAGATAGAAGCTACTCCAACTAGTGGGCCCCCAATTGGAAATGAATAGACTAGAACTGGATCGCTTGTTGTAGAAGGAATGTCACTGGCTAGCAAGGAGAAGGAATAAACCGCCATTGAATACCTATAACCACTCTGTCAAGCCCTTTTTTCCACTCATGAGACCATATGAACACAGATTACCCTAGTTTATCCTGATGAGACAAGACTCCTGCATCGAATATGGATTGAAGGTGGATAAGGATAGAAAGGTAGTTTCCTCCTATAAGGGAGATGACTTCTTGCTTGCCCTTTGAGGAGCGAATAACGAGCGCTTTGAATCAAGCTCTTAGAGTACTCGTAAAGATCTGACAACAATGTTTTGATTATTTAGAAAGATATTTTTACTTAGTCTTGGCTTATCTTTCTAAAGGGAAGAGGTAGCGTTTAATAATGCCATCACTTCTCTCACTCCTAGCCAGGCATGACGGAATAAAGGAGTTGGGAAGTGACATTATGTTATTGGACCGATGATGTGGTTTTTTCCAAACTTATTCTCTCTTTCTTTGAATTACTCGATCTGATTTATTATTTAAATCCCTTTTTCTCTATGATGCTAATTCAGCTACTCACCTTTTCAATTAAGTGGCATTTGGGCCCATAGATAGAGTCATCCCATCAAATGCCTTTTTTTTAGCCTTTTTCGCTCTTTGTAAATGGAAAATCCCAAGTTTAGTTATAAATCTTTACTAGATTTTTGTAGTAAACAGATGTCAGGAACCTAATGTGAAGCTGGAGATCAGTGAGTGGCCTATTCGGGCTACGTGAAGCTGTTGGAAAATCGAAGACAAGCTCGGGGTTGGGTCATTCTATATCCGGACTAGGTTTTGGAAGGACCATTCCTAACTCGATATGTGGGATTTCGGTTCCATCCAGCAATACGTGGATCCCACATATGAATGCATTTCAACAAAGATCTGTTTTATAATTTATAAGCCTGCCCTGCCCTATTGAAAAGAATGGTGAAGTGGTTACTGATGCTATCTGAACTTGAGATAACAAATATCACATTTCTGTACTCCATCATAGACAAGACCGTCTAAACTAGACAGGAAAACAATCCTTCTTTCCTACTCTGGGATCAATGTTGGACACAAGGATGAAAGAAGGTAAAAAATGTTAGCATAGTGGGAAGAGACCCCCAAAGCTTGGCACGACCTCTTCATAATACTCGCCTTTGATGGAAAGTTCGGTGATGTCCCTTAGATGCATCATAGTAATTAGAGATAACGAATAAGATCTGAAAGAGGGCATACTAAAAGCACATAGATCGTCAAAATTAGAAGCTTTTTTCAACTCTGTTTAACCACCCTATGCATGCACGTCACTCTCTTGCTTGGATTCCATCTAATGAGTTGGACTCGAACCAACACCTCTCGCAGAAAACGAACTACCTTTTATTCTAATCGTGATTTTTCTTACCCGATTCCTCAATTAGTACATCCGGTGGGATAATGGGTTCTTATCCCAAGGTCCGTTAGTGTTACAACTCCACCTCTGATGACAATTCCCAAGACCTGACGAGAGATCTCTCTCCCTCCATTTTTATTTTGGCATATGTCACCACTTTGTTCGCGTTTCCATTGCCCTCAACCTGTTGGTTGGCCAAGGCGCCCTAAGGTGTGGGAAAAAGCCCAATCCCTTAATTTATAATTCCTTCTATGCATGTGCCGAAATAGAAAAACTTGTATAAGATCAAAAGAAGTCCTTCTCTTATGTCAGGTTTGGGGGAGGAAGAATTGAATCCGCCTGGAGCGAGCCTAGTCTGGGATGTTTACCCATAGCCTTCTTTATTCTTTTAAAACCATGTCTTTTTTTCGTATGGGACATGGGATCTTTTTTTCCCTAAATCCATTCACCTTTCTAACCTAAGGCCTTAATTAAGAGTTATCCCTTCTAACCAAATGAAAAGGAAACCAAGGGAAGCAGGCAAGCCTTAACTAGTGCCATCCTCGAATAACCCAATGAAGTCTGGGATCTATTCCAACTTTACTTAATGTAAATATTTGATCAGATTCGTGAACCTTATTGAGTCCATGGGAAGATCTTCTTGTTCGGATTGCTAGCTTAGCTGCCCTTTTGGATACTACCATTTTCTTTTAATTTTATAGCTTACATCCAGGCCAAGTCCTTTTCTTCCTGTGGGAAACCAAGCTATTGATTCTCCCTGTGTCAATGTTATGGGTCCAATTCTCACTCTCTCATTGATCTCTCCAAAAGCTTAACTTGCGACCTTCTGATTTCTATCCTAAATAGATAAAGAAGGAAGTCAAATCAAAAGACGAGGCTGAGCATTAGCGATGGGCTGGGTAAAGAAGGGTGAGTGTAACGATGGTGGGAAGCAGAGAAGGAAAGTCAAGGGCTTTGTGGGCTAAGGTTGATATTCCCTTTAAGATAAGAGTAAGTAGGTCTAGAAGGCTCATATGCCAAAAGAGAATGCTCTACATGACTAAAGTCAAGGCGAACGACGTTAATACAGCTGTGAAGAAGACTCTCCGATTTTGACTTTGTAAACTAATAGGCCTTCGTAACCTAATGCTAAATTTTTACATATAATTTATAATGGAGCTATCGTCTATTATACAGGGATATTATATAAATTTGTACTCGTCTACTAATGCCAGAAAAATTAGCTACATCAGATTGACTACTATCCTAAGATGATAGGACCAGTTGGAACGACTTCTTCTCTTTAAATACTAGCTACCTGTGAACACTGTTCTTTTTAACTTTTCCAGCATAGTTGAAATCATGTAGAAGAAGGCATTCCATCGGAAAGGACACATCACATGCCATAAATCCACGAAGGGATGGATGGAATAGATAGGCACAAACCGTTGACCCTAATCTTACCAAGATATACAGGTATTCAATCCAGAATGGGCACAAAAACTGTTAAGGAAGTGAATAAAGCAGAAAGATACACATTAGTCTTAGACTTAACCCTAGAGGAGAATGAACCACCTCCGCTTATCCTAGAGCTAGCCTCAGAGTAAAGTTTATGTTAACCATACCACTAGGACAGGAAGGGTCTATCAACCGCCTCATTTGCAAGGCTAAGAAGAGCAAGAATCTATTATGCCTTTCGCTGCTCAGTTATGAGCCAGTAATAGAATAGGAATTTGTCTGGATTGACACTCGCGGTGCTTATCTTATGTATGGGTGGGTCCCATTATTGAAACATCCAGGAAGGTAAGGTAGTACTATCACTTTAACCAATGAAAGTCAGATGTTTGTGTTATAGGCTTCTAGGGAAATATGGAGTCATAGATGTTCTGTCATATTAATGTCGCCCTAGATTACCTTTCTGATGTCTCCAAAGATGCGAGAGTCTTGACACTACGGATAACTCCAAGGTATATACTCTTTTTTTCTTTACCTCGGGTTCCTATACCATCACTGCTGCCTTATTAGGGGACTGCAGTTGCTTGTAAGGAGCACTTGGATTGATAACCCAAGGCACCACCCATTCGGTCATCAAACTGTTCAACTTAGAAAGGCAGGGTGGACAAAGTGGTGGATAACCTTTAAACATTCTCGGAGATTCCAGAGTTGGCAGCTACTCTTCTTTATTATCTTCTTATGGTTCGTTTAGATCTTGCGATCAGTGGAGCACCTATTAGAAGGTTCTTAATTTGATTGAGGAAGTAAGGCTTGACTGGCCTTCTCTAAATTTAACTCACTTGGTTGGGTACCTTTCCGATCCCCTGCTCTTCATCGGAGGTACAACATGTGTGTGGGGAATGAGAAGGCGGATCGTCTTTACCGCTTCTGTTTAATTAGTCAAAATTGACCTAGAGTCTTTGTGGTGTCGATGGTCAAGAATGTCTTACCTCAAACTTCCCTTACCTCTTCCCTCATACTTCCTTTATCTCGAAAAAGACTATTTCCCTGCCACGCTTCCCGTCTAGTGAGGGATGAGTGTCTCCCAACATGGAAGTAGCTTCCGTATGGTAGATTGAAAATGAGTCTGCAATCATAAGATGGTCACCCACCCTAAGAAAGATCAGTTCAACAGGCCAATTCACACATCTTCCGCAAAGTACCAGTGTCAACCCTATGAGCTAACTGTCCACTTTTTCTAGGAAAGCGTAATCAGACCTATGAAAGTCACATATTTTACTTATATACACTATATACACGGGCTTCTGAGAGGATTTTTTAATCAAGCCAAGAGGAATCGATTTAGCAGTCCATACCTGGTAGATTTAGGAGTGACTGGTAGTGAATGCCCTGTAGCAAAGATGCAAAACAGACTCGACTTAACTTCACTTTAGTTCAGTTTCCCCTGGAAAAGATGGAATAAGCTTTTATTCCTCTTAGCGACTATGAGCTCATAGGGAGCCGCGAATGAACTTGGTTAACAGGGACTAAGAAGGGATATGATTTGATTAGTGTGCTTTCTGCCTGTCCTTTCCTTACTCTATCGATGGTAGTCTTACTCCTTGGCTTGTACTCGAGATCTGATGTTCGAAAGTGGGAGTTCAGATCTATGTTCAAAGGAGGGAGTCTATTAGTAGAGTGTCGATAATCGGGTTCTTGCCTAACATTGGTTTTCTTTTATTCCGCACTATCTGGTCACTGGTTTGAAGTTAGTGCTCCGTAAGTGTATAGTGAACCTAATGTTCTTATTTACTTGTTGGACAGGTTTGAGTGTGGATGGTAAGTTAGTGTCAGCTTTTCAAAGAGATATTTTGATTCATCCTCGCCAACATGAGAAGGGAATAGGCCTTGAGGGTATTTTCGAAGCCTCTACCTAGCCCACACCAAGGCGAGGCACGTCTTTCCAAGGTCGAAAATGACGACGCATAGTTCGTCAGCTTCTTTTTGAGGTAATAATCCTTCCTTTCTTCCCCTTTCATCATGTTGGCCTAAGACGCATCTAATGGAGTTTTTCGTGACCAAGAGGTATAGCAAGAGGGGTCTTCCCTAAATAAAAAAAGTACCAAAACCGAAGAATAAAAAAGATAGGTCTTAATCTTCTCGAAAGCACTCTACATAGTCAGTCTAGGGCATCGTTCTACTACTTTTCTTCTTCCTCAAGAGCTTGAAAATGGGATCGCAAAAGGGAGTGAGCACACCTTCAACTAGTCACCTGTGTCTAGCTTTTATGTCTCTTCCAGCTCGTAACCTCGCTCCTAACTATTCATATTCACGGCTTATTCATAATAAAGGTTGTAACCTCCTAATCAAGGAATGGAATTCTCTGCTCCCCTCGAAAAACTCCATTGCTTTGACTATCCTTAATGACCTGAGGATGCTTCTAGCCCTCATAGAAGAGCAATTGACCACTACTACTATAATGGAGAAAGGACAAGCTGCCTTCTAACCCAAGGTCTAGGTGTAACGGCCCTAGGGAGAAAGTGTGCTAAAGCCCGATGAATAGACAGGGGAGGGGAAGTCCTCCTGTTCAGGGAAGAGGAAGGGTGGAAGTCCTTGGCATTCCTGCCTTTCTTTAAAAAATACAATAAACATAGAAGAGAAAAGGATTGGCGTCCTCCCAGAGGTCTAGCCAGTGAAGGTCAATTTAAGTACTGACCCGAATTACTTAACTTAATAGGCATGCGGAGGAAAGACCTAGCTTTTGAAGTCGTACCACCAAGAAGAAGATCAGGGGAATATCTACCATCAGGCTTCGATCTGAGGTTGAGGTCTAGCCTCTCTTTCTAGTGGAAGTTGAGCTCGTCGGATCTACTATCCCGTGACATGAATGATTGTTGACCCTACCCCTTCTTATTGCTATTTGTGACGTGGAGTGCTTAAGTGAGATCAGCGGTCTGGCTGGTCCTTGGACGCTGGTCCTTATAGTCTAGTCTACTCGGACCTCTACTAGGGCTAGAGCTAGCCAGAAAAAGAAAAGACTTAGCCAAAGATAAGTACATAATAAGAAAATGCCCCATGCCCTACCTTCCATCCTCCTTAAACTAGGCTTTATTGCATAGTAGTCTACCTTTGGTCTTAGGTTCGCTACTTGCTAGCTTAGAGCTGACCCTGGCTGTGATCAATAAGTTTGCAACTAATTCTAGTTTCGTGGTTGCCAAAGATTTGAGAGATGGAAGGAATGCTTTGTCTAACTGTAATGCTTGTCTAGCCTTTCTAGCGAAATTGATAAATTATAAGATAGATTCATCCTTCGTTCTAACTTTTTCCTCGGGAATCCTTCGTTCTATTCATCCTCCGGTCTACGTTGCCTATCCTTGCTCTAGAAAGCCTTACTCAAAGGCTTGATCCTTGTAATCCAAATAGAAATGAATAGGCGGATAATATTATATATTTGTATGCGAAATAAGGTAAAAAGTCCCCTTTGATAGCAGGTATGGTTTAGGGAAACTTACACGAATCCAGGATTTTTATTATCGATACTTTTACATAAAAAAATTATTGTAGTGAAGTAGGAGTTGGAGAGGCACATTTCCTTCTGATCTCATATTAGTTTTTCAGTGTATGCTTCCCATCTCTATCTTTTTACCAGCAGACACATCTATCCTTTGCGTCGTCTTTATAAATATATTTTATCTTTTTCCGAAATAGCGTTGCTTATAGAAAGAGAAATGATTCGTCTTCACAGTGTAGAAAAATATTATCTTGGCAAGATCTTACGGAACATATTTCGACAAAGCAAAGAAAGTACAACCTGTCAAAATATCGATCATAAGAGAAGAAAAAGAATCAATCTTAGGCCCAAATAATCCCATGTCTTTCTTGATTGGTAAACCTAATTGGCGATTTACAACAAATAAGTCTTTCTTCCTTTTTTTTAGAGCAAGAAAAGAAGCAGAACTTCAATGAAGCTTTCCTTATATGGATAACCAATCCATTTTCAAATATAGTTGGGAGACTTTACCCAAGAAATGGGTAAACAAAATGGAAAGATCGGAACATGGGAATAGATCTGATACCAATACGGACTACCTATTTCAATTGTTGTGCTTTCTTAAATTGCCATACCTATACAAGGGTTCAAGTTTTGATTGATATTTGCGGAGTTGATCATCCCTCTCGAAAACGCAGATTTGAAGTGGTCTATAATTTACTGAGTACTCGGTGTAACTCATGCATTCAAGTACAAACCAGTGCAGACAAAGTAACACGAATATCTCCGGTAGTCAGTCTATTTCCATTAGCCGCTAGTGGGAGCGAGACGTTTGGGATATGTTTGGTGTTTCTTCCATCAATCATCCGGATCTACGCTGTATGTCAACAGATTACGGTTTTGAGGGTCATCCATCACGAAATGACCTTCCTCAGAGTGGATATGTAGAAGTATTCTATGATGATCCAGAGAAACGTGTGGTTTTTGAACCCATTGAGATGACCCAAGAATTTCGCTATTTAGATTTTGCTAGTCCTTGGGAACATCATAGCGATGGATAATTCACAATCAGAATAGGTCCAACACTATAGGATTGGGGACAAATCAAAAGGAAATGCTATTTGTTTTGTAAGAAGAAGAATCCACTGTTATGAAATGAAAAAATTTCGTGGGAATTGTTTTGATCGTTGGATATCATTTTTTAATAGAAGGAAGAAGTGTTATCGAACGATTTCCTGCAATTATTCCCAGTATGTTATTTGTATTGAATCTAGCTACAAGTCTCGATCTATACAAAACGCACTCGGTTTTTTTCTTTCGATTTCATTGATAGCAGAAGAGCCTGACTCTATAGGATATGGGCACTAGTGCTTTATTAAAAAAAGAAAAAGTCAAAGGGTGGTACCGCAATAGGCTACTATTCGAGGCTCGATTCGCTTCTTCAAGTTCCGCCTCTTATTGGAAAACTAAAGCGCTAATGTGCCTTATATTTTTTAATTTAGTAAAGCCTCACAAACTTTCGCGCCAGGCGCTCACATTTTTCGTCGTCTGGGTGGAAGCCGGCGGCAGGGCTTGCTTAACCGTATATATGGAATCGGGACTCGCCCTAGATCTCCGAATTGGCGCCTCACCTGAAACTACTAGACAAACTGAGCCACCATGTACCCTCTCGCCCGTCATATGCTATGGATGGTCACACTAGCCCATCGATGGCATGGCGGGATTTCCCGTTGACTTTTCTTGAGGTCATTCTTTTTGGAGATCCTTAATTCTGGAAAGAAGGAAAGGCATGCATCCAGACCGGAAGCACCCAAAAAGGAGTCTTAGCTTTAGGTAGTCTTTCCATGCTTGGCTTTGCAAGGCAGGCTTCCCCTCGCATGTCCCTCTTTCTCCTGTCGTGTCTTTTGGGGCCTTTAGTTGGGGTTTGTTACTGCCCAACTACTTATCTTGCAATGGAAGGCATCTCCGATAAAGCAAAAGTTGCGGTTCAAAATCCTTACCTTTCCATAGCGGAAGTGATGCGATGATCGATTGTGCTTTCAGAGCACTTGAAGGGGACCTTATTCACAAGATTCTAACTTGAGTGAGGAAGCTTGCTTTTAGCATCAAAGAGAAGATCTATCAGACCAGAACAGGCAACTAAAGAAAGAGCAAACTAACTAAGCTAGTGCTGGTGCCTCTGAGAGATTATAGAGCCGAGAAACTTCACTTACACAGATTTGTTGAAGAGGACAATAGAGAGCTCAATCCATTTTTGGATATCACTTGGAAGTAAGGTGAGGAAGATCAAAATCATTTGGAGTAGGATCTATAGAAGTAGAAAACTAAGAGTCACTTTCAACAAGACTTTCAAGATGAAGAGCTTCCACTACCGTCGGAGGATCCTAGAAAAGAAGCACTCTCAATCACATCATATCGGTCTACCAACTAAGTCTATTAGGAGCGTAAGGCCTAGCCTAGATCGGAGGGAGTGAAATTTTTAAAAAAATGCTAGTTTAACTTAGAAGTCTTGGGTTACGGAGCTCTTTGCTAGCTTAGGGGCAAAGAGCGAAGGGGAGGATTGAGGGGAGACTATAGTCTACTTGACAAGCTTTCAATCATCTCTCGAGGAACAAAAGGTACAATAATAATGAAGAGTCTTATTCTAGAGATCCGAGAACCAGATAGGGATGCTTCTGATACAAGGGACGAAGATTTGAGATAGGAGTGAAGCGAGACTAATTTCTAGACTAAGCTACAAAGGGACCAGCTTTCGGCTTAGACTATGAGGAGGGGACCGATAGTGGGCAAGACCAAAATAAAAGGATAGGCACGAGGTAATTCGCCTGATATGGATAGGGATTATGGTACTAACTAGACTGACAAGAGTTGGCATTGCCTTAATAGCTTTAGTTGAACCAATAACTAAGTTGTTGGAGTGTAACTTTCTAACTTCTTTCGCTTCCAAGAGTTCCCTGTTTTCAAACAAAAATTCAGTCAACCTAGGAATATATTTATCCCTTTCTCAAGGGAATCCACTAAAACTAGAGGGGCGAGGTTCAGAAGATGGTGCAGCTGCAGTATCGAATGCAGAAGAAAGAGGCGAGCGAGTAAACCGAAAACTGAAATAAATTCGGGAAAAGACTGGATGAAAGACATTTGATCGTTAAGGATGTGATCTAATGTTGGAGATGTTATATATCTAAAGTAACTGGTGGCAATCTCCCGACTGGCAGATAGTGGGTATAACATGTCGAATATATAGTCTAGAAAACACTCGTTATGCCGACTATTGATAATGCTAGCATGAAACTAGCTTGTCAGCATTGCTCTTACACTAGGAAGATTCTCTAAGACCTATAGGCCAATTAGACTGAATTAGTTAGTCTATCGATTACCTATGAGATATGTCCATTAACTGCTTTACTTGCTATTGATAGGTTAAACCAAAGGTAAGAAGTAATTGAATGAGTGTGTGGTAGTATGAATTCCTTCCCTGCTCCAGACTTCTTTCTGTCTTATCTGTCTGTCTTTTGTTCTCTCTTAGCATATGTGGGATTGTACATACCTACCTATTGTCTTCTCTTCTCATATTCTCTTTTATCACATAAAATATAAGGCTAATCTCGGCCTTACCCTGCGAAAGGACTGTTTGAATGTCTTTCTCCCCCTCTTTCAAGGGAAGTCCCTTCATCCCAGAAGTGACGTTTGACAAACCTTCCGAAAAGAGCTGAATTAGCCATGTTTACAGCGCTTATGCCTGCAACGGAAAGAGCAGCAACTAGAGAGCCACAAGTTGGAGTGATGTAGCTCACTGAAAGAGATGTAGGAGGGGGCTTTAGCTTTCTCGTTAGATCCCTCTAGAAATAGAAGGAGCAGTAGGAGGACTTTGAACGAAATCGAAGAGTACTGAGAACTTGTGACTTTCCTTCAATAAGAAATGTCTGAGAAGATGATTTGAATCTTTAAGAGTTGATTGTGAAGGATGTTGCATAGCATATAGGACTATCAGTGACATGATTGAACCCCTTCTTTCAAGGCTATCCATTCTTTCTTCTTGAATGGCTTGGTCTCCGACAAAAAAGAATTATTTTTCACCCTTCTAGTTAATAGGAGTGAAAGGATCTTCATCCTAAGAATCATCATACGTTGTGAGAGTTAGGAAAGGAAAATGAGCTGCGGCTATTGAAGCAGTTGGAGGCAGGGCTAAACGAGAGGTTTACTCAGTTGTGATTGCTCAAGTGGAATCAACAGTGAAAGATGGCAATGAACTAAGGGCTGGATCATTCTAGCAGCAGAGATCTCAATTGTCGAGAAGATCCTGCAATCCCCCTTTTAGAACAGGATGGCAAAGCCCACCAGTCACCCTTAGACTACACTTCCTTGAAGAAGAACCTAATGCAGCTCTATCCCACATCTGATCGGTACCCTTACCCTTGGTGACTCTTTCTGACGCCTTGTGACAATGATTCCTCACCGAAGGGTCGTGTCACCATAAGAAATTGCTTTCATTCAAAGAGAAGTCTTTCTCTTAGACTCACTACCAAGACTATCCTCTTACTTCCCTTCCCCATAGTGCTTTCTTGAAGTCTGAAAGCCCATTTGTGTCAAGACTAGGGATGCGCTTAGTCACGAAGTGACTCTAGTTGGAGGATCGAGTGACTGAATTGTGTGAAAATCCTTAAGGAAAAGGAAAGACAAGAGCAACTAGCAGTGGAGGATGTTCTTTAAGAAAAGCAAAGAAGACACTAAAGCTCAGTACGCATAGAAGTAAAGTCTACCTCTATTTAGCTCTACTGACTTTCTGAGACCTATACCAGGAACCCGAGCCTACCTCTTCTGGTTGAAGTTTTGATATATCAGGTATTCCTTCCAGAGACATATTCTGGTTACAGAGTGCGGGTATCCGACAAGTAGGTTAGCCAACAGGTGAATCAATAGGCTTTGCTCCTGCCTTCGCTTCCAGGAGAGAAAGAGAAATGGTCTGAAAGCGATTTTTACACAAGATAGGATGGCTGGGAGGGAGTTCTTGAATGTTGAATCCCTGTATTGAACTCATACCCATCGGTAGGATTTCTTCCCGCTTAAGATAGACCTGATTCCAGTGTATCATAGAAAATAAACTTTGCTGCTGGTTTGGAACCTTGAGCAGACTCCGGTGATATTTAATCAGCCAGAAGGCTCACTCGTAACATTTGAAATGGAGCTTGAGCTACTAATAAGTCAATACCCTCTATTATTATTTCACACAATCTAGGAACTTCCATAAATACACGAATAAGTCTATAGGAAGCTATCCGAAGATATGACATTCTTTCCTCTAAGGCAACGCCTCTAGCTACTAAACTACTTGAGCTCATTCAATAACAGACAAGCGTTCATTGGCTACTAGGGCGCTACTAGAACTAATCAGATCAGATCTTGGGTTCCTAACTCCTTTAATATGAGTGCATATGAGAGAATCATGTTAAAGAGAACTATAAGGAAGCATAACCTAGTAAGAAGAAGAGATAACATCGGAGAAGATCCCAACAATGGCTATTTGTACACCACTTAATGTACCATCAGTTGCTGATTCAATTGGCTTAGATTCAATAGTTGCTGAGTTGATAACCAAATTGTTCAATACGGATACAAAATCTCACTCATTTTGCAATGGTCGAGTAGATTCAGGAGACGCAAGAGCAGGAACCACTGCTTGACTAGAAAGACGAAAAGCAGAAAAAGGCTCCTTAACCTACTCACCTTGAAGGCCAGAGAAAGAAAATGAGCCAAGCCCGTAGGGTGTAAATTAAGAAGACCAATAGGGAATCAAAAGGCAAGATTGAGAGATAAAAGGTCAGGCTTGTTGCCAAGAGGTTCACTCTAAAAGAGGACATCGACTACACTAAGACCTTCTCCCAGCTTTCTTTTCCTTCTCGGCGCAAGTTGTACAGAAGCGTGGCTTATACTAGGAAACGAAAACTTCCCCACTAAAGAATTGCATCATACCGGTGAAAGGCAATCCTTAATAGCCTAATGAGATTTTCGATTAGTCAGCACTATATAAAGGAAAGGAAGGAGAATAAGGGAAAGTGCCAAGTCTTTTATCCCCTCCTTTGGGAGTCTCTCGTCCTGGGGATTTTCTTATCTGTTGAATTAGGTTCGTACCAGTAGCTTGCCATGGTTCCTTTGAAGAGGGGTGTTTACAAGGCTTTTTTAGTGCAAGAATGTAGTGGAAGACGAGAGGTAACCTGAAAATGTAGATGTCACCCTAGACTTGGAGCCTAGGTGATTTGACCCTTCATAAAGATTTTATTCGAGGCTGACCTGCTCCAAATGCTAATTCTGCACATGTGTCCTCATTTTATGTGAGGATTTGATTTCTCGCGCTCCTATTTCTGGATGAGCTAAGATAGATTATGTTTCAGGTCTCCGTTTTAGGAAAAGCTTGATTGGGAATAAATGAATTGAAGAAAACCAACGATAACTTCCACAGAGCCATCTCTGTATATGCTGATCGAAGTCGTACCCACATAATATAACAATTAAAGACTACAGTACTAGGAAGTGACTCATAGGTCGTTTTCTAATGATTATCTTTCAAGCAAAGCTTCAAACACCTTATACTCACACACACACAAGGGGCTTTTGTTGTTGGATAGTAGGAACATAAATCAAATTCAGAAACAGTAGTTAAACAATGTAATAAAATGGCTAAATCCCTTTGGTTCGTTTGTTCACAACTCAATCCTCAGTTTCAAAAGATTATTTTCAGATTCCAACCATTAACTTCCGAATTTGTTGAGAATCAATTAACTAAGCGATAATCAATTCAAAATTCTAGAACCTAAACCGTAAACTAGGCGAAATCAGTTTAAGCATGAAATGATTAACAAATTCACACGAACTTAGCATTCATGCTCTAGAGAGAGTAAATCAACTAAGTGAAGATACACTCAACCAACCAGTTTCTAAGCAATGGAATTAAGCAAACCATATTCAGAAATAAGATAG
>NC_032013.1:9455112-9455456 GCF_001865875.1 Lupinus angustifolius
AATGGAAGAGCAAACTGAAAATGAGAAAATGAAGAATGAGTGAAACCCTAGTAGAGCAAAAAGAGGGAAAACAGGAATGTGTTTTTTTCAAAGTGAGGCAAAGTAAAAGTGTGTGTGATTGGAGTGGGGAATCCGAATTTAACCCCTCCAACACACATAAATCGAATTGGGCCTAAACAATGGGCCCAAAGCTAAATTACAATAAAAACAACTTCTAAATTAAAAATACAATCTTCACTTCAACACATATCATCGACTTCCATAATGCCCAAAATGCCATTGGTGCCAAATGTGATCTGAAAATGATAATAGATTTAATCAGGCCAAATAATCCCAAATTAACT
>NC_032013.1:9455556-9456169 GCF_001865875.1 Lupinus angustifolius
ATCCTCCTCCTCATTCTCATCCTCATCCTATCCTCATCTTCCTCCTCATTCTATCCTTATCCTCATCCTGTTCGTCATCCTTATCCTCATTGTCGTCCTAATCCTATCCTCATCATCATCCTCAATCCTATCCTCATCCTCATCCTCATCCTCATCCTCTTCCTCTTCCTCATCCTATCCTCCTCCTCATTCTCGTCCTCATCGTATCCTCATCCTCCTCCTCATCCTATCCTCATCCTTATCCTCATCCTATCGTCACCCTCATTCTCATCCTCATTCTCGTCCTAATCCTATCCTCTTCCTCTTCCTCATCCCTATCTTCCTCCTCATCCACATGCTATCCTCATCCTCTTTCCCGTCCTCATCCTTTCCTCGTCCTTATCCTCATCCTTTCCTCGTCCTTATCCTCATCCTCTTCCTCACCCTCATTAACGTCCTCATCCTATCCTCATCCTCATCCTATCCTCATGCTACTACTCATTCTATCCTCGTCCTCATTCTCGTCCTCATCCTATTCTCATCCTCATCCTCTTCCTCTTCCTCATTCTATCCTCCTCCTCATTCTCGTCCTCATCCTCATCGTCATCCTCATTCTAATACAAATCCTATACCT
>NC_032013.1:9456269-9457321 GCF_001865875.1 Lupinus angustifolius
AGGAGCAATGGGGAATAAGTAAAAAGTAAGCAAAAATCAATCCAAAATAAGACCAAATCTCTAATTCCAATCTTATTTGCCTTACTCAACCTCTTATTCACTTTTGTTTCTCTTTTTGGTGTTTTTCTTTTTCTTTTTTCTTTTTTTCTTTTTTTTTTTGAAGAACGCTTATGTACGCAATTGTATTAACCACAATTAAGACATAACCAAGAATTCACAAGATTTGAAGAACAATGCACCCTTTCTTACTTAATACCTATTCCCAAAACAATTCCAAAGCTCCAAAATTCCCTAAGGTTAGGACAATCATGGTTTTTCACTTATAAGCTTGTAATGAGCTAAGTAACAATGAAAGAAGTAAAAGTCTCAAAGGGGCTATCAAAGGATAAATTCGTTCAAGGTAAGCTTATATGGCTAAGTGGCTTGTTCAAAAGAAATGCCTAGATCATATGTGCATGTGAATATCAAGTATCAACAAGAAACAAGTCAAGTTCTAGAGTGCAATCACACATGAATTTATTAGATGGCATACAGCAATCCATCCACAATTAAGGCTCAAATTCTCACAAGGGACAAGTCTATCACAATTGTTTCAACCTCTTAATTCTCAAAAGCAACTTGACATACAGAAATGCATGGATTCACACCACAAGATATCAAGACTTAAGTGAATGAAAGTATGGGAGAAAATGCCCAAGCCTAAGAAAAACCTAAAAGTCAAAGAAAAGTATGCATGAACAAAACCTACAACCTACAATAGTCTCCCCCACACTTAAACTACACATTGTCCCAATGTAGCACAATCAAAAAATCCAGACATACATGTCAATCAATGGAATTGGACAAGTGCAATAAAAGGTAGAGAAGAGCAAGAAGAGCTCCCTGATTCATGGAGGGAGGAAAGTGGGTTCAACCAATGAGTCCTCCTCCACAAGTTCATCCACTAAGGAAGGATTTGTGAGGAAAGGCTTGAGGGGGTGCCCATTAACCTTGAAGTTCTTATCTATGGATTCACTTTTGATTTATACAGCACCATAAGAAAACACATTAGT
>NC_032013.1:9457421-9457930 GCF_001865875.1 Lupinus angustifolius
CTTTTTGACCAACCAAAAATTCCTTTCTAGAAATCAAGTTATCATGGAATCTTTTGGTCTTCTCTTTATAGAACTTAGAGTTCTCATAAACTTCTAAGCGGATCTCATCGAGTTCATTCAATTGGAGCTTTCTTTCTTGACCAGCTTGATCAAGAGCCAAGTTACAAGTTTTCACAGCCCAATATGCACGATGTTCAATCTCTATAGGAAGATGAAATGCTTTACCAAAGACAACCCAATAAGGGGACATCCCTATGGGTGCTTGTAAGCAGTCCCGTGTGCTCAAAGAGCATCCTCAAGTCTGTGGCTCCAATCCTTTCTGTTAGGCTGCACCATCTTCTCCAAAATCCTCTTTATCTCTCTGTTTGAAATCTCAGCTTGCCCATTACATTCGGGGTGATAAGGTGTGGAAACTCTTTGAACAACCCCATATTTCTTGAGCATAGCTTGCACAGATCTATTGAAAAAGTGGGTACCTTGGTCACTAATAATGGCTCTGGGTATGCCAA
>NC_032013.1:9458030-9458251 GCF_001865875.1 Lupinus angustifolius
ACAACCCGAGCATCATTAGTCTTGGTGGCCTTAGCTTCCACCCATTTAGAAACATAATCAACAGAAAGTAGAATATAGTAAAAGCCAAAAGAAACAGGAAATGGACCATGAAATCAATACCCCAGACATCAAACACCTCGAAAACAACATAGGTTGTTGAGGCATCTCTTGTCTCCAAGAAAGGGTACCACCTGCTCTCTAACACTGCTCACAAGTGCTAC
>NC_032013.1:9458351-9458782 GCF_001865875.1 Lupinus angustifolius
AAGAATGACAAAACTAAAGGACTAACTCAATCTCATGATCTGGAATGCATCTTCTAGTAACCTGGTCAGTACACAAACTCCACAAATAGGGATCATCCCAAATATTATATTTAGCATCACTCTTAAGTTTATCATTTTGAGCTCTAGATGCAAGTGGAGGAAAAACAGATGCAACCAAATAATTTACAATATTGGCAAACCAAGGGGTAGGGAAAGAAACAGAAATATTCAGAAGTTGTTCAAATCATCTCTAATAGGCATCATATCAACAACTCCTTCAATCCTGCTCAAGTGGTCAGCCACCAAATTTTCTGCTCCACTCCTGTCACGGATCTCCAAATCAAACTCTTGGAGCATGAGCGTCCATCTAATCAACCTTGGTTTGGAATCAACTTTCTTCAATATGAACTTCAAAGCTGCATGGTCAGTGA
>NC_032013.1:9458882-9459277 GCF_001865875.1 Lupinus angustifolius
TGGAATCAGCTTTCTTCAATAGGAACTTCAAAGCTGCATGGTCAGTGAAAACAACAATTCTAGAACCAAGCAAATAAGACCTAAACTTATCCAGAGCAAATACAATAGCTAAAAGCTCTTTTTCAGTTGTGGTGTAATTTGCTTGTGCAACATCTAAAGTCCTAGAAGCATAATAAATTACCCTAGGCAGTTTGTGCACTTTTTGAGCAAGGACAGCCCCCAACGCATAATTAGAAGCATCACACATCAGCTCAAAAAGGACTGTCTAATCAGATGCCTGGATAATAGGAGTGGTGGTTAAGGCTGTCTTGAGGCAATCAAATGCCTCCATACATCTATCATGAAAATCAAAGACCACCTCCTTTTGCAACAGGTTGGATAGTGGAAGAGCCTTC
>NC_032013.1:9459377-9459594 GCF_001865875.1 Lupinus angustifolius
TGTAATTTAGAACAAGGTTAGTTTCGATGCATTTATGAAGAACTCTATCCAGACTATCCAAACATGCATCAAATGAAGATCCATAAACTGTAAAATCATCCATAAACACCTCTATGCAATTCTCTAAAAAGTCACTGAAAATGCTCACCATACACCGCTTGAATGTACTAGGGGCGTTGTCTAGGCCAAAAGGCATCCTCCTATAGGCAAAAAAGCC
>NC_032013.1:9459694-9460004 GCF_001865875.1 Lupinus angustifolius
ACAAGTCCATGAAACTTAGGCAACAAATGGATTAGTCCAGTTTTGAGCACATATGGCACATCCTCATTGGAATATTGGATACACAAGCTTTCATATGTGAAATCAGGTGCAGCAAGCTCCCTTAATGTCCTCTCACATGGGATTGGAGGTGGTTCAGCCATATCTTCAGAGTATGTAACAGAATGCACAGAAACAACAGGATGCACAGAAACAGCAGAATACACAGAAACAATAGAATCAGTATCACTATTAGGTAGATTAACACTAAGATGAAAAGACTCACTATCTAAATTTAAATTCCTAACTTGTC
>NC_032013.1:9460104-9472072 GCF_001865875.1 Lupinus angustifolius
AATGTGATATGAAAATGGTAATAGATTTAATCAGGCCAAATAATCCCAAATTAACTCATTTTAGGAATATTAGTCCAATAAAGTCTAAAACACTAAACCATGTGAAACAAAGTCAATTAGGCACCAAGAATCATCAATCATGCTAAATTAAGGTTATGAATAGTGTGTAATATATTGCTCATTGGCAAACATAGGCATATAGTTGAAACCGATCTCACATTATTGAGTCATGCTCACCTGCCTATGTCATTTTGGGATCATGTCTTTGTTACATCAGTTTTTCTCATCAACAGACTTCCTTTCAATACCCTCAAACTCGAGTCCCCTCATCAAATTCTGTTTGGTCATCTACCTAATTATACCTTTCTAAAAGTTTTTGGATGTGCTTGTTATCCTTTGCTTAGGCCTTTCAACAAACATAAACTCAGTCCTAGAAGCTCAGAGTGCATCTTTCTTGGGTACTCCCTAAGTCATAAGGGTTACAAGTGTCTTTCTCAAGATGGCAAAATATTTATTTCAAAAGATGTTCTCTTCGATGAACATGCTTTTCCCTATACAAGTGACTTCTCTAGACTAGTTACCATTCCTCTCACCGATTCTTCTATGTCTGCATCATTTCATCCTACTTCTTGTATGGCTTCTTGTCTTGATGCATCTATTCCCAGTCTTTCTTCTCCTTGTGTTCATCCTTTGTCCTTTGTCCCTCCTTCCATGTCATCTCCTTTTTCTCCTGTTTTTGAAAATTTGTCAACCCCTTCTCCTGATTTGTCTATCCCACTATCCCATGTTCCTATTCCTTCGGGTTCTGAATATTCTCCCTCTACCCCTTCAACCAGGGATTCAACTTCTCCTACCGTGGTTCCTCCTTCTTCTCATCCAATGCATATTAGGTCAAAGTCTGGCATTTTTCAAAACATTGTTCCTAGGGTTCATTTAACCAACTGTGAACCTGTTAGTGCCAAGGCTACCCTTGCTGAACTAGTATGGCAGCAAGCCATGCAGGTGGAATATGATGCTCTTATGGCTCTAGGAACCTGGACCTTGGTTCCCCTTCCACCCCATAAACAAGCCATTGGTTGAAAATGGGTGTTTAGAATTAAAGAGAATCCTGATGGCACTATCAACAAGTAAAACACTAGACTTGTTGCCAAAGGTTTTCATCAAAAGCATGAAGTAGACTACAATGAAACTTTTTCACCTGTGGTAAAACCAATTACCATTAGAGTTTTACTAACTCTAGATGTCTCTCATCATTGGATGATAGAACAACTAGACATCAACAATGCATTCCTCAATGGAATCTCGAATGAAGAAGTGTATATGACTCAACCAATTGGTTTTCAACAAGGAGACAAGACTCTAGTTTGCAAGTTGCATAAGGCCATCTATGGTTTAAAACAAGCACTAAGACAATGGTTTGAAAGATTGAAGGGTTCTCTTCTCAAACTTGGTTTTCAAATAAGCAAGTGTGGTAACTCTCTGTTTATCCATATCTCGAACACTCATCAACTCTACATCTTAGTCTCTGTGGATGATATAATAGTAACTGGTTATTCTCCTTCTCTTGTCAAACAAATGATTAAGGATCCTAGTTGCACATTTTCTCTAAAACAGTTGGGGCCCTTAGACTATTTCTTGGGTATTGAAGTCAAACATCAGAAAAATGGATCTCTTTTCTTGTCTTAGTCCAAGTATATTAGAGATCTTCTTGAAAAGGCAAATTTGTCCACTTCTAAAGCTAGCATAACTCCTATGGCTACCAATTGCAAACTCACAAAGCATGGTTCATATGACTTTGAGGATCCTACCTTCTATAGGTCAATTGTAGGAGTATTACAATATGCCACTGTTACTAGACCTGACATTACATATTCTATCAATAAGGTCTGTCAGTTTCTAGCTAAACCTCTGAATTCTCATTGGACTGTTGTTAAGAGAATTCTTCGGTATCTTCAAGGAACCAAACACTTAGGCCTAACTATCACTTATGCTAATATTAATTATGATCTTCCTCTTATTGCCTACTGTGATGCTGATTGGGCCTCTGATATAGATGACAAAAAATCAACTTCTGGTGCTTGTCTTTATCTTGGTCCAAATTTAGTCACCTGGTGGTCAAAGAAGCAGCAAACTATATCCAGATCTAGCACAGAAGCATAATACGGAAGTTTGGCCTTGGCATCTCAGGAATTAATGTGGCTTGAATCTCTTCTCAAAGAGCTCCATTTCTCTTATCAAACTCCAACAATTTTCTATGACAATTTAAGCACCATTGCTATGTCACATAATCCAGTCTTACATAATAGGACTAAACATATAGAACTGGATATTTATTTTGTTCAAGACAAAATTTAGAATAAAACTCTTACAGTAAAGCATGTACCATCAGAGTTTCAAACGGCAGATATCCTCACAAAACCTCTCCCAAACAATCAGTTTGTTATTCTGAGAAATCAACTACAAATGTTTGAAATCAATTCATCTACCTAATTGTTCTGGAAGCTCTCACAATAGCTCCCTCAAATTCAGGAGGGTATATTAGAGTATTATAATATTTCAATTAATTAGTTGTAACTGTTTGTGTAGCACATTTTTCTCTTATTAAGATCAGTTTTAATTAATAACAAATTCTTAAGTTTCAGTTTCTCTCTCTCTAATCTTCTCTCTTCTTTAGCATTCTGTTTTTCACCTCTTACAATCACTAACATGACTCATTGCCAATAAAATTGAGACAAAAAAGTTAAGAATCTAATTGAAAAAATAAATTAATAGATCAAATATGTGTTTTAGCCTAAAATATAACCACTTTTAGTAGTAAGAAGTAAAGTCTGCCTTTGAAAAACGGTAGGATCATATCTCATAATAAAATAGACTTCTCTCAAGTGATTTATCTTTAAACAGAGCAAATAAGAATACATCACGCTTATATAATTTAGTAAAATAAAATTTAATACAATTTATCATATCAATAATAATATTATTATATATATCATTGTTATAAGTATCATATGGACGGGATTGATCAAAAAGCTGATGTATCAGACACTACAATACTCCTATTCAACTATTCATGCATCATAATTCGTGAAAATCATTAAAATCGGTCGGTTTTATTGAAAATCATCAAGGCTGGTGAATTTGGCTAAACCGGACGGATTAATATGCAATTTTTTCATTTAAAAAAGCTTTGCAAAACAACATCGTTTTGCTTTAATAATTATAAACAAACAAAAGTAAAAAACAACAAAGAATCCAAACCTCTAAAGTTGAAGTCTTGAAAGGAATGAACATAGATGAAAGAGCAAAACAAAGATGCATCCTAATCGTTGTCCCAATTGATCTGAAGCTCTTCTAGAGTGATTTGTGAACTAGTATTTTTTTTTTACAAATTTGAAGTTTTTTAAATGTGATAAGTATTTATGGTTTGGTCTTCTAAATTTAAAGTATGTATTTATTTTAGAGTTTAAAATCTAGACATTATCAGTGAAAATTTTTTACATTATCAACACATCATCTACTATTGATTTATATTATATTTGATTAAGAGTCAATCAATGGTGATTAGCATATGTATGATAGTGTAAAAAACATTTACACCAGTGTATACATTAAATTCTTTATTTTAAAGAATTTCAATTTTTATTAGACTATAAAATATGAACTATATATTTGATTATTTGAAGCTTTGATTAAGCATACATATATAAGAATATATAATGTCCAATTTAATTTGTATATTAGTTGATTAGTAAAATTGTATATCCAAAAGCCATTCTAGCACTCACGTGTACTTTGAGCCTTCACCTGTATTCTAAGTTATAGAACAGTTATGGTGAATAAACTACAAGGCTAATTTGTCATCAATCATCACAAATGTATTAGAACAAAATAATTGGTTAGCAATACAATCTTCCTCAGTGGATTTTATATAGCCAATAAGTTTATTTTGTTTAAAAGTAGATAATCAGTGCATATAGATCATTTCGTCCTCTAAAAGTGGAAATTAAGAATAAAACACTTCGTACCAATTTTCCAAAACTTGGAAATGATTATGCATAAACACAAATAAACCTAACCAGTTACCCTATCATTTTTCATCATGAATTTTAGTAGATTATATCTTGGAGCATATTGTAAACTGTGTCTATATCCATCAAAGGCTTCCATTAAATCAAGAAACTAACAAGTCTAAGAAGAAAATCCATCCCAGATAAATGTTCTCCAACGACACACTCAACATGAAGCCTATTCATCTTCAAATACCTGTTTTTAACACATCTAGTACTGGATCTTAAATTATCAAATGTCCATTGGAGCAGCACCTTCACCTGCGGCACCACCCTGACCTGCACCACCACCCTGACCTGCACCGGCACCCTGATCTGCAGCAGCATCCTGCTCAGGTTCTGGCTGAGGCTCTTCAGTAGGAGGAACTTCCTCCTCCCTCACAATCTCAAACTCGTCAATCAGCTTTTGAACAGTTTCCTGATCCAAAATGTGGAATGGCTCACCAACTCCAATCACAGCAATAGTGCATACGGAACTTCTGAGTTTTTCACCTTGCAAGGATTCCCTTGTTGCAATAAGCGCATCTTTAATCAGATCTTCTCTTGAGGAGGCATTGAAGTTATCAAACTTGCGCTCCAAATATGTCTTTGCAGCTTGTGAGCGAGAACCGATTGCAAAAGCCTGATATTCAAAATAGTTTCCACTTGGACAGTTGTAATAGAGGTGAGCACCTGATTCATCTAATCCAGCTACCAGGAGACCAACCCCATAAGGACGTTTCCATGACCGCTGGGTGCAAACCTGCCACTCAAAATTGTATCACAAATACTGATGAGAAAGGCTTATTATAAGTTATAATAAGTTTCACCAATACTTTTAGGACTTAAACACATGAGTGGACCCCAAACCAAAAGACTAGTCTATTTGGGGAGAGTATCATGACTTAAGTATCATATTGAGTTTCTTATACTATCCAATGTAGGACTTCTATCATTGCCTCCCACTTTAAGGGTCGACATCCACAACAACTTTCACTCTATCGACACTGAACCGATGGCAGTCATTTGGCTTCACCCACCTATCAGCATTCAGTAATATACCTTAATCCAGCCTATAGGGAGCCTTTTCTGTGGAACAACTTTCAATAGAAGCACCAATTTTTAGAACTAAAGCACATCATAAAAACTCAACCCAAAAGACTAGTGTATTAGGTGGGAGAGTCTCATGGCTTAAGTATCACATTGACTTTGCTAACCTAAAAGACTAGTCTACAAGTAAAACACTAGTATAACTAGATATCATAAAAGAGGTGCACGGCATAAACTACAGCACTGAAATTAACATCTTGAAAAGTATTAAAGATAAATCATAAATGTTAGCATCTGTCAGAAATTCCTCATTCCATTTTTAACTTATTTCTATAAGTATTTAAAAACCTTGGAGATGCAATGAGCTATTCAAATTTCAAACAGAAGTTCGATCAAAGGGTTTTCCCCCAGTAAGACACACCCCACAGCTTCACAGATGCATGAATGCCCTAAAAAACCTGAGAATTTACGTTCTGGGTAGATTAAATGACAATATACACTCAATTACTCTACCATTTAGTATTTAAGAACTCAGTCAAAAAACACTCCTCCACAGACCCCGCAGAGAGTCAAAAAAGACCAGCTAGATATCAAAGTTCAGAAAATCCCATAACTCCCTTCAAGTCCATTACATTACAAGTACATCCAAACACAAGCCACAGCCCACAGACAACTAGAGTTAAACATGCACAGTTCCAGCAATTTAGTTTAGATTTATGAACTGTAGGTCACACACACACAACTTTTCATATTTCCTGTTCTTCAAATTGTCAGATGAATTGATATTTGTTTTGGTATTTGTAGAGATGGATGAATTAAAAGCACAAACATAACTACTAGATTATAGTTTGTTAAATTAGACGCTGTATACACTTTATAACTCCTAACTTAATGTAGCGTTGACGGATGGACAGAACTAGATGGAATAGGACGTTATGCTCTGTTGTTTTTGGTTCCACCTCTTTCAGAGAAACCAAAACATTCTAGGGTGGAAACCAAATGTTCTATTTTATAAAGTACACCAAACACATAACAGAGCCCATATCTCCTGTTCCACATGTCTGCCAAAATCTACCTAGAAAACTTAGGAACAAAGAAAAGACTACACACAAGGGTACATAACACCATTATCTCACCACCACCAAATCAGGTATAGTTGATCAAAGTCACATTACATATGTCAAAAACTATTTCACCATAATTCACTTAATTAATCAGTGCTAGCAGTGTGCCAGTGTCATATGTTAAGTCAGAGTCCAGAAAATAATGAATGAGCCAACACTCAGGCATTCCTCACTAACAGGAAAAAATCTATAGTGACATTTCAATTATAATCTCTTTAAATTGCACAAAATAAGCTAATCCAAATACAAACTAACAAAGACTCAATAAGAAAATCAAAGAATAATTAGACACAGATCCAGAAAATAGGGTTACTTCTAAAATAAATAAATAGATAGATAAAACTTGCACCTTTAAACAAATAAACAACAAAAAAGTATTGATCAAATGGCATAAGGCAAGATCCAAATAGACCAAAAGGTTAAGAGTTTGATTCATGATAGCAACACTTGTTGGCGGGGTAGTCACGCATCCGAAATTAGTTTGTTCTCTTGATTATACCAAAAAACAAATAAACAAAACCCTAGCTCCAATTACACGATCCAAGAAAACAAGAGCGAAAACAAAAAACATGAGATGTAAATGGAAGAAGCTGTAACCTAACCTGGGCCTTATCAGCGAGTTGAACAACGAGTCGACCCACTGGAAGCGGTGACTCATAGGTATACGAATAGTTAATGCATTCTGACCGCATGTAACGGCTGAGGACGCGGCCGTCAGCGGTGAGTCCGGCGATGGCGACGCCGATATGGTCATCAACCTTGAAGATCTTCTTCTGGTGAGAAGAGAGTTCGGAGTTGGATTTGTTAACGCACGCGAGAACCACGTGAGTCTTAGATCGGAGTCCGATTGCGGCAGAGCCTTGCTTCACCGCCTCCATTGCGTACTCCACCTGGAAGAGCCTCCCGGCGGGGCTCCATGTCGTTACGTCTGTGTCGTATTGGTTTCTGAACATTGTCGTTTCACGATTTTGATTTTGATTTCCAACGAGGTCGTTTGAAGCCTAGAGTCTCTAAACTAAGCCACCAACTCATGAATTGAGGTTTTTGTTACCTTTTTATATATTTCTTATTTTTTTTCTTCCTCTTCAAGAAAGTGTTTTAAAAACCCCTAAAATTTATATATTTTGTTACTATTTTTCATTATTATCATTTAACTCCATGTTGAAAGAGTTTCCTTGCTTAGTGAGGCAAGTTTTTCATTGATTTATTTAATGACATATTAATTCTTTACTCATAAATTGATTTTGTTAGAATAAATTTTTAACGTCCGTATAATGGTTCAAGAATGCTCTTCTAATAAAAAATTTAGCTTTATTGAATTATTAATAATTTCATATCATCTCAACTTTATTGAATTAATTCCAACACCGATATAATGGTATGAATATAGCAAATTTACACAAGTGATAATGAGTGATATTTATTTTTGTTTTTCTTTATAAATTGAACTACTTCCTTATAGAAGGTTGGTAAACAATAAATAAATAAAGCAATAAATAAATGTCAGTTGTGGAATTTAAATGATAGAAAATAAATGTTAATTGCAGAATTTAAATGATAGAAAATAAATGTTAGTTGCGGAAAATAAATAACAGAAAGTAAAAGTTATTAGTTAGATCAATCATGATAACTGTGTATTTTTTCCACAAAGATACAATTTATGAATTAAATTACACTTTGATTCAAGATTTCTTTCTTTGTTAACAAATAAAATTTATAAGTTAACACTTTATTACTTTAAATTTGTCATCTCTTTCAAGATTCAATTGTAGTATAGTATAGGATTATGTCGAACCACAATGAATTGCCTAATAGAAATGTTATAACACCTATATTTTTTCTAATCTGAATTATCCTAATCTGAATTAGGATTTTGCTTAGTGTATTGAATTGATTTTTATTATATAATTGAGAATATATGTGTATTTAAAACATGGTACTAAAGTGTAATGTTTTTTTTAAATCTATTCAAATAATTTTAGAACATTCGTAGGAGATTTTGAATATGAGTATGATATAATATATTAAGAGTAATAGCATAGTTAGATTGATTCTTTTAAATTATAAGATTGTTATTAATTTATCAACCTAAATTGTCTTGTGACTAATATAAATTATTAGAATAATAATAATAGAGAATATCTTTATTAATAGAATAAAAAAAATTAATCTATTTTCCCCCTTTCTCTGCAAAGCAAACAGAACATAACATTAGGGAGGAGAAGAAGAAAAGTGGTGAGTCATTATCTTCTTCCTCCTTGTTTTTCTTTTCCTTTCTCTCATTCTCTTTCTTTCTCTCTTTCTTTCTCTACTCCTCTCTACCTTCTATTGAGTGAAGGTGTAGCAAAAAGGTGAATTCCTTTTGTTGGTATTTGTTTTCTTCTCGAGTTTTAGGATGCATGTTTACATTAGCATCAATAGTAGAACATATGATGATCATTGTATGTTAATCTATCATTTATAGATACTATTTCACATGATTATAGTGACTTTATGTTGATTAGGGTTAGTTTTTCCCCATTCTGTTTAGTTTCTAATAATACACTAATTTTATGTTAAATTAGTATATATATATATATATATATATATATATATATAATTTTACATATTCATGCGGATTAAATTACAATGTTACACTAGTTTATGTACAAAAATGGGTTATCAAGATAACTCATTGTTTGGGTGTAGCTACTGACCAAGTTTTTATGAGGTTTTTGGTGTTTGAGAACTTCTATTAATTAGTATTGGCTATGTTATGATGATGTTAATGTTTACGTGGAGCTCAAGCATCTAACCATAATACTCAAGGTGAGAGAGACTTTATTCTTGGCCCTTGTGGTCTTGGTCTTTGTGTCATAGCATGGTCCGATGACCTCAAAGTCGGATGCAAGCTTGTATTACCTTTGGTTTTTGTATAATAATTAATATTGAGAACAGTATAGTTAGTAAACCACCCATATTGATTAATGGTGCGATGGATTCTGTGAATGTTGTGATATCTAAGTATATGTTTTTAAATAGTGTGAATGTTGTGTTTGGATTGAATTTTGTAATTAAGTATAATTATCTTGATTTGTAGTTGATGTAGTTGAAATGAAATGACTGATGTTGATGTTACATACACTTAGGTATGTACATAAAAAATAGAATGGAAATGTAGTTTCAGTACCTATAAAATGTTGTGTTTGACATACATACATTCATCATAACATTGGAGGAAGGTTTGTGGCAGAATGGAAAGATTCAAGATAATAATATCTTGGGAAATGAATAGGGGTGGTTAATGATGGTGATTCATCATGAAAACCTAGAGGGTTGCTTGGGTAGGGTAGTCTAGTGATGATCCAGCTTGATCCCCTGTAGAGATCAGGATAGCCTTGCTTAACCAAGTGATTTCTGAAACCCATTTTGAGTTATCTAGATCGGTGAGAGAGCTCCTGGTATCAAATCAGAATATAGAAACAGAAAATAAAAGAAGAATAGATGCAAGATCAATGTGATCTTGATCAGTAAATTGTATTATTGCCGATAATGTGTGTACAATGATGAAGAACTCCTTCCACAAGAGAGTAACTTCCCTAACTGATTTCCTAAATCAGTTCCCAATTACAACTTCTCCAAAAACTTGCATGAAGGCCCCCAAGGAAAGTTGTGTTTTGGTTAAAGCATGACACCCCTTGATGGTGTACTTCACTCTCTTCTTCCTTAATGTCAACTCTAGCTTGCCAAAATCTGCCTTGACCTTGCCCAGACTAGCCAACCATTCTAGGCCCAACACCACATCTACCCCCTGTAAAGCAAACAAGTACAGATTCTGCTGAATTTTCAACCCCCTGCACTACCAATGTCAACTGATCACACCTTCCCATACAGTGAATCTTGTGCCCATCCCCCACTTCTACCACATATTTAGGAGTGGCTTGCACCTTGAGCTTCCACCTTTCCACCAGATCAGTAGCTATAAAGTTGTGTGAGGCTCCACAATCTATTAGTACCACCACCTCCTTACCCTCTAAAATCCCAGTCACCTTCCAAGAATGGGTAGAAGTTAACCCAGCCATACCCCAAAGGGACAATTGTAGGGAATTAAGGTTAGCCACTCCAGATTCCTCCAAGTTTGACTCTTCTTCCTCCTCATCCTCCTCTAACAAGATCATCCTCAACTGTCTATTTTTACACCTATGCTCCCTACTAAAAGGCTCATCACACCTGAAACACAACCCTTTCTCCCTCTTCTCCCTCAACTCAGGCCCTGTAAGATGTTTGAAGCCTCCCCCTAGTATTGTTACTAGACCCTGCACTGCTTACAGCTATTGAATTACTGCTCCCCCCTGCCTGCTCCCCTTCTTATCCCCCCAATTTTTTGATTCCACTGTTACTGACTTGCTAGGAAAGGTATATCTAGAATATTGATTAGGTCTAGGGTTCACCTTCTTCTGTACTATTAAATTTTTGTCCTCTATCATAAGGGATTTTTGAATTACCTCAGACAGAGTAGGATGATCATAAAGTCTGACCTCTGCTCTAATTTCTTCCTTGAGTCCATTTAGGAAAATACCATTCACAAAATCCAGATCAATCTCCTTAAGGGCTCCCACATACTTTTCAAACTCCTCTACATACCCTTCCACTGTTCCCTCTTGTTTTAAAGCTAACAGTTGCTCAAAGGGATTTTGTACCATTGATGGTTGAAATCTCCTAATCACTGCCACCTTAAACCCCTCCCAAGTTGCTTGAGGATTGCACCTGCTCCACCAATGATACTAGTTGAGAGCCCTCCCTTCCATGGCCACCATAGTGGCTTGCATCTTTTCTTCATCAACTAAATCCTTCAACATGAAATATCTTTCAAGTCTCTGTGTCCACCCGAAAGCATCATCCCCTGAAAAAATGGGAATCTCTAGCTTTCTAGACCTGTCCCTTCCTCGAATATCCCTCACCTCCTGCTCCTCCCCAAATTTGCTTCCTTCATCCCGTGAATTAGGAACCCTAGCTTTTGTGGTGAGTTGAGCTAAAGTTTCTTCTAACCTTTTCATCCTTGCCTCGTTTAATTCTATACGAATGGGTTGTTCTTCCCTTTCCTTCCTCATTGCTTCACGTTCCAGCACCCAATCATCTGCGTTTCTTGCCATGCCTCTTGTAGATACCATGCACGAATTCCCTTATCAGAAGCGTGTAATCAGGGCACCAGGATGGTGCTCTGATACCAGTGTTAGGAACTGGATTTAGAGATAGAGATGATAGAATGTAAAGATGAATGAATGATTCAAGATCAGCAATGATCTTGAATGTTTTGAATCTTTATTGATGAATCTGGAAGTACAATTGAATTACACCAATTGTGCTTTCTAGAATGTCCATCCCTGGATGATAACTGATTCCAAATCAGTTATATCTCTCATCCTTACTTTTTACAAGCTACCTTCTAATGATCTCCTAGTTTCTATTTATAGAAACTCTCTCCTCTAACTAACTCTCAACTGAAACAGAACAATTAAAACAGAAAAAACAACTACCCTTCTTTTCTCTTATTTCTCCTTACATACACGTGTTTGATAGGAAGCTTATTCCTATTCCTATCAGTATGAGAGTCACCTGGTCTGATAGGTGTGCTTAATTATTGTATTATATCATACAGGATGTCTTGTACTCCCGATTACTTTCCAAAAGGAGTTGAGTTGAAAAATAATGGGAGTTGAGTTGAAAAGTGAAAGGTTGAATATGGATCCACATGCATTGCATTTGATA
>NC_032013.1:9472172-9473594 GCF_001865875.1 Lupinus angustifolius
TGATTGGAATGATATGTTGGATACTTATATTTTGGAAGACTGGTAAATGGGTTACCTCAGATGTTATGTTTTGTATTATGTTTTTGTGTATTGGGGGCACCCTTTTGTAAGGATGAAATTAACTTCTGATACTCTAGGAACACATGTTTTACTTTACTTGGAAATACTATAAGTTATTTATATGTATGCAACTAAAACTAACTAGAAATTGCATTCCTATAAATTCCTTTGGATCATAGTTATTATGTAGTTGTTTCAGGCAAAACATGTTATATATGACTTTTAGTCAGGACACTTTGATGGATATTATCACATGTGCTTTTATTATGATGCTTTAGAATGATAAAATTATTGATAAGTAAATATTTATACTTAGTCATGAAATGAGGACAATTATTCTTGGAAAATAATTTATGTGTTCACATAATTATAGAGAATGAACTTCAATTGTTGAAGTCTTAAAAATATATTGTTATGTCATTTGGGTCATTGTTTTAATTAGAAGCTCATAATTATTAAATATATCCACAATAAATAAAATCTATGAAGGAAGAAATCCATAGTCATAAATAGTTGTTGAGTAAGAAATTCTATAAAAATATTTTTTTTATTCACAAAAGAATTGGGTTGCTACAAATGTACTCATACTTTATATATTTTATCAAAAGTAAGAAAGTAACATTTTATTTATTTCACAAAAGAATCGGGTTGTTACATTTAGTGGTATCAGAGCGGGGTTGATCCTAACAGGCTTAGGTTATGGCCTTGCATACTTTTATTGTGTGACTCTGATTTGTGTGATTGTTTCTAATGGTTTTGTTGGTTCCTTTGGTATTGTTATTTATATTAAATGCATTATTGTTAATGTATGTGTGTGCAGAGGAATAACATGGCCAACAATGCTGCTATTATGGCACAAATGGCGGGTATCCTCCAAGCCATGTATCAGAATCAGAATCAAGTTCCAACTGCTTACCGAGGGCTTGATGAGTGTTGTAGACGCAATCCTCCTTCCTTCATCGGAGGATATGCCCCAGATGATGCTAATAAGTGGATCCAAGAATTGGAGAGGATCTTCAGAGTAATGACATGTACTGATGCACAGATGGTGATCTTTGCCACATACATGTTGAAGGAAGAAGCAGAAAATTGGTGGGAATATGTTAGAAGACAATTAGAAGCAGAACCACGAGTTCCTACCTAGGTGCTTTTCAAGGAGAAGTTCTTACAAAAATATTTTCCTGATGATCTAAGGAGAAAGAAGGAAATGGACTTCCTCCAATTGGAGCAAGGAAGCATGTCTGTAGGAGAGTATGCAGCAAAATTTGAGGAGCTTGCCAAATTCTCCCCGTGCTATAATCAGAACCCGGATGAATGCTCTAAATGTGTAAAATTTGAGAGCGGTCTCAGGCCGGAATTGAA
>NC_032013.1:9473694-9474104 GCF_001865875.1 Lupinus angustifolius
CAAGATGCAGTGAGGAGTGCAGTTCACCCAAAGAGTTATGGTCCCCAACGAAATATTATGCAAAACCGGGGAAAAGAAAAAATGCAGCAAATCAACCCCAAGCCTTATCGTCCACCATCTCGACACACAGGGTCTACTTTTAGGCCCCAAAACTCTCAGCAAGCTTTTGGAAATCAGTACCAACAACAAAATAGAGCTCCTTAGTGTAACAAATGTCACCGCTATCACCATGGATCGATGTGCCCTAGAATAGGTAGTGGATGCTACCATTGCCAGGACCCAGGACATTTCAAAAGGGATTGCCCCAAGATGAAACAAGAGATGAACTCCATGATTGCTTCTAGACCCAAGAAGAAGGGTCAAGTTTTTACCATGAGTGGGACTAAGGTTACTCACTCAGAAGATTTGAT
>NC_032013.1:9474204-9479237 GCF_001865875.1 Lupinus angustifolius
TCCTTGAATGAAGGAGCTCTTGCATATATTCTCTTATCTTCTTTGAAAGTTGAGGTTGATCAAAAAATCATTCAAGTGCCAGTAGTTTCTGAATTTCCGGAAGTTTTTCCAGATGACATACCCGGATTGCCACCACTACGAGAGGTTGAGTTCACTATTGATTTAGTTCCTGGAGCTGGTCCTATTTCAATAGCTCCATATAGAATGGCTCCTAAGGAGTTAGAAGAATTGAAGTCACAGTTGGAAGATTTATTGAAGAAACAATTTATCCGACCAAGTGTATCCCCTTGGGGTGCTCCTGTTCTGTTTGTAAAGAAAAAGGATGGTAGCATGAAGTTATGCACATATTATCGGCAGTTGAATAAAGTGACAATAAAGAACAAATACCCTCTTCCCAGGATTGATGATTTAATGGATCAACTTAGAGGAGCTTCAATATTCTCTAAGATTGACCTTAGATCGGGTTATTATCAAATTCGTGTCAGGTCGGAAGATGTTCCAAAGACAGCTTTTAGAACGCGTTACGGACACTTTGAGTACCTTGTGATGCCATTTGGTGTAACAAATGCTCCTGCGGTGTTTATGGATTACATGAATAGAATATTTCATCGCTTTTTGGATTCATTTGTAGTGGTCTTCATAGATGATATCCTTATATACTCCAAGGACAAAGAAGAACATGCAACACACCTCAGGATTGTTTTGAAGACTTTGAAGGATAACAAATTATACGCTAAGTTGTCTAAGTGTGAATTTTGGCTTGAGAAAGAGAATTTCCTCGGACATGTGATCTCCAATGAAGGAATTGCAGTGGATCCTGCAAAAGTAGAAGCAGCAATGGAATGGGCTACTCCAACTAGTGTGATAGAGATTAGGAGTTTTCTTGGATTAGCTGGTTATTGAGGAGATTCATAGAAGGGTTCTCAAGGTTGGCGCTGCCTTTGACCCAATTGACTAGGAAAGGGAAACCGTTTGTTTGGACTGGGAAGTGTGAGGACAGTTTCCAAGAATTGAAGAAGAGGTTGACTTCATCACCGGTGTTGACTCTTCCAAGCCCCAACATTAATTTTAATGTGTATTGTGATGCATCCAAGCAAGGTTTAGGTTGTGCTGATGCAGGATAAGAAGGTGGTATCTTATGCATCAAGGCAGTTGAAGCCTCATGAGAAAGACTATCCTACCCATGATCTCGAATTAGCAGTTGTGGTCTTTGTTCTCAAGATTTGGAGACATCACTTGTATGGTGTGAGATTTGAGGTTTTTAGTGATCATAAAAGTTTGAAGTACCTTTTCGATCAGAAAGAGCTGAATATGAGACAAAGGAGATGGATGGAGTTTCTCAAGGATTATGACTTTGAACTTCAATATCACCCTAGAAAAGTGAAAGTGGTAGTTGATGTTTTAAGCAGAAAGTCTCTACACATGTCTGCACTTATGGTGAAAGAGTTGAAGCTAATCGAAGAGTATAGAGACTGGAACCTAGCGATTCGGATGAATCCAAAGGGTATGACCCTAGGTATGCTTACAATTACCAATGACTTCTTGAATAATATACGAGAACTTCAGGCATTTGACCAGACACTTCAAGGCAAAAAGGCTTTGTCCATAGAAGGGAAGGAGACAGAGTTTCATGAAGGAAGAGACGGGATCTTAAGGTTCAAGGATCGAATTTGTGTACCTCAAGATCCAGAACTACGGAGACTAATTTTGGATGAAGCCCATAAAAGCAAGATGAGCATTCATCTTGGAGCTACCAAGATGTATCAAGACTTTAAGAAGATGTTTTGGTGGTCGGGCATGAAGAGAGAAGTGGCTGAGTATGTGTTGGCTTGTTTAGTGTGCCATAAAGCTAAGATTGAGCATCAAATACCTGGTGGAGGATTACAACCCCTAGATGTTCCACTTTGGAAGTGGGATAGCATAGCCATGGATTTTGTCACAAGTTTTCCTAGAACTCGGGCGGGCTATGATTCTATTTGGGTTATAATTGATAGATTGTCTAAGTCTGCTCATTTTATTCCAATCAACATCAGGTATCCTTTGGATAAGTTGGCTCACTTATACANGAGTATGTGTTTGCTTGTTTAGTGTGCCAAAAAGCAAAGATTGAGCATCAAAGACCTGGTGGAGAATTACAACCCCTAGATGTTCCAGTTTGGAAGTGGGATAGCATAGCCATGGATTTTGTCACAAGTTTTCCTAGAACTCGGGCGGGCTATGATTCTATTTGGGTTATAATTGATAGATTGTCTAAGTCTGCTCATTTTATTCCAATCAACATCAGGTATCATTTGGATAAGTTGGCTCACTTATACATCAAAGAGATTGTTAGACTACACAGTGTTCTATCAAGCATCATATCCGATAGAGATCCATGTTTCACATCAAACTTCTGGAATAGTTTGCAAGCGGCTTTCGGTACGAAGTTAAAGTTGAGTTCAGCCTATCATCCACAAACTGATGGAAAATCAGAAAGGACAATTCAATCGTTGGAGGATCTTCTTAGAGCTTGTGTGCTAGAACAACCTGGAAGTTGGGATCAATTTTTTCCTTTGATTGAATTTACTTACAACAATAGTTATCCAAAATTGGGGGAAAACATCTTTAATGGAGAACAATAAAATTTAGAACCTAAAGCTCTCATACCACTTGTTAGATATTTCATGATGATTGGTGAAATATCAATTCTAGAATCTTGAATATCATGATTCCCACACATAATATAAAACAAGGATGAAAGTCATACATGAGTCCATGGATCCACGTTATCTGATCTGCTCATTTGACATACATTTTGAAAGAGAGTTTTGGTATGATGATCTTACTCAACTAAATTATTAATTTATTTTAATTTCTTTTGGGATCTTCCTTATGCGTTAACTAATAGGGTTCTCATTATTCCCTATAGGTTAACTTGATGAGTATCCATTCATTAAGCCCATATCCGTTATCAGCTTTTAGAAATCTATAGAGTGCCACTAATTATATCACTTATAATGTAACCCCAAAATAAATAGTTAATATCATTGTATCAAATATATGATGCACACCTTAATATCATTGTATCAAATAAATGTATTACTTATAATGTAACCCCAAAATAAATAGCTAATATCATTATTTTTATTATTTGAGTTCCATTAATATTAAACTAGTCCATTTTTTCATTATTTTATCATTTCATTGGAGAAGTCTTTTTCTAACTTTTTATATATGAGTTATGTTATGTATAACACCTATATTTTTCCTAATCTGAATATGATTTTGCTTAGTGTATTAAATTGATTTTTATTATATAATTGAGAATATATGTGTATTTAAAACATTGTACTAAAGTGTAATGTTTTCTTTTTTTTAAATCTATTCATATATTTTTAGAACATGAGATTTTGAATATGAGTATGATATAATATATTAAGAGTAATAGCATAGTTAGATGAATTCTTTTAAATTATAAGATTGTTATTAATTTATCAATCCAAATTTCCTTATGAATAATATAAATTATTTGAATAATAATAATACAGAATATCTTTATTAATTGAATAAAATATAAAAAAAAATAATCCATTTTCCCCCTTTCTCTGCAAAGCAACATTGGGGAGGAGGAGGAGAAGAAGAAAAGTGGTGAGACATTATCTTCTTCCTCCTTGTTTTTCTTTTCCTTTCTCTCATTCTCTTTCTTTCTCTCTTTCTCTCTTTCTTTCTCTACTCCTCTCTACCTTCTATTGAGTGAAGGTGTAGCAAAAAGGTGAGTTCCTTTTGTTGGTATTTGTTTTCTTCTCCAGTTTTAGGATGCATGTTTACATTAGCATCAACAATAGAACATATGATGATCATTGTATGTTAATCTATCATTTATAGATACTATTTCACATGATTATAGTGACTTTATGTTGATTAGGGTTAGTTTTTCCCCATTCTGTTTAGTTTCTAATAATACACTGATTTTATGTTAAATTGGTGTGTATATATATATATATATATAATTTTACATATTCATGCAGATTAAATTACAATATTACACTAGTTTATGTACAAAAATGGGTTATCAAGATAAATCATTGTTTGGGTGTAGCTACTGACCAAGTTTTTATGAGGTTTTTGGTGTTTGAGAACTTCTATTAATTAGTATTGGCTATGCTATGATGATGTTAATGTCATCATGAATTGGTTCTAGTGTTGGAGGAACACAAGTAAGCTTAAGCGGAGCTCAAGCATCTAACCATAATACTCAAGGTGAGAGAGACTTTATTCTTTGCCCTTATGGTCTTGGTCTTTGTGTCATAGCATGGTCTGATGACCTCAAAGTCGGATGCAAGCTTATATTACCTTTGTTTTTTAGAATAATAATTAATATTGAGAACAATATAGTTAGTAAACTCATATTGATTAATGATGTGATGGATTCTGTGAATGTTGTGATATCTAAGTATATGTTTGTAAATAGTGTGAATGTTGTGTTTGTATAGAATTTTATAATTAAGTATAATTATCTTGATTTGTAGTTGATGTAGTTGAAATGAAATGACTGATGTTGATGTTACATTCACTTAGGTATGTACATAAAAAAATAGAATGGAAATGTAGTTTGAGTACCTATAAAATGTTGTGTTTGACATACATACATTCATCATAACATTGGAGGAAGGTTTGTGGCAGAATGGAAAGATTCAAGATAATAATATCTTTGGAAATGAATAGGGGTGGTTAATGATGGTGATTCATCATGAAAACCTAGAGGGTTGCTTGGGTAGGGTAGTCCAGTGATGGTCCAGGTTGATCCCCTGTAGATCAGGATAGCCTTGCTTAACCAAGTGATTTCTGACACCCCTTTGAGTTATCTGGATCAGTGAGAGAGATCCTGGTATGAGAGTCACCTGGTCTAATAGGTGTGCTTAGTTATTGTATTATATCATACATGATGTCTTGTACTCTCGATTGTTTTCCAAAAGGAGTTGAGTTGAAAAATAATGGGAGTTGAGTTGAAAAGTGAAAGGTTGAATATGGATCCACATGCATTGCATTTGATA
>NC_032013.1:9479337-9496210 GCF_001865875.1 Lupinus angustifolius
CTAGTTGGTGATACATTGCATAGTTTATGCACCATACTCATGAGATGATTGAGTTTCATGTTTGAGAAATGTGATATGTTTATTTTATAATATGATTGTTGGTATTGTGCTATAATCGTTTATGTTGTGTCATGTTCGCTTATACTGTGTTATAATCACTTATGTTGAGTTATGATTGTCCATGTTGTGATATATTATTTATATTATGTTATGATACTTAATTTCCATATAATTCCACATATTGTGGCGTAAAAGGATAACTTACTCTCTCTTTGTTTTTGTATATTGTGTACTGGTATATCTTATGATCATACAGACAACAAGCAACACTTCTCCCCAAGAAATGGTAGAGGATCTGTTTCCTGTTAGTAGCATAGGAATATAGTGTTGGTGTGTGATTGGAATGATATGTTGGATACTTATATTTTGGAAGACTGGTAAATGGGTTACCTCAGATGTTATGTTTTGTATTATGTTTTTGTGTATTGGGGGCACCCTTTTGTAAGGATGAAATTAACTTCTGATACTCTAGGAACACATGTTTTACTTTACTTGGAAATACTATAAGTTATTTATATGTATGCAACTAAAACTAACTAGAAATTGCATTCCTATAAATTCCTTTGGATCATAGTTATTATGTAGTTGTTTCAGGCAAAACATGTTATATATGACTTTTAGTCAGGACACTTTGATGGATATTATCACATGTGCTTTTATTATGATGCTTTAGAATGATAAAATTATTGATAAGTAAATATTTATACTTAGTCATGAAATGAGGACAATTATTCTTGGAAAATAATTTATGTGTTCACATAATTATAGAGAATGAACTTTAATTGTTGAAGTCTTAAAAATATATTGTTATGTCATTTGGGTCATTGTTTTAATTAGAACCTCATAATTATTAAATGTATCCACAATAATATAATCTATGAAGGAAGAAATTCATAGTCATAAATAGTTGTTGAGTAAGAAATTCTATAAAAATATTTTTTTTATTCACAAAAGAATTGGGTTGCTACAAATGTACTCATACTTTATATATTTTATCAAAAGTAAGAAAGTAACATATAATTTTTTTTTATAATTTTATTGACTAAGAAACATGAAAACGTAAAGTACTAACTATTTACAAATTCAAGAAGGTAAAATTAATTTGAAAGATGAAATTATTTATTGACTCAAATGATTTTGAAAACATTACAAGTTATGTGTTATTCTTTCGGTTAATTCCACACATCATTTCTAAATCCTTCATCTAGTGTCCTAGAATGATAAGATGATTTTCAAACCTGATGTAATACACTAAATAATAGTTAAGTATCACTCATCGGAGTAGGTTGTCACACCCTACTTCAGGCTCCATTAACATCATTTAGTCTTGAACATAAGTTGCTTAAAATATATGTTTGACATGACAATTGAACTAAGGTGTAGGTTATACTTTTTAGTTCACTTGTCAACACTTTAAGAAGAAACATTTTTGGATCTTTAAATCAAGTTTTAGGTGATCAAGCTAAAATCGCATTAAGAACTTCTTAAAGAATCAAAATTTAACTAAAGAGTAATAACTTGAATTTATTGAAATCAAAATGTGATGCAAATGAAGAGAAGAAATAATCCTACACCATAATCCAAATCAATATATAGGAGCACGAGCCTTCTATCCAAGGATGAGATGTTTTTTATTCCAAATGAGGTTACAAAATCATGTTTTTGCACGTCATTTGTCAACTCGATTCCCTTTGAATTTCTATGATCTAAAAGCCTAAAAACAACCTAAGAACACTCTACAAAGAGATAGAACCGAAATGGGAAGAAGAAGAACAAGAAGAACAAGAAGAAGAACAAGAAGAAGAAGAAGAATTTACAACATATGTACAACGTATAAAAGTGAAGAAATGGGTGTGCCTTTTATAGGCAAAGTGCAGGTCGCTTAGCCCCTCTTTCTGGCCTCTTAGCTTCCTGTGTGGCACACCCAAGCTGGTGAGTCAGCAGCTTGTCTCATCTTGGCCATCTAGCTTAGACACCCTATTGTGGACTAGGCTACATGTATGGTGACACCTTCTACTTGCTTGTCTCAGGCATGAGGTCATAAACTTGGTCCAGAAGTTAGCTTTGGCTAGTTGTTTGGTTTGCGACATCATTCATGACATAATCATTCTTCTAGGCCAAGCAACCATTTTTATGGTGGGTCAGGCGCTTAGCTCACCCGGTCCCACGCTTAGATGCATGCTTGAGCAACTTGGCTGACCTAGTCCTACGCTTAGCTACCTGCTTGAGCAGCTTACCTGACCTGGTCCCATGCTCAGTTGTTTTCTTGAATAGTCTGGTCTGATCTGGTGCACGCTCAACTGCCTGCTTTAGCAGCTTGGCTGACCTAGTCCACGCTCTATTGTCTACTTGAGCAGTCTGCCTGACCTGGCCTAGTGCTTGGCTGGACAACTTTGTGCTTGGCTAGACAGCTTTGTGAGCAACTTTTCTTTGACTTTAATTTCTTCTAACCAAGACCAAGTTGCTTAGTCAATTTTAAAATAAGCATGCATCTTACCATGCTTAGTTTTAAGCACACATGTGTCATGTACTTTGGCTTGATTTCTTCAAGGTGAAGCAAGCTTTCTTTCTTCAAGCCTAAACATTCTTTTTGTTCCAATATCCTCGAAACTCATAGAAAACTTGGACAAAAAGTGATCAAAAATTATATTTTCAAACATGCAAAATTTATTTACAAAATGTTGAATTAAGTTGGTTTTCACATTTTTGCATAGGATAAGTGTCATGAAAAGTGTATGAAAATAAGGTATTTTGGTGCTTATCAACTCCCCTCAACTCAAGACTTTGTTTTTCCCCAAATAAAGGTAAAATAACAACTACTTGGCTGTGGAAAAATTAATATTTGACAAGATCAAAACTATGCATCATTTCAAAGTTTCATGAGATGTGTTTATGATCATGTGATTTAGACTCATAATGCTTCAAACTAAGAATGAACACATCTTTTAAAAAATTCATTTAGCACTTCACTTATAAAAAATTTATCAATCAAAGAGATGAATTTTCACACACGGTTCAAGAATGGAACAAAATGGGTAAGTGTTTCACTCAAAACTCTACTTCTTTGGTTTGCAAGAATTTAATTTTGTTTTTCTTCTCAACACTTACATTGATTGCACAAATTTTTCAAGGATCACTAAGGTCCTCCTTATGTTGTAATGAGGCTTGGCTATCAAAGAAAATTGGTTTTCTAAGAAAATTGGTTTTCTAAGATATTCAAAGAGAGCAAAAATTGATTTGTCTTTTTAAATACATACTATATTTCAATTTTTTCACCTTTCTTGTTTTTCTTCTTTTCCTCATTCTTTTTCTTGACATTTTTTTGTAACTTTTCTTGATTTTTCTCAATCTCTTTTTACTCCTTTTTGTTTTGGGAGCATTTCTTTAATTTTTTGATTTGTAAAGAGATTGAGAATTTTTCTATTGAACATTTTGTTACATGACCAACCATTTCCTCCAATTTAATTTTTTCCATCAACCTTCTTTTTGAAAAATGTTCTCTTTTTACTTATAAAAGTATAGGAGATTTCATTTTTGTTTTTCCATATTAGGTTTAAGGGTTGTGTTTGAGAAAAAAATATTTTTTTCTTTTTAAGGCTCAAAGGAGTTGACAATGGATGTTTCTATTTTTGGATGGTCATTTTTTGTCAAGTGACTCATTCTATTTGAAAGAATTTGCCTTGATCATTTCCTATTAAATTGTGTGCAACCAAGTAAAGAAAGATTCAAACAAAATCAATTGTGCAAAACCAAAAAGTTTCTCACTAAGCTCACATAATAATTGTGTTTGGCTTATACTCCCTCACATGGTTGGTTTATGTACAACTCTTTGATTTTCAAACAAATTCACAAGTTCATGATAAATGATTTTCCAAAAAGTTTGAATTTTATCAAAGTTATGACATTATGAATTATTCACAAACAATTTAGATTTTCATCACATGTTAATTTACAAAGTTATTGATCTAGTTAAAATTTTAAGTCAAGTTGTGTTATCTACTAAGTTTAGTTTCAACAATTTCATATTTTATACAAATTATAAAAATTAAACTAAGGTAAACACACAACTTAAAAAAGTAAACACACTAAAAAAAGTTAAAACAAGTAAACACACTAAAAGAAATTAAAAAGCAAACAAATACACACTAAAAAAAAATTAAAACACACCATAATGAATTTCTTTCAAAATGTTATAAATATTCTCCCCAACTTAAGATCTTGACTTGTCCTCAAGTCATTTTGAAAATATTTTAAAGAAGTTTGTGTAAAATTTTGAAAGAATTGAAATTAAAAACTAACCAAACTTGTTAGGAGAACTCATAATTCCATTCTCCTTGATTTTACTATCCTCTCCAAGATAATGGTGCCTTTAGAGCCAACTCATTTTTGTCTGTTTTTTTGGACTTATTTTCCTATAAATCATTATAACTTGCAATTTCTTTTTCCTTGAAGTTAGTCTAACAATTTACATGAATTTTTCAATGTCGAAAATATTATGTTCATGAATAAAATTTGATTGACAGAAATTTCAATCAAACATGTTTTTTCATGAAAATCATGTTTATTGTCAAAATTTAAGCAATTTTCAAATCCAATTGATAAATGAAAATCCAAAAAGGATATTACGGGATTCCAAATAGCAAGATATTAATTCAAACAGTCACAAATAAATCCATTCATAAGTTCATGAATTTATTTTGTTAAATGGTAAACCAAACAACAATTAGTAAACCAAATAACATATTTTTAGGAGATCTCAAGTTTAGAAAAATTAATTTTTGGCACAATTTGAACAGGCATGCTCTTAGTTATAAAAATTTATTTCTCAACTTAAAAATTATCAACTAAAGCATGTTTATGGAGATATAGGTTAAAGTATCACAAAACAAACTATGAGCATAAAAAATGCATGGTGGATACTTAACCTTTAAGGATTAGAGTACCTTCCCTTTTTGGAATTTTGAAGATCTGACTTCTTCTTTCATTGAAAAGTCCAGTCACTTTATCCTTATTAATTTCAATCCCCTTTATATTGTTCATTTGAAAAAGTTGGTGGAAGGTACCTCCATATCACCTAAAAATTTTATAACAATAAAGGTTTCTTAACTAGTGGGTATTCACTCCACTAGTTCCACCTTTTCTTTCTTTTTGTGTTTTTAATTTTTAAATGTATAAAAAAGAAAAATAAGAAAGATGTACAAAATGAAAAATAAATTTATACAAAAGAAAAGAAATTTGTATTTACAATTACTAATGATAAAAAATATAAATATGAATTTCCATTATCTAGCAATTCCCCAACAATGGCGCCAATTTGTTGAAAGAGTTTTATTGCTTGGTGAGGCAAGTATCTGATTGATTTATTTAATGACAGATCGATTTTTTGCTCACCAATCGTCATCTCGGCTTTGTTGAAATAATTTCCAACACCGGTATAATGGTTTCAATAATGTTCTTTTAATACAAAAACTTGGCTTTATTGAATTATTAACAATTTCATATCATCTCGACTTTGTTGGATTAATTCCAACGCCAATATAATGGTATGAATTTAGCAAATTAACACAAATGATAATGTGTGATATTTATTTTCGTTTTCCTTTATTAACCGAACTACTTCCTTATGGAAGGTTTGTAAAGAATAAATAAATAAAGCAATAAATAAATGTTAGTTGCAGAATTTAAATGACAGAAAATAAGTATTAGTTGCGGTAAATAAATGACAGGAACTAAAAGTTAGTAGTTAGATCACTCATTATGACTGTGTATTTTTCCTTTTCACAAAGATACAATTTATGAATTAAATTGCACTTTGTTTGTCAACAAATAAAATTTATAAGTTAACACTTTACTATTTTACATTTGCATCTCTTTCAAGATTCAATTGTAGTATAGTATAGGGTTATGTCTAACCACAAGGTATTGCCTAATAGAAATGTACTCATACTTTGTATATTTTATCAAAAGTAAGAAAGTAACATATAAAGTTGTTTTTGTGATTTTATGAGCTAAGAAACATGAAAAAGTAAAGTACTAACTATTTACAGATTCAAGAAGGTAAAATTGATTTGAAAGATGGAATTATTTCTTGACTCAAATGATTTTGAAAACATTATAAGTTATGTCTTATTCTTTCGGTTAATTCCACACATCATTTCTAAATCCTTCATCTAGTGTCCTAGAATAATAAGATGATTTTCAAACCTTATCTAATACACTAAATAATAGTTAAGTGTCACTCATCGGAGCAGGTTGTCACACCCTACTTCAGGCTCCATTAACATCATTTAGCCTTGAACATACGTTGCTTAAAATAGATGCTTGATATGGCAAGTGAACTAAGATGTAGGTTATACTTTTTAGTTCACTTGTCAGCCCTTTAAGAAGAAGCATTTTAGGATCTTTAAATCAAGTTTTAGGTGATCAAGCTAAAACTGCATTAAAAACTTCTAAAAAAATTCAAAACTTAACCAAAAAGTAATAACTTGAATGTATTGAAATCAAAATATGATACAAATGAAGAAAAGAAATAACCTTACACCATAATCCAAATCAATATGTAGGAGCATGAACCATCTATCCAAGGATGAGATGTTTTTTATTCCAAATGAGTTACAAAATCAAGTTTTTGCACCTCATTTGCCAACTCCATTCCATTTGAATTTCTATGAACTAAAAACCTAAAAACAGCCTAAGAACACTCTAAAAAGAGAGAACCGAAATGGGAAGAAGAAGAATTTACAACATATGTATAATGTGTAAAAGTGAAAGAATGGGGCCTTTTATAGGCAAAGTGAAGGCCGCTTACCACCCTTTCTGGCCACTTAACTCCCTGTTTGGCACACCCAAGCTGGTGAGTCAGCAGTTTGTCCCATCTTGGCCAGCTAGCTTGAACACCCTATTATGGGCTAAGGCTACATGCATGGTGATACATCCTTCTTGCTTGTCTCATGCATGAGATCATAAACTTGGTCGAGAAGTTAGCTTTGGCTGGTTGTTTGGTTTGTGACATCATTCATGACATAGCCATTCTTCTAGGCCAAGCAACCATTTTTCTGGTGGGTCATGCGCTTAGCTCACCTGGTTCCACGCTTAACTGCCTACTTGAGCAGCTTGGCCTAGTCCAGCTCAGCTGCCTGCTTGAGCAGCTTAGTTGACTTGGTCCCACGCTCAGCTGCCTGCTTGAGGAGCCTGGTTTGATCTGCTGCTCGCTCAGCTGCCTGCTTGAGGAGCTTGGCTGACCTAGTCCATGCTCAGCTGCATGCTTGAGCAGCGTGCCTGACCTAACTAATGCTTAGTGCTTGGCTGGACAGCTTTGTGAGCAGCTTTTCTTTGACTTTATTTTCTTCCAACCAAGGCCAAGTTACTTAGTCATGCTTAAGTTTAAGCATGCACCTTACCATGCTTAGTTTGAAGCACACATGTGTCATGTACTTTGACTTGATTTCTTCAAGGTGAAGCAAACTTTCTTTTTTTAAGCCTAAGCATTCTTTATTTTCCAATTTCCTACGAAACTCATAGAAAACTTGGACAAAAGGTGATCAAAAATTATATTATACAAACATACAAAATTTATTTAAAATGTGTTGAATTAAGTTGGTTTTCACATTTTTTTCATAGGATAAGTGCCATGAAAAATGTATGAAAATTAGGTATTTTTCGCACTTATCACTCCACATGTTGATAAAATTGGTGTAGAAGTAATTTAATATTATTTTTGTGTAATTTTTAATTTAAATCATGTGTAAGTTTGACGGTTAATTGGAAAGAAAAATAATTCGTAATGCTACTTAAAAAAGACAAAAAAAAAAGTGAGATTTTTATGCGACTTTTCCTATAAATAATAATATATGAAGAACTTGGGCTTAAGACTAATAATTGATTAATGGCAAAAAAAATCATTTGTTAAATTGTTACATTGTGATTTTTCTCCGTTGTGATCAGTAACTTTTGCTTTAAGTCTTTAAGGCTTTGATCGGGACTTACAAGGGGAAGTGAATGAGAGGATCAATGGGTAAGGATAGGGAGAAATGGAAGGGGAAAGGAAGGCAGAAAATGGTAAAGTAATGATAATGCAAGAACTTTTTTTTTTGTTTTTTCTTTAATTATGTAATTAACAATGAGAAATGGACAATAATGCAATTATATAATTTTACTAATTGCATTTAACTTTTTTTACATTTTGTCACTAGAAAAAACTCAAATTAGGGGAACTATGAAAATGACACATGAAGGGTTTTAGAAGGCTTTAGAAACTCTTCAAAAAATTTCCCTCTTTTTCACTCAAATCTTAAACAATAGAGAGACTTTCCAAAGTCATCCCTTTCATTCTCCTCCAAAATTCGACTCTCAAACAAAATCTAAATTGTTTGTGTTTATAGGCTTCTACAATAATAAATAGTTATAAACATCAATGTTTGCTTTCTTGGTTTGGCTCCATTAAATACAATATAGACATTGGTAGAATCTATAAGATATGTACTTAGTGCTTTATCTTTGTGAGATAACCCAAATCAAAGTTGTGGGAATGCTTTCTCCGAGTGGCATACAATGTTTCCCTTTTTTAGATAATAATCATTGATTCATGAAATAAAGGCACTTTGAATGTTATTTCATGTATAAATAGTTCTTTTGAGATATGACCTTCTCATACTTGTAATATCTTTGAAAGAGGATATTTGAGATTGTTGACTTGAGATGACAACACTTAAAGTGTATTCTTACCGAAGAGTTCTCGTTCATTTGCATTTTCCACTGAAGAGGCAATTATGAAGCTTCACATACAGTTTGACCCTCATAAACGGGTTAAGGCCTTGTTGGAATGTGGTTTCTTCGAAGCCATTAGTGAGAAATTTTGGATGTGAAATCTAAAAAACTCTAAAGTCCCACATAGAAAAGTTTTTTTAAAAAAGAAGCAACTCCCAAGTCTCACATTGGAGAGATGAGGAACTTGGAAAAAATCTCATGTTATAAATAAAGGCATCATCCCCAAGTTGAATGCGCTTTCATTCAACTTTTTTTTCTCCCTCATATTTTTCGCCGACGCATTTCCGGCAAAGTTCTCCCTTTTCTTTCTATGGCACTAAGAATTGGCACATGTAGTTAAATTGTGAGAAGTTCGAGAACTGACATTGGTAGTCAGTATTGTGGGAAAAGAATTGGCACATGTAGCCAAATTATGGGCATTTAGAGTAATGACACTAGTAATCAGTATCGTGGAAAAACAATTGGCATGGGTATCCATATTATGGGTATTTCGAGAATTTACCTTGATAGTCATATTGTGGGTATTTCGAGAATTGACATTGATGACCATATTGGGGTGGGTGTATTCAAGATTAGTTCTTACAATGCAATAAGAATTCGATAACATAGATTTGGGTTGTTTTATCCTAGGGACAGCATGGTTGATAGTTTGCTTGCACATTTTGGGTAGTGCCACGAAATGTCTTAAAGAGAGTGACTTGATGATGACTCAGCCAATAAGTATTATTTTGTGCCTTTAGAATTGTTGTAAGCTACGGTAACAAAAATTGTAAGACGTTTCAACTAGACCGAACAGCTTTAACCTGAACAAACCATTTCGGTTCGATGAGACAAATTTCAAACGGTGACAACATAAGATAGAATCTTTCCTCACTATGAGAAAAGTTGTCCATGTTCTAAAAACCAATATCCCAGTGTTGCTGGAAAAATCTGAAAAATGAGAAAATGGATAAAGTGGTTATTGAAATAGCTCTCTAGAATGAAAGTAATTACTTGTGTAAGAACTTCATTCTGAATGGATTGTCTAATAATCTCAGTGATTACTATAGTTCATATAAGCCTGTCAAATTAATTTGGTATGCACTTGAAAAGAAATATAGTATTGAGGAAGCTGAGACTAAAAAGTATGTCGTTCGTCGTTACATCAAGTATTATATGACTGCTGATAAATCAGTAGAGTCTTAGTCCAATGAGATATATAGAATTGCTCATGAAATCATTTCTAATGGTATGCACCTAGAGAGTTAAACTCACAGAGCCTATGAATGTGTATTCATTGGGTATGATGTAAACATCAAGACGTGCAGGTTTTATGACCTTAACATAAAATAATCATCGAGTCTAACGATGTTGACTTCGAAAAGAAGTTCCTTTTTAAATTGAGGAATATTGGGGGCACATCAACTAGTCACATACTTGTGATTAGAGATAATGATTAAAAAATATGAAATGTTTGAAATAGAACCTAGAAGAAGTAAGAGAGTAGGAACTTTTATAGAGTATAGACTTGATTATATGATCTATATATTGGAGGAGAATCCATCAACTCTCAAAGAAGTTTTGACTTCTTTTGATGATTATTTGTGGCAAGAAGCCATAAATGATGAGATAAAGTATCTATACTCTAACAAGAAACATACTATTTTGGCTCAATACACTATGGAAGTTGAGATGATATCACTAACAACAACTAGTAAAAAAGCAAGTTGGCTGAGAAGCTTGCTTGCAGAGATTTCCCTATGGAATAAAACAATACCAGCTGTGTTGATCCATTATGATAGTACTGTGACTATTTCAAAAATTAAGAACCGGTTTTATAACAGTAAGAAACGACAAATACATCGTAAGCATAACACCATTAGAGAGTTACTCTTTACAAGAGCTGTTAGAGTGGATTATATACGCACTGAGAATAAATTAACAGATCCTTTAATGAAAACTATAATACTTCTAAGAGTATGTGACTATGAGAATGAACATGCTATAAAATTAGGATCATCATGATGGTAACCCGACCTAACTGACTAGAGATCCAAAAAATAGGTTCAATGGGTAATAACAAGTTGTAAAGTGATATGAGAATGAACATGCTATAAAATTATGAGAAGCATGATTCCTGCAGCATATGTAAGGATGAGTTAAACTCTTAATGAGATTTATACTCCAGTTGGAGTAGAGTACCTAGGCTACAAGAGTACTCTTAATAGACTCACCTATTGAATGTGGAAGTGGGGCCGCTTCTTATGAAATTTTGGGCATAAATTTCTAGAGCATTCACTATACTGGATAGACGTGCATGACCTTTAACGCACAGACTTTACAGAATACACCTTTGAAAATGTTGTGTGTGGTTTGATGTTGGAGATAGAGATCAAGACTACGAGTCACTCTAATAAAATCTGGATCTTATTCACAATGCAAATGTTCAAGTCATATGACACCTTTGTTTATGCACAATCTTATTGAGACCATAAAAATTCTCTGAAATCGTTTTTTAATTTCAAGTGGGGGATTGTTGGAACTTGGTTTCTTGGAAGCCATTAGCGGGAACTTTTGGGTATCAAATCTAAAAAACTCCCAAGTCCCATATAGAAAAGTTGTGAAAAAAACAACTCACAAGTCCCACATTAGAGAGCTGAGGAACTTTGAAAAAATCTCATGTTATAAATAAAGGTCTTCTCCCCTCATTATAACTCGTCGCAAGTGGAATGCGCTTTCATTCAACTTTTTATTTATCCATCATATTTTCCGTCTACATATTTCCGGCAAACTTCTCCCCCTTTCTTTCTGTGGCACTAAGAATTGGTACATGCAATCAAATTGTGGGAAGTTCGAGAATTGACACTGGTAATCAGTATTATGGAAAAAAAATTGACATAAGTAGCCAAATTGTGGGCATTTAGAGAACTAACACGAGTAGTCAGTATCATGGGAAAAGAATTGATATGAGTAGCCATATTATGGGTATTTCGAGAATTGACATTGGTAGTTATATTGTGGTTATTTCGAGAATTTGCATTGATAGTCATATTATGGTGGGTGTATTCAAGATCGATTTTTACAGTGCAGTAAGAATTTGATAACAAAGATCTGGGTTGTTTTATCATGGGGACGACATAGTTGATAGTCTGCTTGCACATTTTTGGCAGTGTCACAAAACATCTTAAAGAGAACAATATAGTCGTTACTTACCAAGTAAATATTATTTCATGTCATTTAAAATTATTACAAGCTACGGTAACAATAGTCCTCGGCGACATGACACTTTGAAGTCTGTCCATACTTAAGGCAACTAGTTAGTTCTCACTTTGTAGACAAATGATTATTTAATGATTAATATGTCTACATATATTAAATAAGACTACACACTACATAGACATGTCAGCAATCTTATTCTTAATATTAAGTTTTATAAAAACTTAATATTATTACACATCAGACTATTCATGATTTTATCGTAAACTTTATCCTAGTTAAGTAATACTTTTTTTAAATATCTTAAAGAAATCTATGCATGGTATACAGTGTTAAAATAATTTTAAAAATTTATTTTATCAATGAATCATTGAAATGACAATTCAATGCAAGAGATACCATCTTAATTAAGGAGTTAATTTACTTTAAATGATGCCAAGGATTCTCATCTATTTCAAATTGATTTAAAATATTAAAACTACTTCAAATTTAACTTTTATAGGCTTATATTCTTGATCACATGGCCAAGGTTAGCTAAGCCGCCTTCGCAAAGGAGAAGTGCTCCTTCATGGTTACTGGCTTTTTTAGGGCATCGATATATTTTGCAAAAAATATATTTTAAACCTTAAACAATTCATTTATATAATAAAATACTAAATCCAATTTTGGTTAAAAATATGGTTTTATGATAGAAAGTAGGAAAAAATTGAGAGATCCAATTTCTAGGTGCGTTTTTGTATTTCTATTCAAATAATTAAGTGTACAAATAAATATGGGAAAATATATAATTTTTTCATACAATTAAAGGAATGCGACAAAATTATAAAATTTAATAAAAAAACTTGCTAAAATTAAGAATGTTGAGAATCATTAGATACTTTTTCACAACTTTTTTCACACACAAAATATAATTCAAACTTCTACAACATGCTTAAAAAACTTATCTACTAATCATGATGAAGCTTAAGGGTGAAGAATTCATTCCTTGAAGTTATTTCCTAATAATATATTTGAGACTTTAAATGATGATGACTCATCCATTAACTGAAGTGGAAATACTTTGGAGTTTCTAAGTAGGACAGAATGGGAAATGTTCTCTTTCCATTCTATTATTATAACTTGAGTAAATTACACTGACATCCCCTGAGTTTTAGTGAAATTACACAAACCACCATTCACTTTTCTACACCTACACAAACCTCCCATAGTTTTTAAACTTTCATTACATTGATCACCCCTGCATAAGAAATAAGTGTAATCTTTTAAACAAAAAATGTGATAAATTCAATTAAGTTAAACAAAACATGATATATCGTGGAGACACGTCCAAATAATATATGAGTCAATATTTCTTTATTATTTTTGGTTCGTTACACTATATTATAAGAGCGATTTAAACAATATTTCTTTAGAATTGTTGATGCATCTTGTAACATAAAATAATAAATATACACTGATTTATATATTATTTAGACTTGCCTACACAATATATCATATTTTGTTTAACTTAATTGCATTCATCACATTTTTTGTTTAAAAGATTACACTTATTTATTATGCGGGGGTGGTCAGTGTAATGAAAGTATAAAAACTATGGGAGGTTTGGTGTAGAAAAGTGAGAGATGGTTTGTGTAATTTCACTAAAATTCAGGGGGTATCAGTATAATTTACTCTTATAACTTTTGTAGAAGGAGATTCCAACACTATAATCTAAATCAACTCCACTCTATTTCCTCCATCTAAACATAACATACAAAAGTTATTATAAAAAAAGTTATTATGGCTCTACAAAAATCATTCCCATTTCAAGAATCATAGTGTTCAATAGAGTTTCTTATATTTGTATTATTATGAATGTAAAGTTTTATATACACTTACACATTATTTATTTATTTTACTTATATTTATAAGTTAATAATAATTAAATATAAATGATGAATGATATATTATCGATATGAAAAACAATTACACTCACATTGCATACATTTTTTACTCTTCTTTCAATTGCATCATATTATAAGTAAACGAGAATATCTAGCTAGTTCATTTTTTAAATAAAAGGAGTGAAAGAATAAAGAAGATAATAGTGTTAAAAGTGAAAAAGTACTCATGATTAAATTGAGTTTTTTTGTGTGAAACCTAACAGGCTGGGTAACAATCTTTATAGATTGGTGCTATCAATAATTGTCGGGTTGAACTTGAGAATCATGTGATTTTTCAGATTGTGAATCTAAAACTTCACAAAAAGTGTGTAAATTTAATACATATTCACTCCCTCATTGCGGAAACAATATAGATACCAACTTACTAACATGAGTAAAATAATATTTTAAAAGAAGTAAGTTAGTAATTACATTAGGTTTTAATTGAACCTCATCAGACTACGTCAAATTAAAACGTATTTTTTAATTACAAAATTTCACATCTCAATAGTCGCAATTCACATCACAATATCAATAGTGACTGCAATCAAAGTAATCACATTTTTTTACGGCAATTTAAAATATCGGCACCAACCCTAAGAAATTTGAGGACAAATTGAAAACACCAAGAACTATAGTTTAAAATGGCTTTGATTTTCGCTATCTGAACTCTCTCCTAATATCTTATAAGTGCTTCTTCTAATCTTCCACATTGATTTTGATCTAATAGCTATTCATGACTAGCTTGGCTTCACAACAGAAAGGGCAATAGTTGGGGACACGATAGTAAGAACGACTGAACGATGAGCCACTAGCATGACAATCTCGCGATGGAAGGACTGGAAATACGAACAATAACTCTGTTAAGAATAAGGAAAATACAAGTCTTGCATTGGAGAGCAAATGACAAGTCTAGTAGGGCGAGAGATGGTTTGAGGGATGAGAGAGAATTATGGAAAGTTATTTTAACAAAGGAGGAAGATAATTTTTGTGAAGAAATCTTGGTACATATTATTAAAGATTTACATAGATTAAAAAATGACATATTGATATATATTACTTTTATTTAAGAATCAATAATATTAATACAAAAATAATTGATGATGTATTGATAATCAGTGGCGGATCTTGATATAAACTTTAGGAGGGACAATAATATTTAATTACAATTTAGATGTAATTAGTGGTGGATCTTGATATAAACTTTAGGAGGGACAATAATATTTAATTACAATTTATAACTCAAATTGAGTTAGTTAATGGTAAAATTTTCAATTATTTCTTTTCCAATATTAATCACTATGTTGTGTGTAATAAATTCATCTTTTATCTTCCTACCTAATTTTGTTTGGTTGTTTATATTCTTGAAAATGATATTTAATTATTTATGTTAGCTCAATCATAATAGTTAAGATAAGATGAATAATTTGATAAAACAATATATGACTAACAATATATGGTTGAGAGTTTTTCAAACTTGAATGACTAACAACATAAAGACTAAAATGTTGAAATTGACATCTCAAATTAATATTTTCTTGCTCATTAAAATCGATAACATATAATTGTTGGACAAAAATACATATATTATCAATATTAAATGAATTCTTAGAATATATTATCAATAGACATATAATCTATTAACAAGACGTTAGTCTAGTGGTGTAAGGCCCTAGGAGGAACAATTATAAACTTCGAAAGAGATTAGTTACTTACCCAGAAGGTAAGAGATACCATTGGTAGTAACAAAAAAAATACATACACAATCTCTTTCGTTATGTGTAAAATGGTTTCGAATTCAAATAAAATTATACTATTATAAACAACATTATCACTTACGTATGTAAAAGAATTAGATCAGTTATGTATAATTTTTAGAAGGACACACAAATTGGACTATATTTATTTATCAAACTACAAATTAAAGAAATATGTGAGTTCGAATGAGTATCTTCATAAAAATGTCATTTGGGCTTAGGTAAATGGAATTATGTGTTTTTCCAAAAAAATGTATTACTCTATGTGTTATTTGTTATGATTGACTAAAAAATATTTTATAATTTAAAAGTTTAATAATTAATTATTTTTCAAGTAGCACATGAATTGACACATTTTGTGGGACAAAAAAAAACATTCTGGTATGTAAAAATTCAGGGGGGGGCAGGAGCCCCCACCTGCCCCTATAATGATCTGCCACTGTTGATAATATAAAAAGGGAATGGAGTGTCTCCTTATTATATAAGGAGATAAGTTATCTCCTCCTGCCAGTGAAATCATGACATGTGTCATGTTTCACTATTTTCTATAAAAATATTTTAAAAAATAAACAAAATAACACACATGTCACATTTTTATTGGTTAGAGGAGATAAGTTATCTCCTTATACAAGGAGATACATTATTCTCATATAAAAATTATTATATTACTCAAGTACTTTCTCTTATGTGATTATAGGAAAATAAATGTTTATTGGGTACAAACAAGGAAATTTTAAATAATAAATATGGTATTTAAAATTTCCTATTTTTATTTAATTTGGATTTGTTTGATCCAATAAGAATAAAAATAATATTTTCAATCAATATTTAGAAAACTTAAAAAATAGTACAATGTAAGTTTCTTAAGATGTATTCTAATTTTTGTTAAATACACTTGTAAATAAATTTTAATGGGTTCAAATTTCACTATCAAATTTCATTTTGAATAATCTATTACCTATATAATAAAAAAAACTCCCTCATGACATGTGTCAATCTCTCAAGCCCTCATGACATGTGTCAACCTCTCATCAAAACTAAAGGTCCCTCATGACATGTGTCAATCTCTCAATGACATGTGTCAATCTCTCAAGAACTCCCTCATGACATGTGTCAATCTCTCAAGCCCTCATGACATGTGTCAACCTCTCATCAAAACTAAAGGTCCCTCAT
>NC_032013.1:9496310-9505079 GCF_001865875.1 Lupinus angustifolius
TTATTGATGATTTTTTTGATTAATAGGATACTACTAACTATATCATGTTATGTATGTGTAAAAAACAATGTTGAGAAAGTCGAGCAAGATGTTAAACCAGTAGATGACTCATATTAAGTTTATCCAATTTAAACAGTTAAACCGTATGGTTTGACCGTATGATTTTATATATAATTAATAATTTTTAACAATATGAATGTACTGGTAACATATATGGTTTTAACCATGCGAATGCACGAGCAACATACATATTCTTAATCATAAATGCACATGTAATATGTGTTCTTAATCATGCGGCAAAAAATATCGTCCCGTGCAAATGCACGGGTAACTTGCTAGTTTATAATTACATTTAAGGCCAAAGCTAACATGGGATGCGAATCGATTACCAACACTTGGATTATAGATCTAGAAATTTCAACCATTGTTTTTTATCCGGTAATTGGGTAGACATCTCAGGCATGGAAGTCATGAAAGACATTCACGACTTCTGTGTTATAAAAAAGTTCATGTTCAGAAATCGTTTACCTCTTTTACGACTTCTCAATGATTTTTCTCAATATACAGAAGTCGTATTTCCATATAACGATTTCTAGATAAGTTAAGCAAACATTATATCTCACAAATCATGTGGTAAATAGAAAAGCTTGTAAGTGTCTAATTGTGGGTTTGATTTATGTTCACCATTTTAACTTTATGACATAATTTTATAATCCTCCAAAAATGTTTACAACAAAAAATTTAAAAAGGTGAACATGAGGTTCCAACCGTAACCAAACACTTAAAAACTTTACATTTTACCAAATGACCTACAACATAATTTATATTTTAAATTTGCTCAGAAGTCCTATTATGGCAACATGATTTCTGTATATTGAAAAAAATTACTTAGAAGTCGTAAATGTGGTAAACAACTATTGGCTTAGATGTAGTTAAAGTATTTCACGACTTCTGTAAGCAAAATTAGAAATGCACATAAATCGTACAATGACATTACGACTTATAGAAATTTTCATCCGGTATCGATTACCACTTTTTTTAATCTAAAAGTTAATAAATAGTTTGAATGGAAGCAAACTAAGATACGATTCCAATATTAGCATTGACCTATATTTAAAGGTGTTCTTAAAGATAATTCAAGTAATTGGATTTAGAGATAGTTCAACTAAAAACACATAAACTATCTTTATCAAAATAAAATAAAATAAACTATCACGTGTAATTTATTGACTCGGAACCAACATACTATAAAGCAGAACAAACTTTATTTAGACAAAGTCTATAGTCTAAACATTATTAAGTGTGTAAGAAAAAGAGAAGCTTATAATTATAATATGAGAAAATGTTATTTATCTATGATTACAATAATATGAGAAAAACAACAAATCATATTTGAAACTTTGAAAAAATCGTCTTTATCTAAAATAAAATTTGTAATAGAAGTTAGTTACACAACGCTAGAATAGCACAACAATAACGCCTAAAATTGTCACTGAAACAAATGTTGTTAAATGTTTACTTTCTAAAATAGGACAATATATTATCAGACATTCTATCAAACACATGACAAGCATGTCCAACTCCACCACATTTACAATAGATTTGTTAAATCACCAACGACTTCAACTACATTCAACCTTAACAGATTCTAATATTATAAAATAACATATGAGTAATGAGATCTTACGCAAATTGTTCATTTTTCTCCTCCAATGTTCGCCAAAGCCAAAAACCTAGAATATCATAGCTTCATAACTTCACAACAAATAAAGATTACACTATTAGTGAAGAGATAAATAAATGAGCTAAAATAAGATAACTATTTACCTTATGCTTGAAGAGAGAAACCAAAAATCGATAACTTCACAATAGCTGCATAACTTCACAACAAATAAAGATCACACTATTAGTGAAGAGAAAAAATAAATGAGTTAAAATAAAATAACGATTTACTTTATGCTTGAAGAAGAGAACAACAAAAAATCGATAATGTGCTTGAAGAGAGAAAAAATGTAATTTACGGAGAAGAACAAAGGTAAGAGAAATAATAAACTGAGTAATATGTATTATTGTGTGAGGTTTTGTTTTTGAATTTGAAAAGATTCTCGCTCACTAAAACAAACGCTTATTGAAGAAGTGATGTTAAATAAATGAAGCTTTAACAACGCTTACTTCAATGAGCGCTGCTAAAGATAACTAAGGTTGGAAACGAGTCGAACCATAGTTCAACTCAGTTCAGCTCGATAAGGATTGGTTCGGCTCGAAACTCGACTCGAGTTATTTTTTTAGCTCGAGTTCGATTCGGTTAAAGTTCACAAACTCTTCGACTCAGTTCAATTGGTTCATTTGGACAACTTAAATAGTTAATTAATTTTTAAAAAAAATACTACAATTTTTTTTATACATATAAATATAACCATCTTCATATATATATTAACAATAAATATAAAAAATAATGTATGAGTCATAATAAACATAAAAATTAGTTTATATATATCGAGCTAGCTCATGAACCTAACGAGTCGAACTGTATCCAACTCGAGTTTGATTCGTTTATATAACGAGCTCAATTTCCAGCTCAAGTTTTGCTCATTTGGTTCATGAACCAAATTTATCGAGCTAAATAATGAATCGAATTTCGAACGAATACCGAGTTTGTTCGGTTCATTGTCAGCCCTAGATAACACTTTTAATAACGTTTATTGAAGAAGTGTTGTTAAATATATGAAGTATGACCTTTAACAACGCTTTCTTCAATAAGCGATGTTAAAGATAATATCTTTAACAACGCTTATTGAAGAAGTACTTTTAAATATATGAAGTATGGCTTTTAACAACACTTTCTTCAATAAGCGTTGTTAAAGATAACACCTTTAACAGTGATTGCTTAAATATGTGTTGTTAATTCTCTTCCACCTTATATTTAACAACGTTCAACACATAAGCGTTGTTGAATGAGCGTTGTTAAATACCAATTTTGTCGTAGTGTTACCCAAACAATCTTATAAATTATAAAAGAAGCTTATAATCATGAGAAGATAAAAAGCTCTACCAAAGGCTCATTGATATATCTGAATTGGATTTGTCTTTAAAATCAGATTTTTATACACTTTATACCTAAAGTAATTTTTATGACAAAATCACAACCAATTCCTCCCATGCAAGTGATTAAGTATTACACACAATTTGAGGAATTAGGTTTGACATCTCAATCATTACGCGGATGTTAAGAAGAATCATAATTACAATTATCAATGATGAATGACCAAATATGGTTCTAGAGTTTGATTATTATTTTAAGTCATGAAAGAAAGATAGACATCATTTCATTACTTATAACGTGTGGTCCCAAAGTTCACCACATAGGTCAGTTTAAGGTTATGGATATCGATAAAGAATCCTCTCAAAGAATAAGTGTCATATAATAATTAATAAAAAACAATATGTAATGATATATTTATTTTTTTATTATCATAAAATCATATTTTTATCCTTAAAAGTATGTGTGAAAATACAATTTTTTCCAGCCCAAACTACATTTTTAAAAAAAAATTATAAACAAATAAAAATGGTTTTTTGACTTAATGACCCAACACATAAAATCTCAATTTGAATTTCAAAAAAGAGTTTAATTGAATTCCCTCACAAAATTGTTACCAAAAAATAAAAAAAGAATTTTGAAAAGAGTATTTAATGGATAATCAATAACTTCATGATGACTTATATTTAATCAATTTTCGTTTTTTTATTCAAAGGAAATTCAAAAATTATTTTTAAGTGACTTAATGATCACTTATTAGCTAGAATCAATTCCTTAAAAAATGTTTACTAAGACAAAATTCATTAATTTGCATGTATGAGAAAATATATTTTACGATCCTACAAGGATGAAACTTTTTTAAGGTTTTAATGAAAGTTGAACCAAAATACAATTTTTTAGAGTCAAAAAAATTATTTTAGATTTCTCAAGAATTGTTTGGTCGTGTTCTAAGTAACACTTTTTTAAAGTATCCAAAAAAAACAACAAAAACAAATATTTAAATGCAAATTAATGACTAACAAATTTTAAAACTTCAAATTTAAAGACCATAAAAACAAAAAATATTTTTTTGGTTAGATTATTTGAATGTGCAAATCTTGCATTGAAAGCTACTTAACAAATTGACTAGGCATTAAAAAGATTGCACTAAAGAGTGATTGAATCATATTTTAATTGCTAGTTATGGCCTTGATTCTCTAGAGTGTATAACAAATTGAGCCATGTGCAAAAAATAGCATTAAGTAGTAATGGAAATCAAATTGAGAATTGAGAATTAATAAAGAAATAAAATCAAATCTCAACATTGATTCTATCCTATGAATTAATGGGTAGTCTTGGTTATAAAAAGAGAAAATCACACCATTTTTTCTTTCCTAACAAAATCACAATTCATTAAAGAATCATTCATTCTCAAAAAAATCCTTCATCAATCATTCACCCATTATCTATTTCCAAAAATCCTCCATCCACAATCCCAAAAATCTCTCATACACAACAAATTCATATCATCCACAACAATCCCAAAATCTTCCACACACAACCACCCATCAACTCACTCATCAATTTCTCATTCATCTTTTACTCAACCACAAATCCATAAGAACTTCATCCAAAAAAAATCTTTCATTCATCACCTATTCCCAATAATCTTCAACTATTCTCTCAATAAAAAATCCACTCATCAATCATTTTCTTCCCTAAACATCATCTTCCATGCACAATAACCCAAGATCTTCCATACACAAAAATGAGAAAAAAAAAACATAAAGAAACTTAGGAGAAATTATAATTGCATTAGAATGCATTGTAGAGAAGCTTTAATTACATGTCAAAGTCATGTCTCTGAATTTGTTTTTACACACAAATCTCCGCTACATGTCTGTTTGGTATTGGTTAACCTTTTTTGCACCATTTTTTCTAAGAGTTGCAACACTCCACTGTTGTTGGAATTAGCATGAGAGGTATGTCATTTTCATTACTTTCTTCTATAGTAATTTTATTTTTGTTATCCATACTTGCATTAGTAATAATAATTATCATTTTCATTACTTTCTCTCTATATATCAATTTAAAACTTATTTAAAAAATATATAAAACAAATATCTATGAGTTAATAAAAAATGAAATAATATTTACCTCAACAATTTTAAGGTATGATGCGGTGTAGGACGTAAGAGCTTCACTTCCTTATAATCAATATGATTAAGTATATTTCCATATCCTAAAAAGTTTTTTATAAAATATAAAACAAAAAAATTAGAATTTCTTAATCAACTTTTAATATGAGATGCAGTATCGGACGTAAGGGCTATGCTTCGCTCATATCCTAACTTTACTATTTTTAAAAAATAAAATTAACCCAACCAACCAACTTTTTTATGCCCAAAGAACTACGTAGTCTTGATGCACAAAAAAAAGATACGTTGGACCAAGATCACTCTTATCAAACATAATAATAAAATAAAGTTTTTTGTTGGTAAAAATATAATAATAACACAATTCATAATCCATGCAATATAGTAGGGTACCGTTAAAATGGGAAACTAGGGTGCTAATACCTTCCCTAGTGTGTAATCGACTCCCGAACCTGGATATCAAAGTCCAAAGCCCAATGCGATTAGCATCTTAGTTGCTCGTTTGAACGGTACTCTACTATCTTGCATGAATTATTAATTGTGTTATTATTATATTTTTATCAACAAAAAAACTTTATTTTATTATTATGTCTGATAAGAGTGATTTTGGTCCTACGTATCCATTTTTTGGGAATCAAGACTACGTAGTTCTTTGGGTAGAAAAAAGTTTGTTGGTTGGGTTAATTTTGTTTCTTAAAATTAGTAAAGTTAGGATATGAGCGAAGTATAGCCCTTACGTCCGAAACCGCATCTCATATTGAAAGTTGATTAAGAAATTCTAATTTTTTTGTTTTATATTTTAAAAAAACTTTTTAGGATATGGAAATATAATTAATCATATTAATTATAAGGAAGTGAAGCCCTTACGTCCGACACCGCATCATACCTTAAAATTGTTGAGGTAAATATTATTTCATTTTTTATCGACTCATAGATCTTTGTTTTATATATTTTTTGAATAAGTTTCAAATTGATATATAGAGAGAAAGTGATGAAAATGATTATTATTACTAATACAATTATGGATAACAAAAATAAAACTACCATACAAGAAAGTAATGAAAATGACTTATCTCTCATGCTGATTCCAACAACAATAGAGTGTTGCAACTTTCACGAAAAATGGTGCAAAAAAGGTTAACCAAGACCAAACAGACATGTAGCAGAGGTTTGTGTGCAAAAACAAACTCAAAGACATGACTTTGACATGTAATTGAAGCTTCTCTACAATGTATTCTAATGCAATTATAATTTCTCCCGAGTTTCTGATTCTTGTTGAAAGTGCAAAGTGTTAAGGACTGCACTACAATGTTTTGCCGATGTTTTGATGAAGACAATGAGTTAGTAAAAGCTTGAAGATGACTCAACAATAAACATACCTAGAACTCAATGGTCATATCTAGACTAGGTTATATCAATAGAAGTTATATTTCTAAGTAGTCTGGGATGTGTCTTAGTTAGAGTTTGGGTTAGGTAAACCTAGATGCAAGTCTCACAAGCCATTACTATTGACATATCATATTCATGAGGCATATCATCTAGTTTACTATATGTTCATGCATTAACCATACATGTTATATGTGCATATTCGGCATAACATAATTGCTAAAACATGTATAAGAGTCAAACATAACATATAACTAGTTTACCATTTAATCACGTATTGAAATATGTTGGTTAATCGATTAACGTGTCTGTTTTCTGTTTTAACTATTTTCTGTTTTAACTGCGTAACTGAAAATAACAGTTTATAGAGTCAAATCTGTTTTGTATAAATTCTGGCAAATTGCAGAAACGTGTAGCATTGCATATTGTTTTTTAGAAACTATTACAAAGCATATTTTCGTAATTTACTACATTATAGGCAGAAGAGAGATGCATGTGTGAGAAAGAGATAAACATGCTTAGTTCATATTGTTAATGATGTATTGCATGTAATTTTCATGTGCTTAATCTCATTCATTCTTTCTTGCATGTTGATGCATTCTGATTAGAGATTTTAGAGAAAGATTCTGCATTATATGTTTTGTATTAACTCGCATACATTCATGATGGCTTGTGTTGCTTGAGTGTGGGTTAATCTTTGAGTTTTCATTGTTGTAATTTGAGCATATTAGTGCTTAGTAAAACTATGTTTTTTTGTATACTGTTTTTTACTTTGGGTTTTGTTTCTTGGTGTCTTACCACCATTGAGATTTAGTGAATCTTCACCAAGACTCGAAGGTCTTGAATTTAGAGTGAGAATCTTGGATGGGGCTGGATCGCGAGAAAGGTTTTCTTGGGCGATAGGGATAGTCAAACCAAGGTTAGAGGTTTTTGAAATTCAAGAAAGAAGTGTCTAGAGTCTTGTAATTGAATTGGTGTATGTGACAATACAAATTTTTCAATATAGTGAAGAGAAATCTCCCAAGATCAAAATGGAAGGCCTGGATGTAGTTTGCAAGTGGACCCGCAAACGAACCAGGATAAAAATCCTATTGTGCAAAAAGGTAACATCGTGATTTTTCTATGTATGTTTTATTAATTATTTATTTTAACAACGACAAATTTTAGAAATTAATAGGTATTGAATTAGACTAAACCGTAGTTGAGTGTTAGTCGTTTTTTATGATTTACTATTTTGTGATAAACTTTTGTAATTTTCTGTGACGGAAAGTTTTTGAGCTGCTGTCGGGCCCAAATTCGCCTGAATTCGGCCAATAACGTGTTTTTGAGTTCCGCAACTCCGAATTGAATTCCGATTACGCCATTGGAATCGAAATATTATTTCGAGTCAAGATAGACATCAATTTTGTTCAGAACGCATTTCTAAATACTTTTCAATTCGAATTCCGTGTTTCAAAATTCTAACCGTAAACCGAAATCGGGAGATTTTTATTATCTGACCGAGTATTAGCCGAAAATACTCGAGAATGGTTTAATAAAAAATGTTTCATCGAAAAGGTCACATCACTTTCATGTAAGAAGCTTGCTTGTTAAACAAGCAAAATTACATATTCTCTTACACAAAATCCCATAAATCACTCAACAAAAATCCTCTCACTCAACCACCATTAGACACATCACCTTTGCTAGTCTAAATCTACTTACTTTGCATTAAATTTTCTGATTTGATGAGGGGGAGGCTCTCCTATAAATACCTCACCCCATTCTCTCATTTTTATACTAAATGTCCTATACAAACTAAGGTAGTCTTTTATTTTCTCTTCTTCATCTTCTTCTCATACTTCATAGAAAGTTATGAGCTTTTATTATGTTGTTCATAAAGTAGAGTTTATATTTGTTCTTTAAGTATTTTATGAAGGCATAACTAAAGGGGATGATAATAAAATCATATGAACCCTTATGTAGTTTTTGACCTTTGTAAATCTTGAAATTTCTTCCTTGTTCTTAGATGGAAAAACTATATCTTTGGACAAGGTTAGATGAGTTATTTGTTTGGAAATATTAGAAATTATTGTGTTGAAAATGTTTTATTTTTAGAAAGTATTATGTTTAAAAATGGTTTAGCATATTTTACTCTTTGATTTCCAAGTTAAAATAACGATTTGTGATAAAAGATGATTTATTAAAGTCTTGACTTCACAAACTTAA
>NC_032013.1:9505179-9505516 GCF_001865875.1 Lupinus angustifolius
AGAATACATCGTGACATAATGGTGTCCGAATATGACACTCAGTTCTCCTAAACTATCTCATAAGTTTGAGTTATATTTGTGTATTAAGAAAACCCATACTTAATCAAATATTTGTGTGCATGGATTTTGTACGGATACTTTCTTAAGTTGTATGTTTAAGATAACTAAAAATATCATGAGATATTTAAAAGGAATAACTAACATGGGATTATGGTATCCTCGGGATGCCTCACTATCCTTGGTAGGATATTCCGATTCCGATTTCGCCGGATGTAAATTGGAACGGAAAAGCACTAGTGGTACTTGTCACTTGTTGGGCAGTTCATTAGTTGCATGG
>NC_032013.1:9505616-9506065 GCF_001865875.1 Lupinus angustifolius
CCATTAAATGCGATAATACAAGTGCCATAAACCTATCCAAGAATCCCGTTTTGCATTCTAGAACCAAGCATATAGAAATTAGACATCATTTCTTACGTGATCATGTACAAAAAGGTGACTGCGTTCTTGAATTTGTTGAAACCTCTAGACAGTTAGCAGATATTTTCACCAAGCCCCTTCCACGTGATACTTTCTACGTTCTAAGGAGAGAACTTGGAATTATTGATGAACAATATCTTGATTAAAACTGTTTAGATGTCTGTTCTATGTCTTGTCTCTATATGTTTATTTTTTTTTTCTTGTCCTAAATGATGTATGTTGTAGTGCAAAATTATACCTCATGATAACTTCAGTTTGTGATTAAAAATGTATCGATTAATCCGTTAAAATGCATGCATAAGCCCTAAAGAGTTGAAACCATTCTGCTAGCTAAAAACCATTTTTTTACC
>NC_032013.1:9506165-9506809 GCF_001865875.1 Lupinus angustifolius
TAAGTCTCTGAAATTGCAACTCAACTGATCCAAGTGCTATAAGGTAGATAAACCTCTCCCTAACCCTCTCAAAGCTACCTTGAAATCTCACATTATCATCTTCATTCCATCATATTCCAATTTTTCCCCAAATTAAACCCTAGGTTATGTTTGCCCAATCCTTCTCTGCTCAGTCCAACATCGATTCGGGTTCTACATTAAAATGGAGCAAGGTCGCGCAAAAAGGTTCAAAACTCCTGCCAATCATGGACGAAGACCGGAAGCTGGCTCATCCTCCACTCGGGACCGCGGTGACCCTTATTACTCGCTCATTCTGCAAGAGGCCCGTTTGGCGAAGTTCCTAGGACGCAAACCCACTAATGTAAGGTATGTTGACTTAACCTGGATGGCGGAACATAATTTCAGTTTTCCGCATGATATGGAGGCTCAGGGAGCCGTTAAATTTCTGGAATTAAAGGGACAAGTTTACCCTGCTCTAGTTAGGGAATTTTATGCAAATTTCAGATATAAGGATGGTAAATACTGGTCTATGATTTCTGGTAAATTGTTTGAGATTAGTGATGAACTGTTTATGAATGTCGGTGGATTATCATCTTCGGGTTATGGAATAGGAGATTGCTCATGGGTTAAGGATAACTTTGATC
>NC_032013.1:9506909-9507450 GCF_001865875.1 Lupinus angustifolius
TAGACCTAGGACATCTTACCCTTAGGTTTATTTCTTCATTATTGCACTTTTTTCGACTCAGTTGTTGTCACTATTTCCAGACTTATTTGTGCCTCTTTATTTGTCTCTGCTTGACATATTATGGTTTGTAATGGTTGCTGAATACTTTTACTCTTTATTCTATGATTCTAGTTTTGTGCTTAATTATGTCAAAATAGCTTATTTGGTCGTGTGAATGGTTCTTGATCATATGAGATGTTTATGGTGTATAATTTAAGCTAGTTATTGCACTACATTGCTTATCACGCTAATTGATATGGTTAATCTAGTATGTCGTTCTCTTTACCTCTTAGTAATTTTACTATCTAAACAAACGCATTTGTTCAAGCCACCGAAAATGAAACAGGTTAATAGTTAAATCCCAAAATTAATTCATTAATCTTGTTTTATGTTTAACTACATATCTCTGCCTACTTTTGACCTGGGTTATCTTTTTGATAATGTCAAAAGAGAGAGAAAGGTTGTTTTGTTGTTGTTTGATTGTGCAGGTTGATCGTAATAA
>NC_032013.1:9507550-9605266 GCF_001865875.1 Lupinus angustifolius
TAAGTAGTCTGGGATGTGTGCCTTAGTTAGTGAGTCTGGGTTAGGTAAATCTAGATGCAAGTCTCACAAGCCATTAATATTGACATATCATATTCATGAGGTATATCATCTAGTTTATTATAAGTTCATGCATTAACCATACATATTATATGTGCATATTAGGCATAACATAATTGCTAAAACATGTATAGGAGTCAATCCGAACATATAAGTAGTTTACCATTTAATCACATATTGAAATATGTTGGTTAATCGATTAACGCGATGTCTTAATCGATTAACGTATCTACTTTCTGTTTTAACTGTGTAACTTAAAATAATGGTTTGTAGAGCCAAATCTGTTTTGTATAAGTTCTGGAAAATTGCAAAAACGTGTAGCATTGCATATTGTTATTTAGAAACTATTACAAAGCATATTTTCATGATTTACTGCATTATAGGAAGAAGAGAGATGCATGTGTGAGAAAGAGAGATTAACATGCTTAGTTCATATTGTTTATGATGTATTGCATGTAGTTTTCATGTGCTTAATCTCATTCATTCTTTCTTACATGTTCGTGCATTCTGATTAGATATTTTAGAGAAAGATTCTGTGTTATATGTTTTTTATTAACTCACATACATTCATGATGGCTTGTGTTACTTGAGTGTTTGTTAATCTTTGAGTTTTCATTGTTGTAATTTGAGCATATTAGTGCTTAGTAAAACTCTGTTTTTGTATACTATTTTGTACTTTGGGTTTTGTCTCTTGGTGTCTTACCACCATTGAGATTGAGTGAATCTTCACCAAGGCTTGGAGGTCTCAGCTTTGGCAGAAATGTTTTCGCACTAATAGGTAAACTTGTTCCTCACATTCCTAAAAAATATAAGGACCCAGGTACATTTATTAATGTTATGCCTATGTTTGTTTTCATGTCTCTTTCACTTGGACCTATGCAACCCACTAGGGTAGTGATTCAATTAGCAAACAGGAGTACTGCATATCCTGCTGGTTTGATAGAGGATGTCTTGGTTCGGGTTGGTAACTTATTTTTCCGGTTGATTTTTATATTCTCGATATGGAATAGAGATACTCCCGTAACACAGTTCCTATCATTTTGGGGAGGCCATTTTTTAGAACAGCCCGAACTAAGATAGATGTCCATGCTGGAACATTATCTATGGAGTTTGGTGATATTATGGTTCAGTTTAATATTTTTGATGCTATGAAGCATCCATCTGATGACCATTCTGTGTTTCACATTGGTTTACTTGATGAGTTAACTAATGAGCATATTTGTGATTTCCTTAATGATTTTGATTCTATGTCATTGATAGACTCATACGTGCACTGATTCTGAAATGTGTAATTCTTGTATTGATGAGTTTCTGCATATTTCTGTTGATCCAAATGTTGTAGAATCAGATTTCACTAACCTTATTGCTACACACATCATACAGCAATCTGATTTACTTGTCCAGGTGCAAGCTGCAGAATCTATGTCTGCTACTTTGGTTCCATTTGTTTTGTAGGCACTTGTATTGGAGCTTAAACCTTTGCCTCAAAACCTCAAGTATGCTTACTTAGAGGATGATGAGAAGCTTCATGTTATTGTTTCCACCTCCCTTGATGTTGATCAAGAGGAGAAGTTGTTGCAAGTGCTGAAGAAGCATAAGAAGGCAATTGGTTGGACCTTAGTTGATATTCCTGGTATTAGCCCATCTGTGTGCATGCATAGGATACTCTTAGAAGATGGAGCTAAACTAGTTAGACAACCACAAAGGCGACTCAATCCAGTCATCCTTGAGGTTGTGAAGAAAGAGGTCACAAAGCTTTTGCAAGCTGGGATTATATATCTCATTTTTGATAGTCATTGGGTGAGCCCAATTTAGATGGTTCTAAAGAAGACAGGAATTACAATAGTGAGAAATGAGAGAGATGAGTTGATTCCTACGAGAGTGCAGAACAGTTGGAGAGTCTGCATTGATTATAGGAGAATACCACATTTCACCTGCCCCTTTGGCACTTTTTCCTATAGGAGGATGTCTTTTGGCCTATGCAACGCCCCTGGTACATTCTAGCGGTGTATGGTGAGCATTTTCAGTGAAATACTTTATTTTTTCCAAACACACATACTTTATTTTTTCCTCATTTTGAAATACACTACATTTCCGCTTCCCCTCTTTTTGCTCTGCTAGGGTTTCACTTCTTCTTTATTTGTCATTTTCGGTTTGTTCTTCCGCCGTTTTCCCTCTTTTTGCTCTGCTATGGTTTCACTCGTTCTTCATTTTTCATTTTCGGTTTGTTCTTCCATTGCCATGGAAGGGTAAATTTTTGGACTAAGTTCCTTTTGTAATGTATCACAACTCTTGAGGTTTTGTTACTAAAGTATTTTCGGTTTCTTTATTGTTGATTTCTTCTATGTTAGAAACTGATTTATGAGTTTATCTTTGCTTAGTTGATTTACTCTCTCTAGTGCATGAACGCTTAGTTCGTGTGAATTTGTTAATCGTTTCATGCATATACTGATTTCGCCTAGTTAGAGGTTTAGGTTCTGGAACTTTGAATTGATTATCGCTTAGTTAATTGATTCTCAAAAAATTCAGAAGTTAATGATTGGAATATGAAAATAATCTTTTGAAACCGATGATTGAGTTGTGAACAAACGAACCAAAGGGATTTAGCCATTTTATTACATTGTTTAACTATTGTTTCTGAATTTGATTTATGTTGATACTATCCAACAAAAAAAATCCCCTTGTATGTGTGAGTATAAGGTGTTTGAAGCTTTGCTTGAAAGATAATCATTGGGAAACGACCTAGGGGTCACTTCCTAGTAGTGCAGTTTTAATTGTTATATTATTTGTATTGGGTACGGCCTCGATCAATATGATTCTGAATGCATGTATGAAATGTTTTTTTATATAAGAAGGTTTGCGACGATGTATATAATTTTATGTTTTTTTGAAGTAGAATGTTTGAATGATTTTTTTATGAATGTATGAATAAATGAATAGCTGAGTGTGTATGAATGATGTGCTTATTTTTTAAAGTGTATGAATGATGTGCTTATTTTTTAAAGTGTATGAATGAATGCATAATTGAATGAATGAAATAATTTCTCTTTTTGAATGCATGAATGAATGCATAAGTCAATCAATGAGATTTTTATATTTTTGAATGCAATGAATGAATGCATAAGTCAATTAACGAAGATTTTTATTTTTGAATGCAATGAATGAATGCATAAGTCAATCAATGAAGTTATTCTTGAACGTAATGAATAAATGCATGAGTCAATTAATGAAGATTTTTTTATTTTTGAATACAATGAATGAATACATAAGTCAATCAATGAAGATTTTATTCTTGAATGTAATGAGTAAATGCATGAGTCAATTAATGAAGATTTTTTATTTTTAAATGCAATGAATAAATGCATAAGCGAATTAATGGAAATTTTATTCTTGAATGAATGATCAAATGAATGAATATTCGAATAATATATTTTTGGATGCATGTATATATATATATATGTGCATGTATGCATTCAGTATCATAGATATGATACTTAATAGGTTTTGTGGGTTATCTAAGACCCTAACCCTAGGGTGAGGATATAAGGCCTTTATACTAAATATCTTATAGAGTACGCTTATAAGGTGCCCAGATTGTATCCTATCACAAAGAGAGGAAACTCAAGTATCCTAGGGACTACAAGTGGGGCCTCTAGTCCACATCGGTAAGACTCGTGATATTTGGTAACAACCTGGGTGGTTCATCATGCCAATGTAAGTGAATCCCAAAGTCCTCACCGACAAGGTGGATGTCCATTCTAATCTAATGTTCGAGTATAGAGCATATACATATGCTAATATGATAAGTGTTGTAAAATATAACAATAAAATAAAATTAAAATAAAATAAACTAAAAATAAAAATACATGCATTTAATTTTTATGGTCGTGACTCTCTTGAAAATAATCTCCAGCAGAGTCGTCAGTTGTTGCGCCCAAATGCATTGGTAACTCTAATGAGATAGTGCAGTCAGAAATCGGGGCAAGGTAGCAGAATAAAAAACACTTGCTTCGTCCTTGTTCAAACAATTGCAATGTAACTCAAGTCTCACGTTAGAAGTATGAGATTTAGTTGTGGGGTTTATGTGACATTGGGTTCTGCAACCATGGTGGCTACCTTTTGTGGTGTGGTTCTCCAAAGGATCATATCTGTATCGCTGTTTTTTTCTTTCAAAAAACTACTGTTATTTGGCGCACTAGTTTTTTTAATATTAATGACAAAATGAGTGTTAGTGAGTTGCTTAGAATGTATACATTGATTATGATGACATTTTTGACATATACTACTCTGCAGGAGCAAAGCCAAGGGAGGAAAACAATCTTGCAGGGTAATCACACTATTTATTCAGGGGAAATTCCGACGCTATTGCGGTCTTCCAATGATACCAGCAGGATCAATATGTCATATCTTATGGTTAACCAAGGAAGTGATGTAGCTCAAGTCCATGTTGTCCCTGCTTATACTTGTTTAATTGAAGAAGTCAATCATGTGAAGGTGAACATAGTTAAAAAGTCTGTACCAGTAGCACATGATGCTTATTCTGGTATTCATTGCAATGAGGGGATAAATGAAGGTGGACATTGTACTAAATCATTTATTGGTCCTTCACCTGATAATACTAAGAAACAGTCTTCAAACATTGAAGTGAAAGTTAAAAATAGATCTGACTCTATTGACCTGTTTTTTGATGCATCTGAGATTAGCAATGGGAGCAATGGAACACATCACGTCAAAGTTCCTCCATCTGAGACTGTGGCGGGTAACTTAGATAATCAAAATGATGATGATGTGATATCAACTGCAACCAAACGTCAGACATCCATAAGAGACACATCTGAAGGTGCTATTGGTGGTGATTCACCATCATACTTAGATGACAATGTAGACTCAAATTCAGAGGCAGCTGCTTTTGTAGCTGCTTTAAGAAAAGCAATAGAAGAGGCTCAAGTAAGAATGAAACTTGCAAAAGAATCAATGAGAAGAAAGAAAGAAGGTTTCCCTAATCGTGTGAAACGGAAGTCTAATATTGACTTGAAAGCTGAGAAAAAAGAGGAGGATAAAATCTCATGTAAAATAGTGAACCTTGAGGAGATTACGAGGCAAGCATTTGGAGAAGCGGATGCTTTTCCAAAAGTTTCTTCTGGGGTAGGAAAGCCAACAATGAGAATAGAGAAAGTAAGATTACATCTTGGGGCGAAAGAAATGTTAGTTGCTGAAGCCATGCAAGGAACACTGAAGAAATTGAAATCAACTCTGGCAAAACATAAGGAAGAGTTTGAACAAAAAGCAGATGATAATGCAAAAGTTCTTGATCTTAAAGAGGTAGAAAATAATATGAAAGAATCGTGTATTGAAAGCACATGTAATAATGCCTCTGACAAACTAGAAGAATGTATAATAAAGTAGAAGTGGTCAAGGAAGACTGGAAACAAGAAAATAATGAAGAGAAGGTTCCTGCAGCTAATGAAGCAGGTGCATGTGAAGAACTTCTCGTTAACACAAGACGTACATCTCAAGAAGTTGTAGATGAGACAAAACTGGTTCAGAAGACACTTCATAAGGGATCAATAGACAAGGGATTGAGGGTAAATGGAGAAGGGGAAGTTAAGAGCAAGGTGACACTTTTCCATGAACCAGAAGACTGTGAAAGCAACCTATGTGAGCAAGAGTTAGTAAAAGGAGAAGAAAAATTACTTGTCTATTATCCAGAAGAAGATGGGAAAAAGATTGAAGAATGGCAAAGAAAATTTGAGAGCTATTCAGGAGTTCAGAGAGATTGAGAAGAACATTGATCAAGTGCAAAAAGGAAATGAAGAGAAAGTTGAAGTGTCCAGTGAGCCGGAAGAATGTGAATTGCTACAGTTTTTAGAGCCAATGGACAAGAGAGCATGCAGTCCACATGGCCTATACTCGAAAAGTTTGGAGAGAGAAATAGAGAATTTGGGGTGTTCAAATGATAGAAAGGGAGGATGTGAAGCTGGTTTTCTAGATGTAAATGGAGAAGCAGAACATTCTTGTCAGAGGGAAGGCGCCAAGAATATGTTTAGCAATACCTATGTGCATGCAATACTTGAAGAGATTGTGGACCATATTCATGACGAGGAAGATATTTATTTAAGAATTATGAAGGATAGTGAATTAGATGGAAATGAGAGGGTTCAAGATTCAGAAGTGAGTAAGAATGAAATTGAAGGAGCCACTCTTCTCATGGAAGAAAATGAGGGCGGAAGGGAAGATAACAAGGAGCCTGTAGAAGTAATTAGAGTGACTCAAACTGGTCCTGACTATGGGGATATAAAAGCAGAAGAAAAAACTACTGACTCTGGAAATCAGTGAGGATGCAAAGGAGGCTAGAGTTGCTTCAGTTGAAGAGATAGATGAGAATGGATCTAACTCCTCTAATGAGGAAAAATTGTTTGACAATGAACACAATATAGGAGCATCTCAGATACCTACTATGCCCAGAATGGTATCAAGCCCCTGCAAAGAAGAGGGCATTGAAACAATTCACAACAATCTAGAGGAGAACCATCAAGCTGCCCTGGCGATGGAAGAGAAGGAATCCAATGGCAATCCAGAGAATGTAGATCTGGAAAATGAATACCTCAAGAAAATTGATGAAGCAAAAGAGAGGGAAAGAGAAAGAGAGAATGAGAAATTAGTTGTAGAAAGAGCAATTCGTGAAGTTCGTCACAGGGCATTTGCTGAAACAAATAAAATCTGATGGGCGAGAAGTGCTAGGAAAAAACACTGGCCAGGAAAATGAGAAGAATCCTACGGAGAAGGCTGCTATGGAAGCAAAACTTAAAACTGAACGAGCTGTTGTTGAGAGAGCAACTGCAGAGGCACGAGCACGTGCACTACAAAGGGCACTGTCTGAGAAGGCTGCTTCAGAATCAAGAAATAAATCTAACAAGTCTATTGCAGAGAAGTTGTTTGGTGCTTCCAGAGATAATGGAATGAAGCAAAACTTCCATTCAAAATCTTTCAGGTATGGAGGTACATTTTTCTAAAACTTCTCCCATAGTGACCCATCTTTACTATCTTTTTCTTATGTTATAGTTTCTTTATCATATTATTTTTTGTTTCATTTTTTATTGATTTCGTACAAACTGCTTTTGCTTTAAGTTTGTGATTCTACTGATGTATTTGATGGAGCTGATGGCGATTCTACTCAGAGGTGTAAAGCTAGGTCTGAGAGACATCAGAGAATAGGACGTGTGGTAGGCTCCAGTTTTTCTCAGACCTTTTTAATATAATTTTGTGCAGACTTGTTAATATGTTGAATGGTTTCTTCATTAATTCTTTTGGATCACACAGGCAAAGGCTCTTGCAGAAAAGAATATGCGTGATCGACTTGTGCAGAAGGAGCAAAAGGAGAGAAATGTAATTTTCAATCAAATTTTGCACTTCCCATGTTTCAGAAACTTAAAAAATCTTATTGTGTGCAGAGGATAGCAGGAGCTCTTGATGCGGATGTCAAAAGGTGGTCAAGTGGGAAGACAGGAAACTTGAGGGCATTGCTTTCAACATTACAATATGTATGTGTAAAATTTAAATTTACCTCTAAAATTTAAGCTTGGTGATTATATCATTTTTTAAACCCTTCTATTATTTGAGACAAATGAACAATTTGTGAGGAAAGAGTATTTTTACCTACTATTTTGGAAATTCTTTACATGGTTCATTGACCCAGAGTAACCATTCAATTCTAGACTTATGATTATAGATTAACTATTGGACTAAACGACTAAATTACTTGCTTTGACAGAAATGTTTAGAAAACTCACAAGAATACATTGATCAGTATTCAATATCATTTTCCGTATTGATAAAAAACCGCCATTAAATACTATCTCCAAAAACTAGTTATCTATCTTAGTAGCACACCTTTCAGTTTTTGCCATAGGCAGTGCCTGATAGATCAATTTTACCTCCTAAATATATCAGGCAGCTGAACACTTACATTTTGCAGATCCTTGGGGCAGATAGTGGATGGCAACCGATTCCTTTAACAGATATAGTAATGTCCTCTTCTGTAAAGAAAGCTTACCGTAAAGCTACGCTTTTCGTGCATCCTGGCAAGCTGCAGCAGTGGGGTGCAAGCATTCAACAAAAGTACATTTGTGAGAAAGTTTTTGATCTCCTAAAGGTTAGGTCTTGTCCATCTTCATTAAGGGACATGAGATTTAGTTCATGATCTTTACCACTCTCTCTAAATATGGATCACATTATTTTTTCTATTAATGTTCCTTAAGGAGTAGTAGTACTAATAAAATGGTTCAACCTACAATCACAACAATACATGCTAAATCTCATTCTGTTCACTTGGGATTTTTTCATTAAAACTTAAATAGGTCATATATGCAACTCTTATTGAAGTGGCATTTTTCTGGGAAAAAACAAAGAGCAATTTCATCCATATCATAGTATATATCTATATAAAACCTTTTCTATGCATTTATATTTAAATTTTGTGCAAGTCTAAATGTATGGTTGATAATTAATTAATTATATTCATATTGCAAAATCTAGTCCTGATCTGCATTTAATACTCATGCTACCTAATGGCACTGAAGCTAGAGATGGAAATTTTATTAGATATCATGATTTTGAGATTTTTAATGGAAAATGGCCATTTCTCTGACATTTCTGTCTCTCTCTTCTCAACCAAACAATGTAAATGAAGTGAATTATGATAAATTCATATCAAGCAATAAGTGCAAGTGCTATCTTTGTTCTGTTTCCAATATTTTTGAGGTTAGAAGACTGTATGGATGTCAAGGGAGCAATCAATCAACTTGTTTTTAATACATTTTCTTGCTATGTAATGGTTTAAATGTATGAAATGTGTTCAATTTCGAATGTCTTTTGTCTTATTATCTCCAGGAAGCTTGGAACAGATTCAACATGGAAGAAAGATAAAGTGTTGTGCTATCCAATGATAATGTGAATGGTGGTAACAATTCTTTCAAGCTTCAAGTGTATTTGTTAAATGATAAGTGTAATTTATAACATATGAAAGAATTTAGTAAATTAGGATGGCATGCAAATGGACCCTTCTATATATAGCTCATTTTGTAATGTTTTGTTCTTTTTTTTTCTTGTGTGTTTTCCTATTTAAAATAAACCTTTAATGGAGGAACTTGCCCAAAACTAACAGATAACTCAAACATTCAGTATTACATTTGAATATATAATAATAAGTACATATAAATAAGGTATAAAGAAATAAATACATATATATAATTTTGCATCCATGACTTCAAGCACGCTGAATTGGTCTATATAATCTTAAGTTTGAGTGTTACATTTTTATCACATACGATATCTTAAGTATTTTGTTATTTTATCCAATCTCCATGAATCATATATCAATTTTCTCATGATCCAAAATATCTAAATTTAAAGCCCTAATGATCCATTTTTTTTTCACTTCACAATCATCATGTTAAGCTTTGTCATCCTTTGACTTCCTGTCTCTTTTGTCGTTGCTAACCGGTTTAGTATATAACTATATAATATAAGTATAAGGGCCTTGTACAAATTCTGAAAAAAATAAATGCAACATTGTTTGAGAATATAAAAAAGTATAGAATGATTTTTAGTAGAATAAATAAGTAAGGTTCAGTTTTATCTAATATGTAAAATTTATATACTTGGGTTAAATGCTCCAATCATAAGAATATGTAGGATAGAAATAAGATAGATTTTGCCTTAAACATACAACTTATATAATATATAATAGTCTATAAATTAATTATCTATTATGAGACATTCTAAAACTTAGGCCTCAGTTATAAGTCTGAAGTATAAACCTAATCATACTATAAGATCTTTAAATAGGTTAACAATTCTACTTTTAAATTTCTTTATCTATCACCAACAATTTAATTATATCTTATATATATAATATTTTTTGAAATTTTACATATAATAACTTTTTATATTAAAATAGTACAATATAATTATAATATGATATAATTAAATAGATTGCTATATTAAGTTTAATATGAATTTTAAATAGCCTAAAGTCTAATATGTGAACCTAAATATGATTTTTAAAAAGCCTTAACTGAATTTATGAAGAAAGAGTCTAGTGTACCATGGATTAGGCAATAAATCACTGATATGCTATTTGGTCTATCTCTACCCACACGCATGGGTTTTTACACCCAAGATAAGTTAGTCCTATATTTAAAAAAACATTGAATACCCTTATATTTGTTATACTGATTCATTAAGAAAAGGATTGGAGTGTTCACAAATCCAATATAAGTATTCTAATGGAACCGTAGGAAGGGCTTTGTAAACACATTCCCGTATGAAAGCACGCTAACGTTTTCTTTTCTTTTGCATTTCTTTCTCATTCAAATGGCTAGGATGTGTTATTTTTTGACTTGTGAATACATGTATGAAGGCATGAAGCCATACGGATGTGTTATATTTTTTATTTGTGAACACATGTATGAAGCCAGACAGAGTTGTACAATTGTAAAGAAAACATTTGTGTGGCTCCGTAAGGAATAAACCAGAAAACATGAGGATAAACCATTTCGACATGCAAAGCATAAACCAAAACCGATTCTAGCAAAACAAAACAAATTATGGTTGCAACCATAACTTAAACAAAATAGAAAACCAACCATAACTTAAACAAAATAGAAAACCAACCATAACTCTTAACAAAAAGAAATCAACACAAACGAGTTCGATGTACAAAGGATTTAGTGTTCAGTGTGGATGAGGGTTTTTAGTTCGAAGGACGTTCTGAAGTTTTTGTAAAAACGTGGAATGTAATTCTTTGTGGGATGTAAACAGCCCAAATCATGTATACATATACATATATATATATATACATATATATATACATATATATATATACATATATATATATATAGTGACTTACTACAAAAATAACCACCTAAACCTAAGAGAAAAAGATATACACTGATAATTTTTTACAATAGTACTGTATTATTCATCATTCATTTTCAATCATCATTGACTCCTCGAAAAAAGTATTTCAAATGAATGATAAATAATGCACAGACTATATATAGATTTTGACATTGTATATTACACTCTCAAGATAGAGAGATAAATGTTTTTTTCCATTTAGTATTGATTAGTTTATTTAATTGTGAAGTCTCACATTGGATATACGAGAAAGAGTGAAGAGTTTATAAGTAGAAAAAACTCATGAAACTAATACCATTAAGGTTTTGGTTTAAGACGTAATGTCTCACTTTCATATCATATCTCAGTAACAATGAAACTCTTCGATAGTTGGAGGCTCTTCGATTTCAATCTAGTCCAACAAATGATATCAGAGCCGATGGTTCGGCTAGAACATGGTAGACTTAAAGGGAAGCAGACCAAGAGTGAAAAACTTTATAAATAGAAAAGGCATATGTAACTTATGTCTTAAAATTTTGGTTCAAGACATGATGTCTCACTTGTGGCCTTTCACTCTTCTCATACCCCAATAACAATAGAACTCCGATAATTGAAGGCTCCCTAGTCACAATCTAGTTATACATCCTCTGCAGTCTCTCCAATTCTAATTGATCTCAAACCCTTAACTGAGTGACAACTTTTATAAAATATATATAATTATTGATAAATTTAGTGATGTTTCCATTTTCCTTTATCTATATAAAACTATTCAAAGAGGTCTTATAAAAGGACAGAAGGCTACATATAAAATTCAAAATAAAAACAAAATTGAGGTCAAATTCTGCATAAATTTCAATTTCATTTGGCCTTATCACATCCGAACCATACAAAATCTCATATTTAACACTGCCATACAACACAACACCCACAGCAACAGACCTTAATCACACTAATCTTTTATTATAAATTATACTCATTAACCACACCCCAACCTAAAAATAAATAAATGGATCTGATAGGCATAAACCACTGAATTTTCTGAGGTATAAACTATCGAACCATAAAAATACAACTAATCTGAATTGAGTAGGGCAGGAACACATGAGCAACAATTTCTCCTTATTAAGTATTTAACTCAGTTGCATTCTTAGGACTCAAACTCAACCCCTCTAATTGAGCTAGAATCAAAGGAAATGATTATCAAAATGACAAAAGATGTCTCACATGATCATGATAGTTGAAAATATGGCAGAAAACCAAAACAAAAAGGAAACTAAGAAACAAAGAAAAAAATCGAGCTTACATACGTCTCTACATTTCTTCAGCAGTTACTATATAGTCTCATCTGGAAATACTAACTTTTAAGATTAAGCTTAAACATTTAAATCAAGAGTATTATTTTTGACAAGGAATTCTTCCACCATGCTAACCACTTACTTGCCAAGCACATGGAGCATTACGGCATTTTGTGCATGTAATCGATTCTCAGCTTGTTGGAACACAATTGAATTTGGAGCTTCAATAACTTCGTCAGTCACCTCAACCCCTCTTTCAGCTGGTAAGCAATGCATGAAAAACGCTTTTGAGCCTGCTATATCCATAAGACTCTTGTCCACCTGCAAAATGCAATTGTTATTTCATGCCAATACTACTTCCCAATTAACCAATTCAAGCACACCACAGCATTTATACACCAGAGGCACATTATCAAAATAACGGCAGGCAAGGAGGAAGTGAGGGAAAGTAAGCCACATCAGTTCCAGGTTTCTACAAACTTGGCCAATTTGTTGATCTAGTTTTAATAACATGAGGCTACATTGGGATACTAGGATGTTACCTGGAAAATATTAGTGGCTTTTTGTGCATCTCCTTAAAAGTATGCAAAGGTTGAAAGGGCTGATTCCTAAATACTTCAGTTTATTCCCAGATAGTATTTCAAATTCTAATTAAATTTATTTCAAAGAAATAGAATTTTACTAAGAGATATACAAAAAAATTAAAAGGGAGGCCTAGTGCACGAGGCTCACACCTAGTGGGTTTGGGGAAGGTAGATATACGCAACTTTACCCTTACGAGCGAAGAGTCTATTTCCAGGATTTAAAACCATAACCTCCAAGGCACAAGACAAGCCACCTTACCTTGCATCAAGGCTCACCCTCGGACATAGAAAGAAAGGAAGACAAGAAATCCTCCACAAATTCTAATTAAATATTTTGATTATACAATCATTATCCTCTTGTTCATGACAAGCTGCTTCATATTTTGCTAGCATGTGTGTGCAAAAATTGATATATTCCAAGTTAACAACCATAATTCAAACACAAAACAATTCTTATGTCACAAACACGGATTCTTTAATTTGACCTGACTTCAACCCCCACCTCACACTATTTGAGCTAATGTCAGTCTACGGTTCTGTCAAAATGTGTTATCTTCATTGACAGACTAAAACCCTACAAAACCTTATCTTTTCTAACCGAGATATATTTTGTACCTGAAATCCTTTAAATACTTGGCGACGGTATGCAGCCTCTTCCTTTTGCCCCATGCTGGCCCAGACATCTGAATAGACAACATCAGCTCCTATGACAGCTTCTTTGGGATCATTAGTTATCTCAATCTTGCTAATTCCAGCCTGTCTTGCTTTCTCAACTGTTTTCTCATCGGGTTCAAAGCCCTTTGGACAAGCACAAACGAAGTGAAAGGGAACAACAGCTGCCAGCAACAGCCATGAGTGGACAATATTATTTCCATCTCCAACATAGACGACCTGAAGTGTATCATGGAATTCAGACAATGATTTACTTAAGCAGTGCGATCATGAATTAGGAAGAACTCCTTAACATAACAACATTACCTTGGTGCCTTCCAACCGACCAATGTGCTCAATCATAGTGAGGGCATCAGCCATTATCTGGCAGGGATGGTTGTAGTCAGTCAATCCATTGATAACTGGAACAGTTGCGTACTTTGCAAGATCAAGTATGTCCTGCAATAACATAGGTGAAGCAACTTGTTTATTGACAAAAGGATCAATCACATCTCCAAAGCAGAAAAACAATTCATCTCTCAACCCATTAACCCAATGGCCTTTCATTGTATTCCTTTTCTCACTATATCAAGCCATTCCACTGTTCATCTATAGGTGGCATTAAATATAATCAAACATTATTCAGTACCAATGGTAGAGGCAGAAAATAGTAATGCCATATAATCATTCTTCAGCGAGAACCATTTAAGTATCATGGTTGCATGTTCAGTCTTCCAATTTAGGAAGGGTAGCAATGCCTATAAAGAAACTCGTTTCCATAAGCAACAGCAATTCTGCCAGCAGACATGTGCAAGCAACCAAGCTTCACAGATGCCTCTAAGTATTTATGTATGCATAGACATTTATAGGGAGAGAACACCGGAAAAATACTGAATCCCAATCTAATAAAAAGTATCTAAAAAAAATAGTAGACACATAATGAAATCTAAATTGAAAGTGTAATATACAAATTTAGAAAAAGAAAAAAGTAGTCGACAAATACAAGTCGTGCTTACTGAAAACCATATGAAATATAAGTAACTCAAGAGCATACCTGATGAGCAAAAACGCGAGCCATAAGAAGGTCATTATAGCGGCACAAGACACGAGCAACATCACGAGTCTCCTCTCGCTTTCCCATTTGGATATCATCAGGTCCTAAATATATAGCATGGCCACCTAACAATGTAAATCCAGTCTCAAATGAAACACGTGTTCTCATGGATGGCTTGGCAAAGATCATTGCCATTGTCTTCCCTTTAAATGGTTGAAATGATCTGTCCCCTGATTTAATTAATGCCTTGACATCAATGGCTCGATCTAAGAGCCTCAAAATGGTGTCCTTATCAAAATCATTTATGTGAAGAAAATCTTTCAGCTCAGTTTTTGCTGCAGGATCCAGGAAACATAAGAATCGAAGTTAGATGACAAGAATTTGCTGAATTATATCATAAACGAGCTAACTAATATATAAAATGGGATAAAATATCATGATATTTATACCATGCATTTAGATTTTTAGTCAGGAATGCTCCTTACTTGGTATTTAGTACATTAGACATGAGATATATCTTATCGGAGCTTCGAAAAATATGCAAACTCATGAATTGGTTTCAGACAAAGTTGTCTTAAAAAATCCCTAACCATAAGCTGCCTGATTAACAGTTCATTACAGACCTCAAGTTATGTAATTTGGCACTTTCATACTTGAAGTGTTTGGAAGAGCTTAATTGGACTTATGAAAATAGCTTGTGAAAATAAGCTTATAAAAATAAGGTATGACCTTCATCTAAGTTCTTCTTAGCTTATTTAAAAAATAAAACTTAATCAATAAGCTTTTAATTAAGCTTTTTACCGAAACAGCACTCTTAAACCCACTGCTACGTATTCACACATCTTTTCTCTAAGTTAATGATGTCATGCAAGTAAACATCGACAACGGATGTGGATAACTGGAATAGAACGAAAAAAGAAAAGAAATTTACAATACACAATTTTTGAAGTGGAAAAGAAGCATTTCTAAAACCTTAATTCAATGCAGTTAAAAAAATCAAAACTTGATAAGTAATTTCACTTTTAAAGTCAAATCGTGAAGTGATTAAACACAGGACAATATTAAAACAATTAAAGATGAAAAGGGGGATTTTTTACCAGTGGGGGAAGTGGATTGAGCGGAAACAGTGGAAGAGGCATTGCATGAAATTTTAAGTGGAAGTGGGGAAACGGAAATGCGAGGGAAATGAAGGAATTTGGGGAGAAAGTGAATGGATGAGGAGAAATTTGAGGGTGAAGTTGAGAATGAGGGTTTATCCGAACGAACTGAAAAGGAAGCTGAGAAGGATGAAATTGCAGCCATTTTTTTTCTCTTTGCGGAGAATAGGGATGACAGAGCAAACTATAATGGCTTTTTTCTTCTCAGTTATAACTTATAAGAGCAGCAACCATAGTGGTGGTTGTTAATCAAATAAGAATTCTCCATTCTTTCATTTTTATATTCTGAATTTTATTTTCTAATTTTTGTTCTTAACAATTGTCTATTATTCTTCCAAATGAAAATGGATAGAGAGTAAATATTATGGAAAAGTGTAGATATCTTACTACCCCAAATAAAGATAAGAATGATATTTATTATTATGAGAAAAAATATATGTTGTTCTTATTTCATGGAGAGTTGTAACTATTATTGACAATTTGGGTCATGCCCATGGGGTCTGATCTCACGTTTTGAGTGGGTAGAACATGAAAAATGTGTTCATCTGCCCTAAAATGTCTGTCCAACTTGCCCTTTTGCCCGAGACATTTCAAACTGGCGAACAGGACGATCCACATGCATCAATGAATACAACAATAAGAAATTGATGGATAAGTATGGCAAGAGTAATTCATGTTCATACTACTCGAGTACAATGTATTAATTTTCTAAAATATAATATCTTACCAATTAACTACATATCTGGTTTATGCAAAACAAATTGTACATCCATGTAATCTCAAGTATAATAACATGAATATTGTAATATTTCAGCAGTGAAATAAAAAATAAGAGACAATATATAATATCTTGTAATGTTCCATATGCTATATCATTTTTTAGTTTTTCTTTTAATTTAGGGCGGCTCGTAAGCCCGCCCTACCCATGTTTAGGGCGGACAAGACATGATATTTCATGCCCTATTTAAAAACGGGCATGCTCATGTCCGCCCTAATTTTGGTTGGCATTGTGTGGGTATATGGAGGGTGGACAAGGCGGCCCTAATTGACATTACTAGTTTTAACAAATTATAAAATAATATGTAAAACTTAATTAAGAATGAAGATTTTATTTGCTCCTAAAGATGCTCTAAGTACTTCAGCAAAGATGTCATGTACTTTAGAACCTTACAAATTTAAACATATAATTAAATCAGTCAAAACTAGAAAAAATGTATACACTAATAGTGTAGAATCATTACAAATTTAAACATGCAATTATACAAGTCAAAATTAGAAAAAATGTATACATTAATAGTGTATGAGTTTTATATATTGTCATTATATCATTTGTCATTCATTTTTAATCATTATTGGTTTTCAAAAAAATCAAATGAAAGATAGATAATATAGTAATTGTGTATAAAATTTTACCCTATCACTACATAAATATTACTCTCTAAAATTAATTTCAACATGAAAAAATTATATTAAGGTTTGAATCTCAAATCCCATAAATGTTTGTGACATATCAACAATTAAATCATTTTAAAAATTTAGTTAGAGGTAATAAAATTATGGGCAATACATAATTCATCTAAATCCAAGAAAATATATGTAGATAAAAAAAATACCCATCGGAAAAATCACATATATGTGAATGTTCCCAACTCAGAGATTGCCTCTAGTGCGAAAATACCTGTAGGAAACCAAAACCCAAGAAAATTAAAGTTATTCATTATATTCAATGAATATTCATGAATAATTTATTTGGATGAAATATCATTGTATAAATCTATTTAGATAAATATCTAATCCATCTAAAAACAAACATTAAAAAAAGTGTTCTGAAACGGATATCCAATTACTTTATATATATAATACATTTTTATAACATAAATCACTACGCCAGAATAGCAAAAGAACAACGCTTAAAATTGTCATTTTACAATGCTTATTGGGTTATCCATGTGAGCAGAGTAGAATATTGGGTTAAATTCAACGGCGCTAAAGCACCGTAGAAAATAAACATTTAATCACACTCACTAAAACAAACACTGTTAAATGTCTACTTTTAAATAAGACAAAAATCTCTCATACATTATATCAAACACGTAACAATCATGCCCAATTCTACCATATTTACCATAGATTTGATAATATAAACTTCATTCTGAAAACTCAATTAATAAACCATTGCATGAACTGATTTCCTTTAGTTCAAATTGATTATCCAAGAAGATTATATCACTAATGAAAGAGACAAATATGATGAATATGTAAATGACAAATCTATGAATTTCTTATTTCCCTTAACTGAGAAATAAGAAGACAAAAAAACATAGTTTAGATTCAACATAATAAGAATCAAATTAAAATTTACATAGAAAATATGGATAAAAAAGTAATAGCCAAATGCAAGAAATTGGTAAATCACCAACAACTCCATGTAGCTTTAACCTTGATATTTCCTATATTATAATAAGCGGTTAACGTAAATGTAATTGCAAGCAACAATAGAGAATCAAAGAAAAATAAATAAAGTAAAATAAGATAATGATTCACGTTGTACTTGAAAATAGAAACCAAAAGCTAATAATTTGCTTGAAGAGATAAACTAAAAGGAGAAGAAGAGTAATAGAAATAGAATATTAAATAATAAGTATATTATTGTGTGTAAGGTTTTGTTTTTAAATCTACAAAGATTTGCGCTTAATAAACCATGCGTTTTTTTTAATATATGACTTTTAACAACACTTATTAAAGTAAACATGGTTAAATGTGTGACTTTTAACAGTGCTTAATGTAACGAGAGTTGTTGATATGTCACAATTAAAATAATTTATTTAAGTAAGCGTTGTTAAATAGATTCAAATCAACAGCGTTTGCTTACAAAAAATGTTGTCAAATATCGAAGTTCTTTAAAATTATTTAGTTGTCATATTATATTCAATTATTGATAATGAAATGACAAATAACATAATTTACTTACCAAATATGAGTTTTTGTTGTGTCAAATCACATACCTTTATATTCTATTTTAATAATATTGGTTGGTGATTTAAAATATTTTTTTGAAGTAATAACCAATTGCATTTTTCATATATATATGACCAAGTTATGTAATATATGAAAAATTAGCATATGAATTTCTGTTAACAATTTGCGTTATTTTGTTTAATACTTACTCGAGTTATATCTTTCAAAATAAAATTAAATAATTTCATAAATACATATTAAGTGATAACTAAAATATGCATTTTTTGAATGTATAACTTTTAACAGTGCTCATTTAAAGCAAGCCTTGTAAAATATGTGACTTTTAACAACGCTTATTGTAACCAGCATTGTTGATATATCACCTTTAACAACATTTATTTAAGCAAGCGTTGTTAAATAGATTCAAATCAACATTTGCATAAAAAAGTGCAGTTAAATATCTTAGGCAAATATACAACAACACTCCTTAAAGAAAGCATTGTTAAATTTATATTTAACTATCAAATTTAACAACACTTGTTTAAAACAACGATGTTAATTATCTTCCATTAACAATGTTGTGCTAGAAAGATCTGTTAAAAAATTGTTGTTAAATGTGAATTATGACTTAGTGAATATTATATTTGCAACACATGACTAAATTTATGGGTGGTAAATATATGAATTTGGATATTCATCCAACACATGACAAAATTTATGGGTGCCAAAATAATGTTTTTGTATAATTTAATAACAACTCAAAAAATTTATCCTTTGATTTTCATTAACAAGTTCGTGAAGATTAGTTTGAGATATTAACTTAACATTTTATTCTTCATATCATTAACCATTTAAATTTGAAGAACCACACAACTATTTATATATGAATTATGTGAAACTTTTGATAAAAATTGTGAAAATAAACATACAAACAATATAATATGATGATTTTATTAAAAATGAATAATAATTGAACGTTTACCTTAAACTTAATCATGCATGGCATTAAACTTTTAAAAGAACTAATAATGGAAGTTTAAATGAATGTATATTATTTCTTTTACATATTTTATTATTAATTGTTGTTATTTTGAATTAATATCTTATTTTGAAACTTTAACATAATATTGTATTTTTTGTATTTCATTTTTACTAAATAATGTTTTTAACATTGAAATGACAAATAGTCAAAGGATGCTATTATAATCGACCTACGAAGTTTTGATAAAGATAAAATATTATATGGAAGCTTGAAGACTTGGACATCTCAACAAACAATATACCAAGAACTCAAGGTCAACATCATTGGATAATCGATTAAATATTGTTAAAATTTGTTAATCGATTAAGCAAAGTCGTAATCGATTAAATGAAGTTACAAAAGCTAACCTCCCAGGATTTCTACTTATTAATTGATTAAAGAAGTTTTTAATCGATTAAGCCATAACTGAAAAACTATTTTCAAGAAATACGTTAATCGATTAACTTACTAGATAATCGATTAACATCAATTAAAATCAGTTATAACCAAAAGCTGTTATTTTAAATAGATCAATCAGTTTTTTAGTTGAATATAGTTTTCGAATTTTCAAATCAAAAGAAGAGAGAAAAACAAAGATTTTGAGTGCTTAAGTTTTAGAAGCTATCTGGTTGATTCTTTGAAGTTTTTCTTGTATAAGTTTTCATAGCTTTCAAAGAGAAATGATTGGGAGAACCTTTTGTTGAAAAGTTGTATATTTGTTATACCTTTGTAAAACTATTGCCTATCATCATAAGTAGTTCTAGGCTGTTTGTGAGGATTCTACATAGGGTTTTAGGCTGAGCTTGAATTTCATATTCGCACATTAAGTGTGCATAGTAACTCGACAAAAATGGTGTATGAGAAAAAACCCTAGTTGCGGTTAGGTAGGTGTCTTCACGAGAACAAGAGGTCTTGGTTCAAGCGATACTTAGGGTGGGGGCTAGAGTCACGAACTGTGAGGTATCCTAGTAGGCGAGCTGAGTAGTCAAATCGAAGTGGGAGCTTAACGGTTCCAAGAAAAGAGCGTCTCTTGTCTTGTATTGAAAGTGTGTTTGTAAAGAATATCGATATTCCATAGTGAAGAAAAATCTCTCAGATCAGATGGGAGGCTTAGATGTAGTTTGCAGTGGACCTCAAATGAACCAGGATAAAAATCCTCGAGCGCATTTTCTCTATCCCAATCTCTTTACAATTATGTCTTTACTGTTTTATGTTTTGATTGACTTTTTGTGATTAATTGCTTAATGTGTTAATCTGTTGTTAATCAAGAATCAATCTTAGGATAGTAAAGATCAAGAGTCTTCATAGTTTTTACGAAGCAAGAAAACTGATTTTGAAAGTACAGCAATCAGGATAATCGAATAATGTACTGATAATAATCGGTTAACTGAATTGTCCTTAATTGGTTAACCTTATTGATAATCGATTAACTATAGCAGCCTTTTGTTCTACGCAATTATCGTAAAATCGGGATTGGTGATCCGCGACACCTATTCACCCATCCTCTAGGTGTAATTTTACCTTACTAGTACCCAACAAGTGATATCAGAGCTAGTACGAAGGTGCTAGCTTGGCCGCTAAATTCGTTCATCCCAGGGATTAATCACTATGGGTTCCACTAACCCTTTCGACGGTGATGGCGCATCCATTAACCGCCCTCCGACTTTCAGTGGCAAGGGGTACGCTTATTGGAAGGTGCGCGTGCAAATCTTTATTGAGGCAATCGACACGGAGATTTGGGACTTCGTTGTTAATGTGCCTTTTATTCCACTACATTTGGTGGATGGTGAGCCCAAAGAAAAACAAAAGGGTTGTGGACTAACGAAGATAAACTTAAAGTCCAGAACGATCTCAAGGCAAAGAACATAATAACCCCTGCCTTATCCTATGATGAGTTCCTTAGGGTCTCACAGTGCCTAAGCGTAAAAGAAATATGAGATATTTTTCAAGTAATCCACGAAGGCACAAGTGAGGTTAAACACGCTAGATTGAATGCATTAACACATGAATATGAGTTGTTTCGTATGCTTCCAAATGAATCGATAAATGAAATGCAGAAAAGATTCACCCATATTATCAATCATTTTAATTGCCTTAGATAATAGTTTTACTATTGGTGAACTTACTAACAAAGTATTGTGTTGTCTTGATAGGAAATGGCAGCTCAAGGTAACGACAATAATAGAATCAAAGAACTTAGACACAATGCCTCTATCAACTCTCTTCGGCAAACTCCAAGAACATGAAATGGAGTTGGAGCGGTTAACTATACAGGAAGAATCAGACAGAAACAACAACAAAAAGATAGTGATGACGAAGATTCTGATTCTGATCTGGATGACGAAACTTTGACACTCCTAATTCGAAAATTCGGTAAATATCTCAAGAAGAAATGAGGGTTCAAGATTTTTCAAAAGAAAGTGGCAAGAGACTCAACTACAAAGGGCAATGTTCCCAAAGACTACCTCAAGAAAGTTGAGAATGACAAGAGCAGCCCCCGGAAAGTCAAGTCCAAGAAGACTTACATAGTTTGGGATGTTCTAGAGGACAAATCAACATCTAGTACTTCCGATGAGGAGAAGACAACCAAGATATGCTTAATGGCTAAACACTGATATTTGATATTGGATGTTTGAGGCATATGACTAGTGTTCGATTAAAGATATCTGATCTTATACTCAAGGATAAAGTAAATTAAATGAACAACAAGATATTAGCTCATCAAACAAGGTGTGAGATGGACAAAAACAAAGAAAAGACAACAGCTAGTGCATCATAAGCCTAAGAGGTAACCAAAATATCGAGTCTCAATTGATCTTTTGAAATATCTAACTATGAGTTGTCCCGATATCATGTTAGCATTTTCGCATACTCCTGAAACCTCTCAAATATACTAGAATCTGATCTAGTTCTGTCAATAATTGATTGTTCTGTCTCTTAATTGATTAATTTGAGTTCCAGTAGCCAAAATAATTTTTTCATCTTGTTTTTAATCGATTAACGCACATATTAATCGATTATCTGGGCTCAAAAATTCGAAAGTTTGAAAATTTTAAAAAGTTTAAAATTGGTCAATCCATTAACCACTACAGATAATCGATTAACGGTAGTAGTATATCAGGTTCAAGTATCATTTTTCATGTTAGTTATATTTTGATGTTTTCTTCTGAAAAAATTATGTACTTGAATATCTTATTTTTGAAATGTCTCGTAAAACCTTATTATTAACTTGGATTATGTTTTTCAATTATTGCATGAACCTTTGATTTTATCTACATGTGTATATCTAATGTTGAATGATTAATATGCTATGAATATTGCTTAAGCATTATTATTGATCATTCTATGAAATTCATGTTAAACTTACACGAATAGATAAATCTCACAATCAACTCTGTCATAATCTGTTTTATTACCAAATAATCGATTAACTCCATATAATAATCGATTATGGCTAAACTTTGTGCACAAGTTCAACTACTTTTTAGGATTCTTAATCAATTATCCTTGATTAAGTAATCGATTAAGACCAGTAAAGTGTGTATATCTTTCCTTAGTTTTGGCTTTTAATATCATAATCTGCCATCGATGTTTGATCATGCCAAAAGGGGAGAAAGGTGTTGTTTGAGTTGTTTTGCAGGTTGAAATGAGCTTCCGCAAGTAATCATGTTGCTATCCTAACATTACCTCTTACATGGTAAGATGGGGAGAACAAAGTGAGGTGGAGCAGTGCAATTTGAATCAACCCTTTGCATACATATCTTGTCCAGCTTCAAGTCATCAAACAAAAGAATTGTTTTAGTGTTTGTCATCATCAAAAATGGGGAGATTGAAATGACAAATAGTCAAATGATGCTATTATAACCGACCTACGAAGTTTTGATAAAGACAAAATATCATATGGAAGCTTGAAGACTTGGACATCTCAACAAACAATATACCAAGAACTCAAGGTCAACATCATAGAGTCTAGGATTGGTTTTTACATTCTAGAGTTCTAAGTTGATTGCCTAGTATTGAGTCTTAGGTTAGGTAAACCTAAGATGAAAGTGTCTCACAAAAAGTCTAAAATGAAAATCATATAGAATGAGGAATAGCATCATCATACATATATGATAAATGACACTCATGCATTTGCATTCATACATGCATGTTTTCTGTACATAAAGGATTCAATCATTTTAAAAATCATATTGCGTGAACATTCATCATATAAGGTGTTTACCATATAGTTAAGAAAAACAATTTTCACCCATATTAATCAATTAGCCCATTGGATAATCGATTAAGTCTTGTTGAAATATTTTAATCGATTAAGGAAAGTCGTAATAGATTAAATGGAGTTACAGAAGCTAACCTCCTAGGATTTCTACTTATTAATCGATTAAGCAAAATTTTAATCGATTAAGCCATAACTGAAAAACTGTTTTCAAGAAACACGTTAATCGATTAGCTTACTAGATAATCGATTAACATCAGTTAAAATCAGTTATAACCAAAAGCTGTTATTTTAAATAGATCAATCAGTTTTTTAGTTGAAGATAGTTTTCGAATTTTCAAACCAAAAGAAGAGAGAAAAACAAAGATTCTGAGTGCTTAAGTTTTAGAAGCTATCTTTTTAATTCTTTGAAGTTTTTCTTGCATAAGTTTGCATAACTTTCAAAGAGAAATGATAGGGAAAACCTTTTGTTGAAAAATGGTATCTTTGTTATACCTTTGTAAAACCATTACATATCATCATAAGTAGTTATAGGCTGTTTGTGAGGATTATGCATAGGGTTTTAGGGTTGAGCTTGAATTTCATATTCACACATTAAGTGTGCATGGTAACTCGACAAAAATCTTGTATGAGAGAAAACCCTAGTTGTGGTTAGGTAGGTGTCTTCACGAGAACAAGAGGTCTTGGTTCAAGTGATACTTAGGCTGGGGCTAGAGTCACGAACGGTGAGGTATCCTAGTAAGCGAGTTGAGTAGTCAAACCGAAGTGGGGGCTTAATGGTTCCAAGAAAGAAGTGTCTTGTGTCTTGTATTAGAAGTGTGTTTGTAAAGAACATTGATATTCCATAGTGAAGAAAAATCTCTCAGATCAGACGGGAGGTCTGCATGTAATTTTCAGTGGACCGCAAACGAACGAGGATGAAAATCATCAAGCGCATTTTCTATATCCCTATCTCTTTACAATTTTGTCTTTACTGCTTTGTTTTTTGATTGGCTTTATGTGATTAATTGCTTACTGTGTTAATCTGTTGTTAATCAAGAATCAATCTTAGGATAGTAAAGATCAAGAATCGTCACAGTTTTTACGAAACAAGAAAACTGATTTTCAAAGTATAACAATCAGGATAATCAATTAACGTACATATAATAATCTATTAATTGAACTGTCCTTAATCGATTAACTCTGTTGATAATCGATTAACTACAGTATTCTATGCAATGATTGGAAAAGCGGGACTGGTGATCCGCGCCATCTACTCACCCCCCCTCTAAGTGTAATCATACCTTTCTAGTATCCAACAATCATAAATTTTAATCGAATCTAGTAACAAGTTTAAATCATTGATGAATTTAAATTAAAAAACAACAATTTAAATGAAGAAGATATCTTTCTTTTAAGTATTTTGTTGTTAGTTATTATTTTGGATTAATATATTATAAATATAATTATATATACTTCTTTATAATTTATTATCTTATTATTTTTTGTCATGAATTTCAATTAAATCTAGTACCACTTGCTAAACTTTGGGCTAAGATATACCACTCGGCCCATTGCTTGAACTTCATGGTGATGTTTATGTGCTAGAAATACTTGTGTATGTATACCCTCTATATAGGTTGTGTAGTAAGTAAAACATGATGAATTTAATGGCAATTAAGTACAAGTTTAATATTCATGGATTAATATTTTAAGACTTTTTATATTTTTAACATATTATCTCACATTTATATATGTTAGTTATCATTATTCTTAGATAAAATTAAGAGTAAGAGTTTAAAATTTATGTAATGATAGTGTAAAGTTTTTTACACAATCAGTCAATCATCCACCATTGATTTGTATTACTTTTGTTTGAGAGTCAATGATTGTTAGGGATGGCAACGGGCGGAGTGGACACGAGTAGTGCTTTCCTGTAGCGAGTATTTACGGATACCCTGAGGATTTTTAAGTTTCAATATATATTTATAATTTTATAATAATCAATACATATAAAATAATTATTACATGAATAATAAAATTTATGTATATGTTAAATTTATCATATAAAATAATACAAAAACAGATAATATATAATTATAAAAATGTAATATATAATTTTATTTAATTAAAAAATAAATTTATAAATATGTGGGTACCCGCGGGACAGGTGTCATTATATTCGCTCCCACCTATAAGCTATTTTTATGGGTATTAGTTGTGAATATTTTAGCTGATACTCACTGAGCAAGTATTTTTTTCATCCCTATAATTAAGTCAAACAAAATATAATATTTTGTGAAAACAAATTGAAATAATAAAAGAGTTCGCATATATTTATTATTTTTGGTTCGTTATAAACTGTGTCAATGATTGTAAGGGGTGTTTAAATTACTCTTATAATATATCGTAACTAACCAAAATAATGAATAGACATGAACTCTTTAACTATTTTGATTTGACCTCATAATATATCATATTTTGTTTAACTTAATTATATATATTGTCATTTTTGTTTAAGTAATTACACTTATTTCTATTACAGAAATAGTAAATATAATGTAGGCATATAATTAGGAGTAATTTATATAGATTTAAAAATATGACATATGATTTATATAATTTGACTAAAAGTTAAGAGATGTAATATAATTTAGATTCAATGACTAATGCTGATAATATGGTATTCCCTCCAATCCTTATCTTTTATTATTTTGGGTTTTTTTTCTTCAAAAGTATTCTTGTTTTAGAATTTCAAGACTTGATTAATTTATTTCCAGCTCGAGCATTCATTGTATTCATCGTCTTTGTTATTAGTTTGACTTCCCGTCTTTATTAGGAAACAAGTAGATACATTATTTATCTTAAATAACAAAATGTAAGGAATGACCGAATGAAGGGAGCATGCTGTTGTACACTCTTTAAAAATGAATATTTTGAATCAGGTATAAATAATAAAACTTCTTGACTTATATAATTAAATAAATAATTTAAATTAATATTTTTAATTTCAAATTATATATTTTAAAGTATACCCTCGCCTCAATTTGGAGCTTCTTAATTCTATGATTTAGTTAACAATAATGATTTATTATATATATATATCAGTAATGCTTAGGTTATTCAAGTAAAAAGATATTATTCTGAAAACATGTCAACCTATTCCAAGCACATCCAAGTAAAATCATTTCCTTTTGCTTAATCATGTTGGATAACACATTAGAATTACTAATGTCTTCTTCTGTTGGAGAAAAGAAAATATAAAGAAAGAAAGAAAAAAGATTCAGAGAAATAAGTAAATGAGAAGATGGGTGATTTTATATATTTTTTTTTGGCAAGAGAGTAAAAGGGAAGAAAGAGAAGATAGAAAACATTTACCTCTCTTTCTCACTTTTTGGTAGGAAAAAGTGAGAAGTGATAAAATGATTAATTTGTGTAACAAAATTAGTATAACCATAATCTTCTTATTCCAATAAATGTTAATAAGGTTGTTTATGTTAATATAGAGGATAACATCTACAATTTTATATTATGTATTTTACTGTTTGTGTTATAGCAGCTATATATATGGAGTACAAAGAGATAATCAAGGATTCCATTTTTGGAAATAAACTATGTAAGGCAAATCAAGGATTATAGATATTCCTAAGGGTTAACGGTGAAAGAAAATTACAGTATAGAGGAGCTAGTTCTCCTATTTCTGCTCAATATCAAAAGGAAGTTGACTTTTTTCCCAATTTCATTTTGAATTATCCATTTTAATAGGGGCTTCATAAGGATTATTAATTAGATTGTTGCTCAGACATAAGTTTTTTATCCAACTACTATGGTTGAACACAGTGAAAGTAACTTAAGCCCTCATAAGAACTTTAACTGTGAAGTCGGGAATCACGAAGTCATACATTTTCGGAAGAACTTTACCTAACCATCGTAACAACTAGGAGTTAAACTCACAAATATACCTATGTAAAATACCAAATAAAGCAGATAATTTTGGGATGCACAACATTCTTTATCTTCAGCTTCTTGCAAATGAAAAAAATGTTGGTACTAGAACTGATAATATATTTACAAAATAGTTTCTGAAACAGTGAAACACAACATTTTTATGTACCAAGTTCAAGACAAAATCAACCTCCTAATATGGAATGACTTTCCAGGAAGATCATATTTTGCTTTTTTTTTTCTGTTCTCAAGAAAGAGAAACAGAACACACATTGAGCTCACTATGACAAAGACTTTCTATCTTTAAAATAGAAGAAACTAAGTTACCCATTGGCATAGACTATGTTCTTCATCACTATGGAATATTAACCGTAGTTTTTAGGGTATTGTTAAAAGAAAGTAAAATAAACATCAATTTGAGATTGATATTTATATACTGATATTATAAAAGTTTTTTTGTACTATCATTACAATATTATTTATATTTTAATTATCATTGATCAACTCTTAAATAATAACATAATATTCATAAATAATGTGTACAAAATAAATAAAAAAACAGTATCCATAAATATTAAACTATATTAATTTTATGATAGAAAATAATATGTAAACATATCAAAAAGTGTTACATCCTTATTCTATTAAAAGAGTAATACTATTATAATATTCCTACAATGAAAGATCACTGTCCAAAATTAATGACCCATTCACTCAGGAAATAAAGCCGACCTAACCCAAGTCAGATTTTTAATATTCTTTTACCTAAGGTCAAGCCACTTACTAAGACAAATCATTCACCAGCATGCTCCTGATTGAAAGTTGTATGTTTTAAACATGTGCACAAAACATATCAATAAAATCTTGTATATGGCTATTTAATAGAGATAACTAATAAATTTTTGATAATCTATTAAAAATTTAGTTTTAATTAATATTAATCATCAAAATATATAAGTACAATTATTTTCAAATATAATATATTGAATATGTCTTTACACACGTATGTGATTGTATTAATAGTCATAGTCGTATTCTTAGACAGTTCATAGCACCTGGCCCAAAAATTTAGTCTATAGCACACATTGACCACCACTGTTAGAGCATTTAGAGCCAACGGTTACCCCACGGTCAATGACAACGATTGAATTAGATAAGATTTTTTTGTTTTAACATTTTTTTCAGTATTAAAAAATGATTTTAAACCTACCTAGTGAAAAATCTATATATTGAAATAAAACTCATCCACATTTTTTTTCAATTGATAAGAACCAAATTAAAAATATTAGTTAGAACTCCTTACTACTTAGTTCAGTGATAACGAGTATACATAAAAATATGAGAAAATATTATCTAAAAAATAATACACACAAATAATATATTAATAATGTAAAAAACCTTACACTTTCAACACATATGTATCAAACTCAGAAATAGCATGAGCACACTATGTTTCTTAGTTATAATACAAGACAAAGAGTAAAAATTTTTTGGAGAAAAGTACATAATAAATATTGTTTTTATGAACAAATTTCTTTTCACTAATACAAGAAGGATGATAGCCCTGATTTCATTTACTAATAACATGTCAGGATTTGCTGATATGAAAATAGCATAAATATTTACTTCTTCATTTAACACTTGTATTGTAGAGGACATTAAAATTTAAAACACTCTTGCATGAACAAGAGTTCCTTCATGTCACCATGTGAGCTTATAATGCGGTGAAGGTGGCAGTTATAATTTCGGTAAATGAATTTATTGAGTCTTACACTACTAGACCCCAAATGCTTAAATGTCATATTTTTTGGCTTATTAAATATATTTTTTATTTAATGGATAATGAACTAATCTCTTCTTTCAGGTGTAACTTCAAGAAATTAAATTTTTGATCTTTCTAAATCTAGTAGGACCTTGCCACTAAATCAATGCCTTATTGGTTCCTTACCACTAAATATGAAAATGGAAGAGATCCACTTGCTTCAAGAGTAAATTTTTTAGACTTATTTTTTATCCTAACTATTAATTTTAAGAAAATTTAATAGTAAATTAGTGAGTATTTATGAGTTGAATTTTATAGAAAATGAAGAGGAAGATAAAACTTAAGATAAGTCAGAAACCTTCCCATTTTCCATTCTCTCATACAAAACTCAAATTGCAAATCAATCCTAAATAAATGAAAGAGCTAGTAATTCGGAGAAGAGGAAAAAATATAAATAAAACCAACAAAGAAATGAAAAGGAAAGTGAGAAAAAAGCAATAAGAAGATGCATCATGCAGTCTCAGTCACACTGTTATAGTTTATTTTAAAGACACCATTCCTTATCTTCGTGATAACGATTTCTGGTGTAAACGACGTCGTTATATAAAACCCTCGTTCCTTTCTCTTTCCGAGTTTATATTTCTATTTTCATTTCATAAGCATTCAAAGATGATAACCACTTTCAAATTATTTTCCCTCTTTTCTCTCAATTAATAGGTAAGTAAGATTCGCAAATGCTTCATTTATTCCGTTTTATTTCTCATATTAATTCATCATTTATATCTTCAGAATGTTTGAAACCCTAAAAAGTAAAAATTCTTTTTAAATTTTCTTATTTTTGAGATTCGCGTTAGAGGATAGAAAAAAAGAGAGTACATTTGCAATTTTTTTGTTAATTTCTTATATTTTTCATGAGTTTCTTAGATTTTGTATGAGTAATTAAAAAATGGGAATAAGATTAGCAATTCACAGTATTGGTTCTCGATTTATGATGCTTTGAACTCGGTGATTGTGAACATTCATGGTTTTTCTTTCTGTTTTTAAAGTTAGATGGTGCTAGATCATGTGGTATTCACTATTCAGTGAAGGAAATAGTATATTTGGTTAATAATTAATGCATCATATAGTATACAGTATATGGAAATAGATTTTTATTCAAACTAGTTTTAAACAACCTTATGAGGTGCTTGAATACTTTGTTAGACATTTACTTATCAATGGAGGTTATCATCTCTTCATATTTTTATGCTTTGTGTTGAATGTTCAATTGGAGTGGGAGGTTCTTGATATTTGATTTCTAATTGGGGTTGCCCATTAGGCTGGATTTAAATGCTTTTAGGATCATTAATATTCTGATGTATGGTCATTGAATAAAATTTGCTTGAGTTTCAAAATTGGAAATTAGAGTGTGCTTCTTTATAACCATGTAACCATGAAATCACAGTTTAATCTTCTTTTCCTTTTGTTCATTTTCAGGAGGAATTAGGATTAGAATTTCTCACTGGAAACTGACGTGGCTTTTGAATTCTCTATAATTATCTGGTACAGTGTTGGATATATATAATCTCTAAGGCACCGAGTATTTAGTCTTTGTGCTTACAAGTTAGATTGACTATTCTCTTTGTTTGCAGTTATCATGGGAGCAGCTTGTTGTGTTCCCATAAAGAATCATAGTCTTCCTAACATAACTGAAGGTGAAGGCTTGCATAGAGATGTTGTATGTTCACCATCATGGAGCTTTCAATGGGATAGTCAGGGGCATGTTGCTGGTGAAATTGAGAATACTCCCTATCATGTGTCTCGTGTAGTCAGAAGGAATGTCAGCATGGAGTTAAAAGGTTCGTTAAGTTCTGAAAGAGGTAATTTATCTGATGAGGGAAGCACTCTGGAGAGTTCTGTAACTCCTATTTCTCTCAAGTCCCCTGCTGATGAGGCACTGGTTGCCAATCTGATGACTCCATCGCCCGGTAAATGTTAAACCCTAAACTACGATATTCTTTTGTCCTTTAACCATAAACATAATGTTTGATAGTTCTTAGTTATAGCATTTAGGTCTTCCTCCATTCCCTTCCTTTCGAAGCTAGGTTCTTACTTTGGTCTCATAGAAGGGAATACACCAATTATAACTGATGGAGTCCTGTTCCTCTTTTGTGAAAACCTTTTATATGGTGCAATTATCCCACAAGAAATACTTATTTCTTTCTCAACATTTTTAGTCATTGAATCCCTTTGAGTATGCCTATTAAAACTAAAAGTTCAGCAACATTTACTTGAAGGAGATAAGAGTATAAGACTGAATACAAATAGGTGCATCAACACCGCACATGCACAATGAGTTATACAAAATAGTAGGTTTCTAACAGAATTGATATCTATCTTTCAAACAAGTCTTCTTTATATCAAACATTGCCTAGTTCTTTGCCTTTTCTTTTGCAATTTCACATCTAGTGCTATAAGACTTTTAAAATTGATTTATTGTGTTGAATGGTCCCAGATATTGTTTCTTGATGTTCATTTCCTTAACCTTTTTCTTTCAGCACTATGTTTCCTTTGGTTGCTATTTTTGTATTTCTGTATTGATTTTTCTTTCTTGTCCCTCTATGTGCTTGCTGCAGATCTGTCCATATCAAGCAATTTTTCTACAGTGGTTAGTTTTGAACAGCTGAATTGGAACCATGAACTTTATTTGTGTATAATATGATTTATATGCATTTTACTGTAGTACTTAGCTCACTTAATCGATATTCTTCTCTAGGTGAAGAATCCATCAGAATCTTCAAGGCGAAATCTTTCATTTTCAATATCTTCAGTTCTTTCAACACCGACAGCAGATCCTTTGCCCAATCATAATTATCATCATCTTCCCAACTCTATGCCATCAAGATGGGCACATCGTTCTCCAGGACACCCACTGTTGAGGCAGGTTTCAGATAGTCGAATATTGGGCCTGAAGTCACCAGACAACTCAATTTCTGAAGGAAGGCCATCGTTTGTACTCTCCGCTTGCAGCAATGAAATGGCAGCTGGATCCCAATGTGGATCATCTGATGGCTGGTCCATACGCACCTTTTCTGAGCTGGTGGCCTCATCTCAAAGGGAACGGTGGTCTTTTGACAGTGAGCATTTCGGCTCAGGTCGTCACAAGATTAGTGGATCCAGTAGCAGGTTCTCATATTCTCCCTCAATGGATCTACAATCTTGTGGTGCTTGCTCAAAGCTTTTGACAGAGAGATCAACAAGGAATAGCCAGAAGTTTATTGCCAACAATGACCTTTCAGTTGTTGCGGTGCTGGTCTGTGGTCATGCATATCACGCAGAATGCTTAGAGACTATGACACAAGAAGCAGATAAGTATGATCCAGTCTGTCCAAGTTGTATGGCTGGTGATAAACACTTGTCAAAGTTGTCCAGAAAAGGTTTTCGCACTGATTCGGATATAAAGGCCAAGAACCACAGGATATCCAGAAACAGTGTAATTGATAGCTATGTTGATGGTGACTTTGATGTTTTTTATCACCAAAAAGATATCGATCGAGGAGGAGAAGTGTCAAAGATGGAACCTAGCTCAAGCGCTAGCAGCTCATTTGGAAAGCCCTTCCTAAGGAGGCACTTTTCACTTGGGTCCAAGTGGAACCGATCTCTGTCGGAGAATGATTCTGGTAGGAAGAAAGGCTTCTGGGCGAGATATCGAAAAGATTGAGTTCCCTTTTCTGCTGCAAGAATCAGCCACTATCTAATGATGATAGCTGCAACACCAGCAGTTTAGAATTTAATATTGTCTACCTAGTTTTTACTGATAACTTTACATTATTTTTAAATTAATTAATTTTGATTTTAACCCGAAATCCCATCTTTGTTGGCATGATTCTAATTCATATGAATTGTATGAAAAGTTGTATAACGTATGGCAAAAATGCTGAGCCGAAGCAATGACTAACACAACACAAGCCGGTAGAGGAAACAAATACATGTATGTGAAAGATATAAGGACCTATTGTGATAATTCATAATTGTTATAGTTTGTATTTAAGAAGATTTTGCAGTTAAGTAGTTAATTGCAAATGGATCAAAGTTTAAGCAGCTCATGTTTAACTTTTCCAAGGTGAAAGATGAAGAAATAAGGACTACAGCAGGATTATTTTGATGGTAGAACAATTTACCTTCTGCATTTAGTGTAAATTACATCTTCAACATTTTCAAGTATTACAATAACTTTTGACCATGACATAACGCAAGATACTATTACTAGCCATGGTCCATGGAAATAAATATCAGTTGCTCGGAAACAGCATTAGTAAATGGCCTGAGAACTCTCTTCCCACCCCTTGAATTTCTTGTTTCTACAACTGAGAACTCTTTATGCTCTGGAGGGCAAGTCTCGGTACAGTGGTAAAATTGTTTGTCTTGTTACTATGATGTCAATTCCTTGAAATAGGTTCTTCGCTTGCGAAGGTAAGTCACTGTACATCTACTCTTCCCGAATCCTATTAGATGGGAGCTTAGTGCTCTATCTTGGACCACCCTTTTTAGGTTGTAAGTACAAACTGGGCCACCCTTCTTTTCATGCATTAACATTTTTCTTTAGACTTTTCATTTTCATCATGTTGTTTACAATTATATGTGGGATCTCATTATAAAGGTTCTCTTTTGTGATTGTTGAAATTTGACAGTTGGTACCATATACTAGTAGAATGCTTCATCATTGTTTTCATGCATATTAACCTAGTGGGCGAGAATAGAATTACATACAAGCAACCCATGCAAACATGAATACACGTTCTTCTCTTAACATCAAGCAAAGACTGAAAAAGGCAACAAAATATAGCATAAACATTAGCAATAACAAGAAATGGTAATGTGGAAGTTGAAAATAAATAGACTCAATAGCACTCAATTAATATGCATGAAAACAATGATTAAACACTCTACTTGTACATGGTGCCAAGTTTTTAAGTTTCAACACATAACAGTGATAAGCATAATTAGATACAACAATAGAATGCTTTCTTAAACCATGCCATATTTTAAATTAAAATTTCTGCAACTATAAAGCCATCTATAGTAACAAACACTAACTTCTGGAATGTAGAGTTAACCAGGGTTATAAAAACCAGTTCATGCCGGCCAGTTCAATCGGTAAACCAATGAACCGATCTCAATACTAGTACGGTACAGTAATTATACCGGTCATGCGATCATATCGGTTAAAACCGGTCAAAACCGATCATACCGGCCGGTTTTCAATTGGACCGTACCGGTTATACCGGCCGGTTTTATTTAAAATTAATTTTTTAATGAAATTGAAAAAATATTGATTTTTTTACTAATTTTTCAACGTTAATAATAATATATTATATTTTTATATCTAATTTCGCCGATATGCGATTTAATTAGTGAACTATCGGTTAAACCACTATACCAATAACCGGTAGGATATTATCAACATTTGGAGTTGACTATTCCAATTCACTCAAATATTCTTCTATACCAAAATCATGTATATCAACTTTGTGCTCAACACGTCTACGATTTAACATTCCTTTTATTAAATGAAAAAAATTCGAAGAAGTTCAATCAAATTTGGATACAACTTTGAAAGAAAAAAAAATCAAATACTAAACTGCTATCAGTATACTCATAAACATTTGTAACTTGTAAGCTTCTAAGCTGGTTTCCAATGATAAGGAGTTAGATGTTTTCCTCAATTTAAGGCCATTAAATATTTAATCATCACTGTTTTTTTGGGTTAATTTTAATAATCAGTGTTAGTGTAACCTATTGCATATACATCTATAGATAAGCATTAATTATAAAATAGTTTGTCTCATATACTAACTATTTGATTATATATTTTCGCGCCCCGATTTTCTGCCGTACAAATTTGTTTAGAGTCGTCACTATGTAGAAAAATCTTTTAAGCCTAATTACCTTGGGCTTTTAGATATTTGATATCCAGGTTCGAGAGTCGTTACAAAGTAGGGAAGATATTAGCATCCTATCCGCCCACTTTAAGCGGTACCTTCATTAAAATATATGACGTTATTATTATTATTATTTATTTTTATTAAATTATTTGGTTAATTAATTAATTTAAATGATCAAAACTATTTATTTTTGTTTTTAGTTAAGCCTGACATGATGGACCCTTGTCCTACGTATCCCTATTAGAGAATCAAGGCTTACATAGTTCTTTATGTAGAAAAATGTTTGTTGGTTAAGTATATTTTAATTTAAGAAAATATATCTTTTAGTCAAAATATTGATTTCGCATATTTGTTTATTGATAAAAAAATTTTGATTACTTTTTATTTTATTTTTTTATTACGAAAATATAATTTAATCAATTTTAAGATTTAATCGATTGAAAAGAAGCGATATAACGCGACCTTTCGAAGATGATCTAAGAAGAAAGAGGCCTCCAGAGTGACCTACTCTCCATCTTTGATTAACTCTCAAAATTATTTTCGTTTGAAAAAGACATTTTTTATTTATGTTTGAGATGTATTATTTTATACAAAAGTTCAAAATTTCATTAATAAGGATTTTGATTAATTATGGAATAAAAGTGAATTTTATTTGATCGAATTATTTAATAAAATTTTCAAAACCCCTTTTTAGAAATAATTATGGGGAAATTATTTAGTTACTATATATATAAAATATTTACTGTATATTATTAATGTCATAATATGTGAGTATTAACAATATAATTTCAGATTTATAATTAAGATATAAGTTATATGTGTTTAAAAAATATTGATACAAATCATACACTTTAAATAAAAAATATACATTTAAAGAGATCTATCAGCACTGTGTGGAACCAAGAGGGACGTTGGGACTGCTTGAGAACACGTGGCAGAAGCGAATTGGGTGAGGCGCTTCTGCTCGACGTCGTTAGACATGTGTCGGAACGTGACTGGCTGAAGTAGGCGAGTGCAGGGTACCAAGAATGCTCCAGTGTGCAACAGATCCACGCTGTAATCAGTGACGCATATTGAGTGTGGGCGAGTGTAGAGACACGAAGTGCACTTGCTCGAGTGGCGCACTTTGGTTGGACTGTAGCGAGACTGCACGGATGGTTCTGTGCACACGGGTACAGTGGAACCCGTGTTACAATGAGTGTAGCGTTATGATGTGTTGCGGTGCAGCATAATCTGGACGCGTTTCGTGATATGATTGGTGGATGTGGAAGTCAAAGGGAGGGTGTGGCTGGTATGTAGATCCTACGCCTAAGGCTTGAGATGGTTGGCGGGTGTACAGCGCAGTGGCGAGGCGCGGTTGTACTGGATCACTCTAAATAAAAAAGAAATTTCTCTCTCTCAGAGTGGCAGACTCTTTTTGGCAATGTGTTTTGGACGTTATTCTAGTGTTTTTTGGGAACCAAAGAAGAAGACTTTAACATTACCAAACTAATCTATTTATAAAATTCTTTAACCCTAACCTAATCCTAATAATTTGCTAACTGAATGACTATCCACCAATCCATAATCCTCTATTAATAGGCACTCACCAAGTGAGATTTGACTTGGTGTTTTATTATTTTTTTATCTTTTCATTTAATAAAAAAACATTTTAAATTAGTTTATGTACTTTTTTTATATATCCGAATTAATTCAAAAAAAGTAAATAAAAATATATTTGAATATGTCTAAATTATTTTACAATTGTATTTTCGAAAAAATAAAAAAATAAAATAATTTATTATTTATTTGGAATTTAAAAATGATATTTATAATATGTCACTTATTTGACTTATTTTATAAATTTGTATTTAATTATAAAAATTTTAAAAAATTAATTATGTTTTATTTATTTTATAATAAAATTCGAAAAAAAAAACAAAATAATAATAAAATATTATTTTTATCCCATTTTTCTTAGAAAAATGATTATAGATTTTTAGGGTCCATTTTAATTTAATTTTTTTACAAACTATTTTTCTGGAAATTAAGTTATTTTATCTTTAAACTTTGGTTAACCTAATCATTTAGATATATGAACCTTAATATGTTTACCTTAATTTTTTTTTAATAATTCAATTTATTTAAAAGTTTTGGGCTTTTTCTGGGACGGACAAAAAATGAGTGTTCGCAGCTGCCCCCCTTTACTTGTTACTTATGTGATAGCAAGCAAACCGAGATTTGAAAGATATCATGGTAAGTAACAAGTAAAGAAATGAACGTTATTTTTGTTAATGCTCAGAAAAAGGCCATTGGGAAGATACCGAATTTTGATGAAGCATATCGATGCTTTACTGGCGAACCAGGGATTTGTTGAGGCAGTTCTCGCGTTTGCCTTGATGGACCAGGGATTTGTTGAGGCACCCATGCTACCAATAAGGTTTAGGGATTTGTTGAGGCACTTGCGCTGCCAAAACGGTTCAGGGATTTGCTGAGGCACCTGTGCTGCCAAAACGGGATTCAGGGATTTGCTGAGGCACCATGCTACAAAATTATTCGGGGATTTGCTGAGGCACCCGTGCTGCCAAAACGATTCATGGATTTGCTGAGGCACCCGTGCTGCCAAAACGATTCAGGGATTTGCTGAGGCACCCATGCTGCCAAAACGATTGTTTTTTGTGATTCTACATAACTCGCTAGGTGGTTCTAGGGTGATTGTCTAAGCGACTAAGATGCAGAAAATGCACATTTGAATGTATGACTGTAATGATTTTTGTAAAATGATTATATGCGATAGTTGGTTTGTGAAGCATGAGGCTTATGTTGGTGTTTGTGTATTGATATGGTTGTGCTTTGAATGATATGGTTATGCAGGTTTGTTTATGCTTATTGGAAGGCCTTGTGATGCTTTCGCAACACCTCTTTACATTATACATGCTGAAATTTGGTAAGAGATTTGGGTTTTGCTTTTGTCGAGGTCTGCGTTTGTGTCCCCTTTCACACCCTTTTAGGCACAATGCATCAGGATGGACTAAAAAACATTGATTAATCTTTTTGTCAAGTATATTTTTTTGTTTATTGGAAAATGATTTGCATACTAAAAGATACAGAGGTATATATATAAAAAAAAACCAAATTTATTCATTTTCCTTTAGCTTTATGAAAATGAAAGTCATACAAGCTTGTCTTAAGTCAAAGCCTTAACCCAAACTTTACCACTCCATAATCCTATTTCCAATCCTTCTCTGGAGTCTAACTTTGGGTAGGATGTTTATCTTTGTCTTCAGGAGGTAACTTTTCGTAGAACTTCTCTTTTGAGTTTTTGTTTATATATACCCTAACTTTTGACTAGGAGTTTATTGAAATTCCCAACAGGCTTTTCTCTTTGTAGTATCATCCTTTCTTTTGGACTCTATGAATGTTTATTGAAAAACTACCATTTCCCTAGGTTCACAGTATTTTTAAAGGTGTTTCTTTCTGGAATGAACTTCTTTCATGTCGTCTTGGCTCAAAGGGGTGACTAGGAATATCTTCTTAGTGTTTTGGAATATCAAGAATGCCTTGTGTCATCAAGATGACATGTCTGAGGTCTACACCTTATGAGTTTTATTTACATCATTCGCCCTCCTGCAAAATGGAAAATAAAAATACTGCAATCGATGCATGAATGTTTTTTTTTGGAAGTACCCTCTAGGCATAATACTTCTTCACTGCATCTCAATTTATGGTGAGATGCAGATCTTCCCCATCCATGCCTGTTAGGATTAGGGCTCCGCTAGAAAAAGTTTTCTTGACTTCATAGGGAGCCTCATAATTTGGAGCCCACTTTTCTCGGTTGTCCATCTGGATTGGCAAGATCTTCTTTAGCGCCAAATCTCCTTCCCTGAACTAGCATGGCCAAACCTTTTTTGCATAAGCCTTCATCATTCTCTTATGATACAACTGTCCATGACAAATTGCAGCTAGCCTTCGACCATCTATCATATTCAATTGATCTTGTCTAGCTTGAACCCATTCTGACTCCTTCAGACCAGCCTCCGCTAAGACCTTTAGAGATGGAATCTCTACTTCAAGTGGAAGAACAACTTCCATACCATAAACCAAGGAGTATGGAGTAGCCCCCATAGAAGTGCAGACTGAAGTACGATAACCATGTAGGGCGAAAGGTAGCATTTCGTGCCAGTCCTTGTAAGTCACAACCATCTTCTGGACTATCGTTTTGATGTTCTTATTGGCTGCTTCCACGACTCCATTCATTTTGGGTCTGTATGGCAAGGGCGTGTGATGCTTTATTTTGAATTTTTCACACATCTCGGTCATCATCTTGTTGTTTAGGTTGGTCGCGTTATCAGTGATGATCTGGTCTGGTAACCCATATCGACATACTAAATCCCTTTTTATGAACCTGATGACTATCTTGTGGGTCACACTAACATAAGAGTTTGCCTCCACCCACTTGGTAAAGTAATCTATAACGACTAGGATGAAACGATATCCATTAGAGGCTTTCGGTTCTATGGGTCCAATGACATCCATTCCCTACATAGAAAATGGCCAAGGTGACGTTAAGACATTTAAGGGATTCGGAGGTGCGTTGATGTCATCAACATATATCTGGCACTTGTGGCATTTTTCACATGGTTGCAACAGTGAGTCCCCATTGTCAACCAGAAATAACTCGCTCTCATGATTTTCTTGGCCATAGCGTATCCATTCGCATGGTTTTAAAAGTTCCCCCATTCACTTCTTCCACCATTTTTTAGCATCCTTGGCTTCCATACATCAGAGAAATACCATATCATGATTCCTTTTGTAAACAACATCTGCACTCAAAAAGAAGTTTGTGGCTAGTCTTCTGAGTTTTATTTTATCATTTTCCGAGACATTGGGAGGATAAGCTTGATTTCTTAAGTACTCTCTTATGTCGTGATACCATGGTTTAGTTCTTCTTCGACTACGTTACAGTAAGCAGGTTCAATATTGTCCTTTATCTGAAAGAGTAGTAAGTTGTCTCCACCAACATGGAACATTGAAGAAAAGGTTGCCAATGCATCAGCCAACATGTTATCTTCTCTAGGGATGTGATAGAAATCTATTTGGTCGAACTGGTTAACTAACTTCAGGATGTGGTCTCTGTAGGGCACCAATTTGCTATCACGAGTTTCTCATTCTCCTTTTATTTGATGGATTACTAGAGCAAAATCCGCAAATACTTCTAGGATCTTGGCTTTTGAGTCAATAGCTGCCTTTAGTCCCAAAATCCATGCCTCGTATTCTGCCACGTTGTTAGTACAGTCGAAACATAGTCTAGTAGTAAAAGGAAGGAACTTCCCAGTTGGGAATACCAAAATAGCATGCATTCCATGTCCAAACGCATTAGAGGCCCATCAAAGACTAGGGTCCATTTTTCTTCTTTTCTCAATACATCAGATAAGGCCATAATATCCTCATCTGGAAATTCATACCTCAAATGGCCCAGTTTATCTAAGGGTTGGTTGGCCAAGTAGTCAGTAATAACACTTCTCTTTATCGCTTTTTGTGTCACATATGCAACGTCATACTCAGATAACAGCACCTGCCATTTGGCAATCCTTCCTGTCAGTATGGGCTTTTTGAAAATATACTTGATAGTATCCATTTTTGATACCAACCAAGTGGTATGATTCAACATGTACTGTCTTAGCCGGCGAGAGGCCCAAACTAACGCGCAACAAGTTCGTTCTAACAAGGAGTATTTAATCTCGCAAGTTGTGAATTTCTTGCTCAGGTAGTATATGGTTTGCTCTTTTCTTCCACCCTCATCATGTTGCCCCAAGACGCAACCCATTGATTCATCAAGTACAATGAGGTATAGAATCAATGGTCACCCTGGAACTGGAGGCATCAATACCGGAGGTTTTGTCAAGTACTGCTTTATCTTTTCAAAAGCTGACTGACAGTCATTGTTCCACTTCACCGCGTGATTCTTCCTTAGGAGCTTGAATATAGGTTCACAGATGGATGTCAGTTGGGAGATGAACCTGGAGATGTAATTCAATCTTCCCAAGAATCCTCTGACTTCCTTTTCTGTTCGAGGTGCTGGCATTTTGATTATAGCTTTCACCTTTTCTGGATCCACCTCGATACCCTTCTGGCTGACTATAAAACCCGAGACTCGGTCTGATTTCACTATGAAGCTACACTTGGCTGGATTCAACTTAAGGTGATACTTCCGCAATCTCTCAAACATGCGCCTCAAGTTGTTTACGTGTTCTCTTTCTGTCTTGGACTTATAGATAATATCATCCACGTAGATCTCTATCTCGTTGTGCATCTTGTCATGGAAAAGAGTTACCATGGCTCTTTGATATGTAGCCACATCATTCTTTAATCCAAACGACATGACTTGGTAGCTAAAGGTGCCCCATGGAGTAATAAACGTGGTTTTGTTTACATCTTTTCTGGAGCCATTTTGATATGATGATATCCCGAATACCCGTCCATGAACGAGAAGAGGGCATGGTTAACGGTGCTATCAACCAGAACATCTATATGTGGCACCGGAAAGCCATCCTTCGGGCTAGCCTTTTTGAGGTCCTTGTAGTCAACACATATTCTCAACTTTCCTCCCTTCTTTAGCACAACTACCACGTTGGCTACCCAATCTGGATATTCAGCAACTTCAACAAACCCAGTGGTCAACCATTTTTATACTTCCTCTTTGACCCTTAAGGAGATTTTGGCTTGATTCTTCGCAATTTCTATTTCACTGGCCTAGAGTTGTGCATTAGCAGTAGTTTGTGCTTCACTATACGATCTAGTCTTGGCATCTCTTCATACGACCAAGCAAAAATGTCCTTGAATTTGCGTAGGAGTTGAATTAGCCGTTCTCGTTCCTTACTATCCATTATGGTTCCCACCTTCACCTCTTTCTTATCTTCCTCAGATCCTAGGTTGATAAGCTCGACGGGCTCTTGATGTGGTTGAATTTATCTAGCTTCTTGCTATACCAATCTAAGCAATTCGGGGGTGGTCTCCCATTCACCATCACCGTCATCCTCCACTTGGTGGACAGGTTGGTTCGGACTGGACGAGGGCTAACTAACATGGCCCTCAGTTTCAGAGTCGCTATCGGATCTGCAACATGGGGATGACTAAGTGAGCTCCCCATGGATTTGGTTTTTTATTTTATTTACCTTTCTTTGTTTTATTTTACTCTGATATTTCAGCATGCAATAATAATAAAAAATGGAAAAGACACACATGGATATGATTGAAAAGATTGACCTTTATTGATTTGAATGGAAATACTGAAATAAATGAGCCCTTATTGTTGAAAAACATAAAAACGAAAATGTCTAATAGATTTGGGCATGACTTAAAAAAACTACATTAAATTATTACTTTGGTCCTAAAGTAACTGATGCATGTGACTCTTCATGCCAATTCTTCAAGTAGGTGCCTGGGGGACACTTGCGCACGTACCCAGACTCTTCCTTCATTCCTTCTTCTTCCATGGTGGCCACCATTCCCGAGGATCGGGCACCGCCGCAGACAAAGCATTGGCTGATATATGGTATTAGAAGTATTGCCACATTCTCATGTCCAAATTGCCCTAGCTGAGTCAGATGCTCACATTTCCTTGCTTATGCAGTTTGGAGCTTATCTTCCCATGTTGGTCTATACCCTAAACCATATCTACCTTTATTAGCCTTGGGTATTATGATTTCCCTGCAACCTTGTCCATATTTTCCCAATCCTTTTTCGGGTTGATATCCTCCACGGATCATCACTTTTGCCATCATAAGATAAACATATGATGGATAGGGATTTAGCAATGGCGTGCCCTCTATCACGAATGTGGTGTTTGCGATCTCGAGGCCCTGGAATGATGTTTCCAATGCCTCCTCAATCACCTCTATGTAGCGGGCGTCAAACGGTTGAGACATTATCACATCCTCTTCTCCTGAAACCGTAATCTGCCTTCCATCCACTATGAACTTCACCTTCCGATGCAGGGTAGACGGTATTGCTCCTGAGGAATGAATCCAAGGACGCCCCAACAAACAACTATCGTTGGGTTGATGTCCATCACATTGAAAAATTTGTTGAATATGCATGACCCTATCTTGATGGGAAACTCCATCTCCCCCATCACATCCCTACGAGATCCATCAAAACCTTTGACAATCATTGAGCTAGCCCTCAAGTAGGAGGTATCCACTGCCAATCTGGAGAAAGTTATCTTGGTCATAACATTAAGCGACGACCCGTTATCTAGGAGGACTTTTCCAATCATGCAATCATTACACATCACTGAGATATGCAGTGGACGAACATGTCCGGTGCCTTCAGAAGGTATCTCTTGGTCACAAAAGGATATATAATTGTCTGCTACAATATTATTGACTACCCTCCAAATTTATCAATTGTAATGTCGTGGCTAATGTGGACCTGATTCAATACTTTTAGTAGCACGTTTCTATGAGCCTTAGAGCTCGTTAGTAAGGGTAACAAAGATATCCTTGTTAGAGTCTTATTAAGCTGATCCACTATTTTGTACTCACTTTACTTAATGAACTTGAGGAACTCACAAGCCTCTTCGTTCAATACGCTTCAGATAATGCCACTTCGACATCCTCTTCTACGTGCTCTGGCACTTTTTATTTACTTTTAGTAGCCCCAGATAGACCCATTTCTATATCTGGTGGAACATAAATGCGCCCGGTCCTTGTAACCTTGCTATTTCCAGCAATGTTGGTAACCACTGAAGGACTCATCACTGACTCTTATTTATAAACCCAAGGCAAACCTTCTCCGATTCATAGGGGAATGGGGTCCCCCCTCCTGTTATCACGGGCTCCATCTGCCGGATGTATGGTTTCCATTGTCGATGAGAAAAATATGTCTAAACACCCCCAGGTGGATTTATGACTGGTTCATACGTGTGTATGAACACCTGTATTTCCTTTGGACTCTTCTCTATGACATTAATTTCATAGTATGAGGACCTTCCGCCTATGGCGATTAGTTCCAAGTCCATCATTTTCTAAAGAAGCATCTTGAATTATTTACACTCTTCTAAACTGTGACCTACACGTCCATGAATTTCACACTTTTTCGCATCACTATCATATGTCTCATGGGTAAAAACTTCTACCAAACCTTGTCTGCACATTTCTCGGAAGATGAACCCCATGGGAATCTTCACGTCTTCAACCTTTTCGATGACTGCAGCCTCACTCTTTGCTTTTATAGAGTTTACCTCCTGATTCCCATGGTTAGGTTGAGGATTTCCAGTTATGTTGGGTCTAGTGTCCCTGAAATCAATTCGTTTGGCGTTGATGAGGTCTTGAACCTTAAATTTAAAAGCCCCGCAATCTTCTACCAAATGTCTTGCTGCCCCAGAATGATAGGCGCAATTGACATTTTCATTATACCATGGTTCAGGGTTCTCAGGTATTTTTCCGGGGATCGGTGTGATCATCCTCTATCTATGGAGATAGGTGGACAAATCAGTGTAGGTCATTGGGATTCGGTCATATATCGACATCCTCCTCTCTTGTTGATAATAGTTGTTGTTTCTGGGATATTGTGTGTAACCTTGTCTAGGCTGATAGGTGTTGCTATTTTGGTTTGGTGGGTTATGAGCTGGTGTTTGATTTTGTATTGGATTTTGGTTTTGTGCAAACCGAGAGGGCGCACGATAATTGTTTTGGTTGTTGTTTCGGGGATGGCATCTCCTTGGTTTTGCAACAATGAAATGGGTCTCTACATCTTTCTTCTTCATGAAAGCAGGCTTCTTTCCGAAACCTGAACCTTCTCTAGAAATTTTCCCACTTTTGATCCCTCCTTCCAACTTTTCTCCTACTTTAATGAGAGCATTAAAGTTGGTCGTCACGTTACCCATGAGACATTCATAATATGGGCTTTGCAGGGTGTCGATGAAGATTAACAATTGTTCTTCTTCATCCAACATGGGAAGGACCTGAGATGCTAGTCCCTGCTATCTCTGAACATACTGTCTAATGATTTTTTAGCCATGTTCTGTAGTTGGGCTCTGTCTAGTGCAACATCTTCATTATATTTGTACTGTTTGATGAAAGCATTGGATAGATCCAAGAACGCCTGAATCTGAGTTTTCTCCAGTCGGATATACCAGCTCATAACTGCTCCAACCAAACTGTCTTGAAAGCAATGGATCAAGAGCTTATCGTTGCCATGGTACGCTGACATCTTCCTAGCGTACATATGCAAATGACTTTTGGGACAAGTGGTCCCATTATACATTTCGAATTCAGGCACTTTGAATTTGGGTAGGACTACCACATCGGGCACCAAGCACATTTTGAATGCATTCTTGAGGTCCGGACAAGTGGTTCATTCAATAGCCTTCAACCTCTCTTCAATCGAACTCCATTTCTCTTCCTCTTTTTCCATAGTCGGCACATTACTGCCTTGGGGAGTCCTTTGAGTCCTAGTTGTCTCTCGATGGGGATCATAATCAGGATCATCACTTAAGTCTTCTGGTGGAGTTTGATGTCTTGTGCTAGTGTCGTGTCCTTCTTGAGGTTGGCTAGTACCGGGCCTCTAACTGGGATTTCTGGACCCTGAATGGGGTTATGGCCCAGTAGTGGCGTTCTTTTCTTTTTCGATCTGGAGAGCTTTCAGGATGTGGGACATCTTTGCCATCTGCTCTTTCATACTAGCTAATTCAGCTCTAGTGTCCTGACTGAGGTCTATAGATTCAGCCATTTATTTAGCTCGGAGTCGGGTGTAGTAGGGGTGTTGCGGAGCAATGCTGATCTGGAGTGAATGCAATTTATTTTAAAATACTGATCATAAATTTATAAGAGAGACCATTTTGCATGTTTCATATGTATGACCCCCACAGTTAGGACTTAAGGAGCGTAGTCCATCAGCTTAATGTGTGGTTGATGACAATCTTTAGAGCAAAGAATTTTTATACCAAGATTGCACCTTTAATTCTAGCAGCATAAAACCCCTCCGAAAGTTATAATCCCCTGTATCCTGCTAAGGAGTGTAGTCTCTTAGTTCATTTAAGGTTGACAACAATCCTTAGAATGTTGGAAGACCAAAGTTGTATATTTTGAATGGCTTTAAACTTTTCATTTCATTTTTTGTTTTGTTTTTGTACTTTTTTTTCCAATTGTTTTTGTGAGTTTTACTTCGTTGAGAGAGACATTATGGAAAACACACCATTTATTATGAATCAAAATATCATTCAAGGAAAGGGAATCACATATGTCAATTTCCTCTATTCCTTCTTTTATTCAAGAAATAAAAATGATAATAAATATACAAAACCACATAGTCCTAACTAGAATCCCCCATTGCACTCCAACCTCCAATGTCTGAGCTTCTTGGCGACTTGAGTGCATCTACTTAAGAGAGCTCCCATTGCTGGGCATACCTCTGTATCAGGATACATATGGAACTCCTGTTGGGCCTCTTCGAATGTTACTAACCAATTATTTGCGAAGTCCCCGAAACCCTCAATGATATTGTGGCATCTTTCTTTCCATTGATCTTTTTCTCTTTCGCATTCTCCCATACTATTCCTCCAATTGTCATCCCATATCTGTTGATTCCCCTTTAGGTGCTCATACAAGTCTATCAACTCCTTCAGTTAATCCATTAGTTGGGCTTCTTTGGCAAAAGCTTCTTCCTGCACTTGCTCCAATGACATTTTGTAGTCAACCTCCTTCCTGTGGGACTGATCCAAGGCCTTTTGATAATCTCTAATCGTAGCCATGACTTGCTCTAGATCTAGTCTAGTCATCCTTTCTGTCTCTATCTTATTTTTCAGGGCTTGTCCCTGAGCCTCGAGTCGTTCCTTCAGATCTCTTATCTCCTCCCTCATCCTCTGATTATGTCTCATTATAACCATTTTACCGGAATTCGAGCACAAGTCGACATAATCTCTTTTTAGGCTCTTGATTTCCTCCTTGAGTGTAGAGGAGATGTTGCCCGATTTTTCTAAGGCTATTTCCTTCATCTCATTCCGATCCTTGGATTCTTGAAGGCGGACCTCTAGCAATTTGATGTTTGCCTTAAGTGTGACTTCCGCTGGTGTGGGACCTCCCTTGATTTGTGGCATCACTAGTGAAAGTCTGTTAATGCCCTTCATCCTGTCGGTTCTCCAAGACTTATACTCATCAGAATAAAAAGTTATGTGTTCTCCCAACTCTTGCTGCCCACGCTAATGAATGTGTTTAAGAGCTTTCCTTATGGACTGGACCATTTTCGAGGACGCCCCTCATCTTTATACCAAAATTAAAGACCCTTCAACTGCTTTTCGGATACGGGAACCACTCCCCATTTCAACTGGCCAAGTACCAAGGCTGGTTGAAAGAGATACATCCGCTACGACCATTCAATACTAGATTTTGGAACTCCTCGCATGAATACATGACTTATTGATGTCGATTATAGAGACAACATTTCTCAGCAAAGTTTCTCGGAGTAACCTCTTCGAATAATTCCTTCCATTTGAGGAGAGGCACGTCATTGACAAAGGTGCTGAGGAACCTTCTTAACAGATAACGAGACCCTAACCCGCATCTGTGATGCTTGAAACGGGTCAGGACCCACTCTTGCAGGAGCTGGACGCATCTGTGATGTTGATTTTGCGGGTGCCAATATGCTACTAGAATTGTTTGTGGTAATCATTTTTTAATTTTTTCGAAATGGTTTCTCCTTTAATGTAAAATGCACCTATTGAATTAAAAATACATGAAATCAATTATTTATACATAAAATATGATTATATATATATATATATATTTTAAAATAATTTTCTATTGTTCAAGCTAACTTAGGGCAAAAGTGGATTGCCTTATTTATTTTTGTATCAATCTCCTTGGTCGGAGAACAAGAATTCTCCTGAAGGGTGCAATGTTTTACATGATTTTTATTTTATATAATATTCCAAACAATATTAAACATTACATACATCACAAAATTCACAACAAGTATAACATCTTAGGATAAAGTTCTAACATACAATAGATGCCCTTGGCAAGTTCTAGACTCCCTATAAAGGTTCTCATATTGCATCTCTCTCAACTAGAGAAACTCAAGTATTATGATGTTAGAAACAGGAGACTGGCTCGAGCGGCTAACTCATAATAAGAGGTAACAATAGGAGTGGTCCATATCACCAACACTTAGAAGCGGAAAAAATCGCGACCTGCGAGGCTAGTGTCCCTTATATCCAAAAAGGTATCACTAATACCCGGGTGTAGGGCATATGTGTGTACCTAAAATGTGTACATTATATCACAGAACAATACAGTGCATCCATAAATCATATACACAACATACAATTATGCAATTCATACAATTAATAATTTAAGCATGTAACCTATACATATACATACAACTAATAATTAATAACATATAATTAATATTTATACATATAATTAAAACTAATCATATAATTCATATTTATAACACAAAACTAATAATTAGCATTCAATTTTCATATTTTTATATACATTTAATAATTAAACATGCAATTCATATTTAATAATTAAGCATGCAATTTTCCTATTTACACGTACAATTAAAATTACGCATATAATTCATATTTATATTAATAATTAAGCATGCAATATTATTGGATATTAAATAAGTGACAAAATAAAATAATAATAATGGTAAATAAACAGTCACATATTTTATTGATTAAAGGCCGAACTCTCTCAAAACTCCCCAACATAGTCGCCAGCTGTCGCGCCCCGATTTTCGGCTGCACGAATTTTTTTAGAGTCGCAACTACATTTTATAGTTAAAAATGTAGAAAAATATTTTAAGCCCAATTATCTTGGGCTTTTGGATTTTTGATATTCAGGTTTGAGAGTCGGTTACAAGGTAGGGAATATATTAGCACCCTACCTGCCCGCTTTAAGCGGTACACTTCATTAAAATATATGATATTATTATTATTATTATTATTATTATTATTATTATTATTATTATTATTATTATTATTTATTTTTATTAAATTATTTGATTAATTAATTAATTTAAATGATTAAAACTATTTATTTTTGTTTTTAGTTAAGCCTGACAAGATGGACCCCGGTCCTACATATCCCTATTAGGGAATCAAGGCTTACGTAGTTCTTTATGTAGAAAAATGTTTGTTGGTTGGATATATTTTAATTTAAGAAAATATATCTTTTAGTCAAAATATTGATTTCGCATATTTGTTTATTGATAAAAAAGTTTTTATTTGATTAATTTTTGTTATTTTTTTATTACGAAAATATAATTTAATCAATTTTAAGATTTAATCGATTAAAAAAAAAGCAGCGTATCGCGACCTTTCGAAGATTATCTGAGAAGAAAGAGGCCTCCAGGACGACATTCTCTCCATCTTTGATTAATTCTCAAAATTATTTTCATTTCAAAAAGACATTTTTTATTTATGTTTGAGATGTATTATTTTATAAAAAAGTTCACAATTTCATTAATAAGAATTTTGATTAATTATGGAATAAAAATGAATTTTATTTGATTGAATTATTTAATAAAATTTTCAAAACCCCTTTTTATAAATATTAAGAATAATTATGGGGAAATTATTTAGTTATTATATATATAAAATATTTACTGTATATTATTAATGTCATAATATGTGAGTATTAACCATATAATTTCATATTTATAATTAAGATATAAGCTATATGGGTTTAAAAAAATATTGATACAAACCATACACTTTAAATAAAAAATATACATTTAAAGTGATCTATCAACACTGTGTGGAGCCAAGAGGGACATTGGGACTGCTTGAGGACACGTGGCAGAAGCGGATTGGGTGAGGCGCTTCTACTGGATGCCGTTAGACATGTGTGGGAACGTGACTGGCTGAAGCAAGCGAGTGTAGGATACCAAGAATGCTCCTGTGTGCAGCGGATCCACGCTGTAATTAGTGACACAAATTGAGTGTGGGCGAGTGTAGAGACACATAGTGCATTTGCTGGCGTGGCGCACTTTGGTTGGGCTGAAGCGAGGCTGCACGAATGGTTCTATGCACACGACTGCAGTGGAACCCGTGTTACAATGAGTGTAGCGTTAAGGTGTGGTGTGGTGTAGCATAATCTGGATGCGTTTCATGATATGATTGGTGGATATGGAAGTCAAAGGGAGGGTGTGGCTGGTATGCAGATATTACAGCTAAGGCTTGAGATGGTTGGCGGGTGCACGGCCCAGTGGCGAGGCGCGACTGTATGAGATCACTCTGAATAAAAAAGATATTTCTCTCTCTCACAGTGGTAGACTCTTTTTGGCAGTGTGTTTTGGACGTTTTTCCAGTGTTTTTTGGGAACAAAAAAAAAAGACCTTAACACTACCAAATTAATCTATTTATAAAATTCTTTAACCCTAACCAAATCCTAATAATTTGCTAACTGAATGGTTATCCACTAATCCATAATCCCCTATTAATAGGCACTCACCAAGTTAGATTTGACATAATGTTTTATTATTTTTTATCTTTTCATTTAATAAGAAATCATTTAAATTGGTTTATGTATTCTTTTTTATATATCCTAATTAATTCAAAAAAAGTAAATAAAAATATCTTTGAATATGTCTTAATTATTTTACAATTATATTTCAAAAAAAATAAAATGATAAATTATTTATTGGTTATTTGGAATTTAAAAGGGATATTTATAATATGTCATTTATTTTATTTATTTTATAAATTCATATTTAATTATAAAAATTAATTATCTTTTATTTATTTTATAATAAAATTCGAAAGAAACAAAATAATAATAAAAATTATTTTTATCCCATTTTTCTTAGAAAAACGATTATAGATTTTTAGGGTCTATTTTAATTTAATTTTTTTACAAACTAATTTTTTGGAAATTAAGTTATTTTTTCTTTAAACTTTGGTTAACCTAATTATTTAGATATATGAACCTTAATATATTTACTTTAATTATTTTTTTAATAATTAGATTTATTGGCCGGATAAAAAATGAGTTTTCACATATATGATACTAGTTATTTAAAACATATTGTTCCGTTTTTCTATATTCAATGATATGTTTAATTTAAGAAATCACAATGTAAAAATTTGATACAATTTGACTAAAACCTTTAATTCACATTGGAAAATATATTGAAGATAAATAGAGAAATTGGCTGTGAAAAAAGAGAATTAAAAAATAAAGGTATGTTTAAAAAAACTGAAATACAAACGTATTTTAAGTTTTTAAACATTCAAGATTTGGGAAAAAACATAAAAAATATCATTGTTGTAATGGTCCAAATTAATGAAAACATGACTAATTCTGGAGAGAGAAATTAATGGGTGAAATAATGTGACAAATATGTTAGAGGAAGATAATTGTGTTTTATGGGTAATTTGCTATTTGGATTCTGAATTTATTTGAAATGAGTAATTTGCTATCCCTGGGACCATGAGTATTTCTTCTGGTTCTTGCTAATGAGTGCCAACTGCCAAGTGCTTTAAGAACATTACTTGTTTGATAAAAAAGAATGAATGTTTTAAGGCAGAAACCTTGAATTGGTTCGCCAATGCATATTGCATGTGACTTGCGATATCTGCCTTTGCTTAATTACTTAAAAGTTTCAAATTTTACAATTACTTAGTCCTCTATGAGGTTCCAAACCACGTTTCCTATACCAAAGAGATATCCTTCTTCGTAACTCACAAGCCTAGACCCTAGTCATTAAACAAAATATCTTTCCACACCTTTTGACATTAAATTAAACTAAACGAACTTTTAAATCGAACCAAGACACTTATATATTGATGAGTGATGATCACACAAAAAAATTGGAGGAACTAACTGCATTGGTCACCATCCACAGCGAAGGCAGATTTGGCTGAGAATTTGGACAAGAACATGACCTTGTTGCAGCTGGGGGAGGTGGTGCAAAATTGCCAACAGTAATGACAAAATCAGAGTGGCAAAAGAGGACAATGCTGGGCATCAAAAAAATGCCCGCTGATTTCAACCAAATCCAACATTCATTAACATAGATTAATCTTTTCTACTTGGTTAGTAGTCCCCAATTCTTAATTTAACATGTCATGCACTTACTTCAATCCAATTGCATGTGAGGAGCATTAGTTTATTTTAGATAAAAAGGCAGAAATTACACATTGTTTGCATAGAACTAAACTATAAATGTAAAGGCCATGTGATAATATATATACTTTCATTCAGTCACCTAGCACCATTAGTCTGTGATTTACACTTCATGGCTAAGCATCTATGTGCAATGATGCTTACATTGTTAGAATTGAAGACCTCAATATTTGGGAGTCTTTTTTTACAGGAATTACACAACTCTCAACTCAAGAACATTAATGTCATGAAAAAGAAGAAACTTATTGCAGCTAGTGATGTTTGCCACAGTTACACATTTACCTTTCAATCTGTGAGGGTGGTGGGGTGCATATCCCTTAATGTTGAAACTGGGACAATCAACCCACATTCCTGTTTACAATCCAAAGAAATAATAAATGTCAAGTAGAGGAAGAATAGAGAAAAATCATTACTCCTTTTTGTTCACTATCTTTTTCTTTAATTTGTTTCTAACACACCAACAACGAATGGTTCTCTAAATCAAGGTGTCTCATCATTTTTAGGGCGTTCACAGAAAATCCCATGATCTTGTGAGTGGTTTATAGTATGCATATGGAAACACATTCATTAAAGTGAATACAATCTTCTAAGAATTTGAGTAGAGTCCACGCAATGAAGGGGGAACAGCTCAAACTTGTCTATTTGGAGTTTATATATATTACATAAGAAAATTCAGAAACCATCATACTTTAACCCAAACATCTTTATACCCCATCACAATCAAGTTGAACTAAAAGGACAAATCATAATTCACCATTGAAGCCAAAAACCCTGCAGATTAATATGATCACAAATTAATCATCTCAAGCCTTATCTAAACACTGACGGTAGCAACTGCAAAATACTTAAAGTTCCATACATCAAAGGAATGAAGTAGTATATTTAAAGATGTTAGATGAAGATCATGTATTGTTTCTGAGGCACAAAGAGTATTTCAAATGGAAAATTTAAGAAGATATCAGAAAGACAAAGTGACAAGAATGCAACTAAAGGGGCTACTTTTCCGTATATTGCTATGTTTGTTAAATAAATGATCCTACCTCTTCACGTGTGGGTACATCTAAGTGTCTTACCCTTCCTACTGTCCGGTGAGTACTTCACTTTCAATTAAATCTAAAAGATCCCGTGCCATCATAGGTCCCAGACATTACAACTTAGACAATATAACTCTCTAACTACAGAAAGTATAAATACAATTCAGGAAAGTCACCTTACTACAGATTAAACCACTTTTTAATGGAAGTAACAGCCAAATTTCAAATATCAGTATACTAATAATATTCATAGGAAAAAAAAAACAGAATTGAATCACTTCTAAATACAAAGACACATAAACCACGTCACCGAAACAGAAAAAGTAAATGTTTTATTCTCACCAGTTTGGGGTTTATTGAAACCTCTATCACTATCATTAAATACACAGTAACCAAAAGAATTCCCAATGTACAAACTATAAATCCCATAACCATGCCTCAACCCTTGCCTATATTAACCCTTGTACCGACTCCTCCTCATCCACTCTTGATCCGATACTCGTTATATCTTCCACCCATACAATCATCCTCATACCTCCTACCCACAAAGTTAAACCCCAATTCCATTACACTTCCCTGAAGAAACACACAATTTCTATATATTTGCACCCCTTCTTTTGCAATTTTGTTCTCTAATAACTTTTCCTTTTCCTCCACCACACTCAGTTCAGCCAATCACCAATTAAACACTATCAATTTTGGGTTACCCTTAGAAGAAAAATTGCAACTATGCAAACAACAAAGACATAGTTAACAGCAACAGATAAATATCCATATCTATGCAAATGACACTCAATCTCAACAGAAAGTTCAAAAAAAAAAAAAATAACAAAGCAAAACATTCAAATTGAAGATCCCTATCCATTTGCTTTAGGCAGATATGGCCATGACAGATGGCTATCAGTTGGTTTATTAAAATTTGTAGCTAGGTTGTATGGGCTCTTTGATGTTTCTTATGTAACCAAAATCAAACATTGAAATTAAGCAGTCTCACAATAACGTTTTCATCAAAACTTGAATCACGAGAATTTCAAATGAACTAAATTAGTGTGGTTGGGAAATCTATAAAGAGCAGCTAAGAAAATAGTTAGATGGCCTGATAGATGCATCAAAACCACATGTCAGAGGCTTTTGGTACATTGTACCTAAAATCCCCAGAAACTGGAATATTGATTGGACTAGACAATAGGGAAAGGTAATATAACCACAAATTTGACCTTTGGATGATGAAAAGGAAAAGTTAGATTTATATTTGTAAATAGCATAGTCTAAGACTACACATTGCAAATCATGTAGGACGGGAGCGTAGATATATATATTCTTTATTCATACGTGCACACACACAAACATAGACCCACACACACACATCAGCCATAAATTGTTGTTTGCAACCACAATTATGGACGCAATACTGTGGTTTTGGGTACTCATGCTCTCTACAACCACATGGTGATCACATCGGCCACATTGTCCTACATTTATCCACAATCGCAATAAACACAACTTAACCACAACCATAATTTAAAACAACCACAATTTTAAACAACCACACACAAACACTAATATTGATCTCCTAGCTTGTTTCTAGGTAACAATACATTACATCGATTGATCATTCAGTCGATTTGTGCTCGAACCCAGTCCCAGGTTCCTCGTCACTCGGAAAAACCTCGACACCGGATACTACAGCATAGCGTGGGCCACGGCGACACCTCTGTTCCATTTCATCAACAACATTAGGGTTTCCAGAAAACAAAGCCTCAACGGAACCATCCTTCCTGTTTCGGACCCAACCATTGAGCCCTAATTGTTTTGCAGTGTCAACGGTCCAGTCCCTGAACCACACACCTTGCACTTTCCCCTTTATAACTATCCTCTCCTGCATACAAATTCATTTCCAAAACATGATGATATAAAAAAATGGTGATGATAATAGAATTAGGAACAAGAGTGCGTTTGAACGCACCGTTTTGATGGTGGGAGAGGAATCTTGGGGAGTTGTCATCGTGAATAGAGAACGTCGTCGAAGAAGAGAGGGAAGTGAAGAGGAAGATGTGATGCACGGGTCGAACTAGAATGGGCTTGAACTCAGCGTATTTCACGTATATTTGGGCTGGCTCCATCAACTGGGCCCTTCACTTTACTCATATTATTGGTAACATTCTAATTCCTTTTGTGTCTCATTTCCTCTCCCAATAAATATCAGAATTAAATTTTTGAGTAAAGTTTATAATTAAATATTTTTCGTACAATAAAGTAACATACCAAAAATGGAAAGGGAGCTAAAGAAAAGTGTAGTACATTTTAGGAAAAAAGTGGAAAAATCATTCACCAACATAAAATTGATGTCTATAAAGTTAATGAAAAAGTTGAGAGTTTAGTCTTTGGAAATATGATATAATTTTTTAATAATTTGAATATAGAGAATAAAATATTTTCTTATATTACGAGATAAGTTATCTTCTCTCTCGATTGAAGATGTTTTAGAAATGATTTTATAAGATAGTCGGTAATTGAGAAGTTAGTAATTAGTTAAGTTTGTATTAATAGTTTAGTTTACAAGCTTTTTTTTTTAAAATTGAAAATCTATCTCATTTTCATTGATTGAAAAGGAAGGCAACAATGACTTATTTATACACTAGAAAAAAGATAATTTATAAATCAAAGAACTAATACAAACCTAACTAACTAATTAATAACTTCCTAACCACCAACCATCTTCTAAAATAATCTTTAAAATATATTCAATGTTTTTTTTTAGTTTCTACAAATAAAAAATAGTTAAATAAGATACATGTTCTAATGTTAGTGGCTAAATGATATAACTTATCCTAATATATTCTAAACAATATATCATCAATTTGGTTTAACCCGTACATGAATGTGCTCCTCTCCTAAGCTTCTATATGCATGTTGGGAAGAAATAAGCATAGTCATTCACGAGAGACAAACTAATTATATATCGATAACACTTCAAATGTAGCAAAAAAATTATTAAAGAAGAGCCAATACATGCACCTTACTCATAATCTTTTTGACATGAATCCTTATTCAACATGATCCACAAACAATACATGTTCCTTATCCTTATAAAATTGCATGCACATACAACCAATCATCCACAATACTTCAAGGTCATATATATACACATATACCAAGTTTATATTTTGTAAGGTTTGTGATTTATATCACTTTATGAACAAAAAATGAGCAACAAAGTAAACACCATAGGCTATCTGTTTCTACTTTTGTGGTACAACCTTAAAAACATTAATTTTTTTTACCAAGGTCCCAATTCAGACAACAAACTCATGTAATAAATGAGAATTGCTAAACTTGTGTTGTTGCTTTTCAGGGTCTGTGAAATGATAATCTAGCAAATCAGTATCAGAGGAAGAAGCCAATGTCTCATTACTTCTTTTATGCATGTTATCATTAGACACTACAAATTCATTCCTTTCGCAGTTCCTCAACTCTAATGAAAGGGATATGCGCCCACCAGAAGAAAAGTTGCCCAACTCCGATAAATCATATGTGGCAGGAGTAGTAGAAGCCATTAGGCTGCAGTTATCACCATTTTGATTGATTTGGATAGGTGCACTTGAATAAGGGTCACTGTTGTTCATGTTAAACCTTTGATCATTATGACTTTCGACCCCTCCTTCTAATTCTGTAGTTGAAGAGGCATGGTCGAACTTCATTCCATGAAATTGGCCATGTTGAACATGAGACTCTTCCCTTTTATTATCAGATTTTGGAACTCTTGGAGCTTTATTAGGAATGTTTTCTGGTAAAAGATTGTTGCTACTCATCTCAGAATCACCAAATTCTTCTTTGTACATATCTTCAACCATTGGTTTCCAAAGACGAACCCTTGCGTTGATGAACCAATTTGCCACCTGATATATTTTAAGAAAATATTAGGAACAATGGTACAAGACTAAAACAAAGGTTGTCACTAATTTACCCTTAGATCCCAAACATAACCAAAACTTTCAGATGCTATAAATGGACAGTGAAGAAAACATTAATTACTGTACCTGGTTTCTGGTCAAGCCTGTTTGCCTTGCAAGCATAATTTTCTCTGAATCTTTTGGATAACTGGCAAAAATGAAATAGAAATTAGCCTGTTTACCTTAATATTATTGTAATAACATGAATTAGAAAATAAAATAAAATCCATATACGAATTTTTGCACATCACTTTTATATTAATGATCAGCATGCAATTAACTACTGAACATGTATTATGTTGCGATCAGGTATCCGATCACAAAATAACTTCCTCAATTATCATATGCTGACAATTAACTATTTGCACACTGATCATCAGTGTCAATTATTTGCACACTGATCATCTGTGTAAAAGTGTTAGGCAAAAATTGGTATGAATTGTAGAATGGTTAAAAGTTAGTATAGGGTGACTTACGGATTCAGGAAATGCTCAAACAGCCATGCTCGGAGTATTGAAACAGAGCTTTCAGGAAGTCCCCTCTGAGGCCTCCAAGTTTGTCGCATTACACCAAGCTGCTGAAGGGCCTTTTGTTGTCTAAGCTTCTGATCAACATAGCGAAGACGAGGTATTCCCTCTTGTTCTCCAAGACTCCTTTGAGTCACTTGAATTTGGCCGCTAATTGCATCACGCAGAGAGCGAAAGTGGCGAGAAATTGTGTGCAAAGCAAGTGCAGTATATGGTTCAGCTGCTCCACACCCAGCAACCATATCGAAAGATGACACCGCATTCTGCATGTGATGGCAGTACTGTCGATATCTTTTATCTACCTATGAGTGCAAAGAAAGGATTAAAAGTTAGTCATTAGCTCACAATTTTGTCATCATTACCAAGACTACTTGTGCTTTTAGTGTTTAAGCATACTGTTCAAACACTATTGCAGCATATGTATAAAACTAAGTTGCATAACTGAAAATGAACCACGGAGAACAAGGCTTTACAAGAGCACATTCTTAATCTGTTTGTTTCATGCTAATAACCAAGTAATTGCTATTCACCAATTGCTGATCAGTGATCAGCACAATTGGAATCTTAGTAAACTGTGACATTCATAGGTACAGTATAGAGCACTTACAAATAGTGTAAACACAATATTTTAGGATTAGACCAAAAATAGAATCAAAGCTTATGGTTACAAGAGTTAAGCCATTAGGTAAAAGCTTATGGTTACAAGACCATGACCATCTTTTACCCAAATTAGGCAACAGCCTAAGGCCCCCAAAATCCTTTTATACCGTTGATAAGTTTTACTTATTGTTAATTTGATAAGTTTCATTGTGATACTTTTTATGCCCATGATAAGTTTCTTATGTCACTAATCCATTGTCAACATGATAATGTTATTAATGCCCAATCTTATCAGTGAGTTTTTCTAATTTCTCAAACAATTTTGGTCCCTTAATAACTACTAATTGCCATTCACAATTATTGTGAACTTTACAATTTTTCCATAAGGCCCCAAATTTTCTAGACACGCCTTGCAGATTAATGGTTATCATTTATCTATCCTAAGAAAAATAAACTATATGATATCCTAAGAATTGGGGACAGGTCAAAGTAATTATATCAAGAGATTAGAAAAGAACTACGTAATCAAATAATAGAGTCTAGATTTTACCTCATCTAACATGGACAAAAGTTTTGTCTTCTTGTCCAACAAATTCTGTCGTTCTGCAGGTGAAAGCTCGGATGAAGTGTTTGTAATAGAACCAGAAAGGCCTGAAGTTACTTGCATAGATTGACTATTAGATTTTGCATCATAATCTTTGGAGCCATCTAATCCAATATCACGAAAACTCGGTTGTTTTTCCAATCCAGTTTGCTTCAAAGCCTTTTGGACATTAACAATTTCGTCAAGCAACTCCTGTGCTGCCTTAACGTATTGAGAGTTTAAAATCATGTTCGAAAAACCTGATGATCCATTCAAGAATGGATCAGACTGGCCTTCATTGATGCAGATTGGGGGGTGTGGACTATACAAACCCTCCCTTCTGATACTATTGTGAAATCCCCCAGAAGATACAGATTCCATGCATTCGGCATTTCTCAATTCCTTAAGACCGACCTCATCATCGTTAAGAGATGCATTCCCTTTCATGTTTGGAGTAGAAGAAGTCATTAGTGAAGAGAAACCGTTGTCGGGATATTGGTGCTGGAAGTGAGGGACAGATGCAATAGAAGGCATCATCAATGTCCCGAGGCTAAGAGACAAGCCCTGGCCCCGCACATTTTGGTCACGGTCAAATTGTGTCCTTGGAACAACATGGGAATCTCCAGCACCAACAAAAGAGTTGCATGCTAGATCACTAGTTTCAGCATTGGAATGTCCATCAATATGGTGCATAGTCATTGTGTCACTTATACTTGTAATAAAATTGAACCCATTTTTTGCTCCGACAGATTCATTGTAGTTATGAGGTAATAGGGGCGTCCCGGACAACATTTCGACATAAGATCCAGAAGAAAAGGCTTGATTTGTATACATGCTTAAGATTAGCAATTGATGATGTGAAGCTTATTTCTAGTCCCTTAACAATAGAGTCAAGTGGACATTATCTACTTCACTGCTTTGGTTGGACAAACAAGTAATGATGCTGAGTTGAACATAGAATGTTGCCTCTTCTATAAGATTTTATTTGGTGATTGAAGAATGATTTTCAATTGATATCTCACCAGGTTAGACCTGAACTGAATTAAGAAAAAATATCCAAATAGAGGAAAAAATTAGTATAGGCCTTAATATAAAAATAATAAAAAAATAGAAGGCCAATTAGCCAAGAGGAAGAGAAAACGTCGTTATAAAGCAAAAGCACAACTACTACACTACATGTGCTATATCACCATCAGAGACATAATTTATGCTTTATCCAAAAAAATAGATAACAATATCCCAAAATAAAAAAAATATGTACAATACTTGTTTAACATATATAACTAATATATTATAGTATAGCAATATGCTTCAATCATTAAGTACAAGACATAACTTTAAATGACAAGGTGAATTAGAGGGAAAACTTAAATTAATCTATTTATTTTAGTTCTCTTTCCAACGTTCAGACCCAAACTCTCTCAATCAGCACTTTTCCAACTTCCAAGCAGGGGGAAAGTAATACATTCCCATCTTTATCAATAGCCGTAGCCTATTTATGTACTGCTAGAAAGTAGAAAAAACGGGGAAGGGGAGGGGGTCATTGTGTCTTAGATTCTTTGAACATAAGCGAATAAATTAGAAAGAAAAAACATAAGCGGATAAATTAGAAAGAATTTAGAGACCAATGCTTTGTTCATGGACATGATTTATGATAGAGTATTATAGTGTCGTTCTATCCATGTAGCCGATCTCACCTAGTGGGAAGGCTTAGTTATTATTGTTGCTTTCAAAAATTGTGATCAAGTGATTTTAGTGAGGTCGAACCCAATTATTCTAATATAGTATCAAAGCCAGCAGCGATGTTGGATAGTCTTGCAAATTTCGCGCTCTAGATGTTCATCCTGATGAGATGTCTATTCTCAGAGCATAGGGTGTGTTAAACCTTTAGCTGACCTTGGATTAGAGTGAACAGACCAAAGAAGCAACAGAGGCAAAAGTGGAGGTATGAGGTTAAATTAATCATCTATGCAGACAAACCTGAAACGACAACAAGTCCAAAAAACCAAACAAAACCCAGAACATGGAACAAAACAAAATATCCCAGGATCCAACCCTGTGACTCAAACCCTACCCTAAAACTTCAAAGTTTCCTCCCCTTTCCAACCCCATGACATAAGTGTATCCTTGTTGAAACAGTTGAAAATCAAAAGCAAAAGTACAGAACATAAGCACAAGTTAAAAATCTTAACCCTTTTAAGCACAATTCAACTTTTTCCAAGTCCACAGTAACTTTACATCATAGTTTCTTCTTTTTAATTATCAAAATCCAACAATATCTCCAATTTGACCATGATTATCATAATCTAGTACAACTGAACACAGTACAAGTTATCAAACATCATCAAAATAGCATTTTTATTTACATTTTTTTCTTATTATGCTATGTTGTACTTGTAGGATAACATAATAAACACCATACACAAAAAGAATAGAGAATAAACAAAACATGTGATGAGATAATATAAAAGAGAAATGAATACCTGAAAGGTAAAGGGGAGGGAAAAGATGAAGGTGGGTGTAAGAGGTAAAGAGAAAAACTTAGAGACAAGAATCCACTGTTTGGGGAAGCCTAGACAAGTGACAATCCCAAGAGATATACATTTTCAAATTATCATTGGAACAAAGTCACCAACCAATCAAAATTAAAATATTATTATTAGTCATCAAACAAACTATTCACTTCCAAACACCAACTACTTTATTCTCCTAGTATATATATGTACATGATATTCATCAATCATAAATTAAATTAAAATGAGTATGATATCTATGTATTGTTAATATAAAGATTTATATATAGTTGTCGGTATATTATTCATTATTCATTTTATAATTTTTTTGAAAAATTAATGATAATTAAACATGAATAATTATATATTTTTCTTAATTTAAAATAAAAGTATAATAGACTAATGTGTTCAATTGCTCTAACTTAACTAGAGTTCTTGAAAATATAATTGAATTGCTTATCTCTTAAACAATCTTTTCAAGTTGAGTTTGATTTTGAGTTAAAATTCAAGCTTCTAATAATGAAGTCAAGATTAATAAAGTACATTAATTTCATCTTAAACACTCTACTTTTTTTGTGTGAATAAAATGCTTGAAATAAAAGTTAGGTATTTAATATACTAAAAACTAAAAAGTTTTAGTTTTTATTGAATTGAATTGATTCTCTTATAAAGCTTTTATTTTGGAATAAGGTGAAATTTTATTTAGGGAAGTACAAAGGGTATTTCAAACTTCAAAGTTCAAACCTTTAAGAGGAGGTATAGCTCATAAATGGTAAATTATCTATTATTACATTGTTTTAATTCTTACAAGGCTCTTAGGATATTTCTTAGTATAATTTATACAGAAACAAGATTTGAAGTTGTTAGCTATCTAACTAAGGATTAAATGCAGTTGATTATCATATCTTGACTCTTTCATATTAAATACCATTTTCACCTTTTACTAATGAACAAATGAATTTCCGTTTTTAAATGTAGTATGATGTATGAGTCAAATTTTACTACTTAAATTCTATACAATTTCTAAAAAATTTCTTAACTTCGGTAATATATGGATGTGGGAAAGAGCGCTTATTCAAGAGAATTACTTATATTTTCTTATATGTTTTTTAGCTTCTATTAATAAGTTTCTTTTTGGTACATATATTAATAAGTTTCTTAAAGAAACTATTAAATAAACGTTTATGAAGCTTATGTGATCAATCTCTAGATCAACTTTATTTCATCATTCAAAATGAAGATTTTCAAACGTGAACTTCTGCTTTTGTAGATAAAGTTAATCTCGAGACATATTTTACTTTCACTACAACTATCCCCTTAACTAATGCGTCTAAGTAAAATTTTACTAGTTAAACTCAGTAAGATTCTCATTTTCTTATCTCAGGCATATATAAGAAAATGTGATGTTGGAAAAAATGATAAACAATTAATATATTTGATTGTCACGTGTGACAAACGGCATAAGAAAAATGTGATAAATATATCAGCTAAGAAGGTCCAACGATAATAACAGCAACATTGCCACCAGTTGCTGGATAGAAAATTTGGTTGTTTGCTTAGAAGTGTTCAAACCTTAACCACCAGTTGGTGGACCTGTAATGTAAGTTGTAACCCTCTTCCTTTTAAAACCTCTACTTAACGCATATATCATAATCTCTCTTTGTATCTTCGGTTAGGATGAAACAGATAAATAGAGCACAACAACAAAAACAAAACACAACAAATTTGTAAAGAGGAACCATCTCTTTCCGTAAATTAAGGATTTGCGTGTTGAGTTTTAGAAATAATGGAAAGAACAGAGAAATTTGAGAATAATAAAATAAACTTATGAGATGACTTTTCATTTTTCTATTGTTTTCTCTAAAATTCAAGTCTCAAACATATCAAACATACTATAAAAAGTTAGCTAGATTCTCTATTCAAAGTAGGTGAAAGTGACAAAATCACGCATTGACGTGTAAGGTTCTAGTTTTTTTTATAACTTAGAAGTTGTATAATCTAACTACAACCTACAATTCCGTCCCGTTTATGATTTTAATCATCCACATTACTATTGTTAATTATTATTGTTAGGTCACGGGGTGTTATTATATGGACTTTTGGACACTATTATATGCTTTATTTTTAGACTTTTCATTAGTTATTAGTTAGTTCTATTAGCTGGATTGGTCATGTCTTAAAACTGAAGACTTTAAGAGCAAAACCAAGAGTCTAACACCCATACCATGTCTCTGGTCAAGGGTACCCTACGGTCTGCCTTGCCCACCCCATAAATATTCCTTTTATTTTTGTGCCATCTGTATGCTCCCTTGACTTTAATGGAAGTAGGTTTCACATCCACAAGTTTGATGAATACTATAACTTTTCCAAATATTGACCTTTTTGTTTAAAATGTTTAAACATGGAGAAAATTAACCCTGCTTGCTAAGTGACAAATATGTGTATAAATGTTAGAAATTGTTAATTCTTACTATAAGTAGAAAGTTAGTTTTTATGGTTATTAACCAAACTCTATAAATTGCAGAACTTCTCTTGTAATAATCAATTTTCTTTCTAAGCATCTAATACACGTTTCTTGTTCATTACCTCTCTTCTCTTCTCTACAACACATTATTCTTCTTCTTCTTGCACATAAATCTGTTCCATTCTTCTTTTCCTCCAACAAATTGGTATCAAGAGCTAACACACGATCTAAGAGACATTTTCTTTTCTTCAATTATCTCACCTATCAACATCCCCTCTTCTTTTTTTCTTTCTTTCTTCTGTAATCCAACAAATGGGACCTAACTCAAACTTTCCAACAACTCTTCCTGTTCTTGATGGCAAAAATTGGAATCGCTGGAACATTCAGATGAGAGCAATCTTGGGGTTTCAAGAAATTGTAGAGATAGTGGAAGATGGATATCCTAATCTCATAGAAGAAGCAACTGAACATCAAAGGCTTAGATACAAGGAAAACAGAAGGAATGATTGCAAGGCTATGTACTTACTTCATCAATGTGTTGATGAGGCACATTTTGAGAATTGCTGCAGTAAAATCTTCTCAAGAAGCTTGGAGAATTCTAGAAAAGTGCAATAAAGGGGCAGAACAGTTGAAGAAAGTTAGATTGCAGGCAATGAGAAGACAATATGAACTGATGCAAATGGAATCTAGTGAAAAAGTGGCACAATTCTTCAATAGGATCATTAGTCACACTAATGCAATGTGATGAAATAACCTCTGATCAAACAATAGTAGAGAAGATCTTACGGACCTTGACTCCAGATTTTGATCACATTGTAGTAGCTATTGAAGAGTCCAAGAAACTTGAGGAATTAAAGGTGGAGGAACTCCAAGCCTCCCTCGAGGCTCATGAGTAGAGGCTCATTGAGAGAGCAACAGAAAAGCCAATTGAACAGGCTTTGCAGGCCCAAACTTCTAAGAAGGGAAGCTATTATGGCAGAGGTGGCACTAGAAACCGAGATAAAGATCAAAGAAATAAAAGCTCAAATAAGGATAAAAAAAGACTTGATCATGGGCAGTCTATGAATTTCACTAGAAGAGGTGGAAACAACAATTGGAGAGGTGGGAAAAGGAAGATAGACAAGAAGAAGATCAAATGTTTCAACTGCAATAGAGTTGGATGTTTCTCAGCTGAGTCTCAAGCACTTCCAAGTCAGGCTGCTCTAAATGACAGACATCATAGTGGGGCACACATGGTGAAAGAGGAACTTGAAGACAAGGAAGATGACAACCCTGTCTTACTGATGATGACCACAAACCAAAAGGACAATGGAGAGGAGATCTGGTATATTGACTTAGGTTGTTCAAATCATATGACGGGTAATAGAGAATGGCTTATCAACTTCAATTCAAACAAGTGAAGCAAGAATAGATTTGCTAGTAACAAATTAATCCAGACTGAGGGCACCAAAGATGTGATAATAAAAAGGAAAGATGACAAGAAAACTATGATAACTGATGTGCTTTTTGTGCCTAATATGAGGAATAATCTCATAAGTTTGGGACAACTAATTGAGAATGGTTTCCCAGTCAACATGCAGAAAGGATACCTAGAAGTTCTTGATTCTACAGCAAGAAAAGTCATGAAAGTTCCTCTCACTCAGAATAGAACTTTTCAGGTAACTCCCAATGCAATTAAATCTCGATGCTTCAATGTTGAAATGCTAACTGATGATACATGGTTGTGGCACATGAGACTTGGTCATCTCAATTTCAAGGACCTTATTCTCATGAAGTCCAAGGAAATGATTTTTGGGTTTACCCTCAATCCAGATGCCAAAAAGGGCATGTGACAATTGCTTGATCAACAAGCAACCAAGATCAACTTTTAACAATTTTATTGCATCGAGAGCTACCAATTTACTTCATGTAGTATATTTTGATGTATGTGGTCCTCTTGAGGTTCCCTCCCTAGGTGGAAATAAGTATTTCCTCACATTTGTTGATGAATTCAGCAGGAAACTTTAGTTATACTTGATCAAAGCAAAAAGTGATGTGTTTGTCACTTTTAAGTCCTTTAAGTGCACGATTGATAAACAATATGAGAGATCACTCAAAATCTTGAGGACAGATGGAGGGGGTGAGTTCACATCCAAAGAATTTGAGGATTTTTGCAAAGAGAATGGCATCATTCATAAAATTACAGCTCCATACACTCCTCAACATAATGGAGTTGGTGAAAGAAGATATAAAACAATTCTGAATATGGTGAGGAGCATGCTGAAAAGTAGAGACTTGTCACAAGGTCTCTAAGGTGAGGTTGCCACTACTGCAGCTTATGTTCTCAATTATTGTCCAACAAAAAAAATTGTACCAAAGGTTCATGAAGAAATATGGACGGGAAGGAAGCCCTCAATCAAGCATTTCAAGATTTTTGGGTCACTTTGTTACAAACATATACCTAAACAAATAAGGAAAAAACTAGATGACAAAAGTGAAGCGATGGTTTTTGTTGGTTATCATCCAAGTGGTTCCTACAAACTATTTAATCCAAGAACAAATCAGGTAATGTTCAACAGGGATGCGTATTTCATTGAGTCAAGTTCCTAGAAGGAGGGGAATAAAGGGAAAGAATCTGTTGTTCAAACAATTTCCCTTGATTGGAGTGACTATGACCTTAGTGAGCCTCAAATTGAGATTGAAAATGAGCCTCAAACTGATATAGCAGATACTGGAATTCACACAGGAAGACCTACAAGAGCTAGACACCTACCTGCTAGATTAAAAGATTGTTTAATCTCACATAATGACATTATTAATGATGAAGGGGGGTTAGCTCAATTCATTGCTCTATTTGCATATGTAGACCCAATTACAGTTGATGAAGTAGTGAATAACAAGGTGTGGAAAGAGGCTATGCTAAAGGAACTTAGATCAATCAACAAAAACCAAACTTGGGACTTGGTATAGCCACCAAGTGATTAGAAACCCATTGCTGTAAAATGGGTTTTCAAGACGAAAGTGAACCCTGATGGCACTACTATTAATCATAAGGCCAAATTAGTGGCAAAAGGCTTCATGCAAAAGGAAAGGTTTGATTTCTCTGAAGTCTTTGCACCAGTTGCAAGGTTAGAGGTAATTAGACTAATTGTGGCACTATCAAGCAGAAATCATTGGGAAATATGGCAGTTAGATGTTAAATATGCATTTCTCAATGGTCCATTACAAGAAAAAGTTTACGTTCATCAACCTCCAGGTTTATTGTAGAAGGAGGCGAGGACAAAGTGTACAAACTGAGAAAAGCTCTATATGGCCTAAGGCAAGCACCAAGGGCATGGAATAAAAGAATTGATGCCTTTTTTTTTCATAAATAAGGTTTCAAGAAGTGTGATGTAGAACATGGTGTGTATGTTAAAACCATAAACAACAATGACATCCTCATCATCTGTTTGTATGTGGAAGATCTACTCATCACTAGCAGCAATCTAGAAGGAATGAAGATGTTAAACTAAGGCTAAAATCTGAGTTTAAAATGACTGATATGGGGAAGTTATCATATTTTCTTGGCATACAATTTAAACAAGTTCATGATGGAGTCTTCATGCACCAAAATAAATACATTCAAGATGTATTGAATAAGTTTCACAAGTTGAATTGTAACTCTGCAGACACTACAGAAGTGAATCTGAAATTGGATAAAAGGGAACATGAGCATGAAATGGACAACGCCTTGTTTAGGCAAATGGTTGGCTGCCTAAGATTTATATGTAACACCAAGCCATAGATTGCTTACAGTGTTGGCTTGGTAAGCAGGTTTATAAGCAATCCAAGAAAGTCACACTTAGTTGCAGCTAAAAGAATACTAAGATACTATGAACATCCATTTTTGTCCGGCCCAGAAAAAGCCCAAGACTTCTTTTTAAATAAAAATAACAGAATTCAAAAAAATGGTTTTCTAAAAAATATTAAAACTAAATCAGTTTATAAGGTTCCTAAATCTAAGTGATTAGGTTAACCAAATTCAAATTTAAATTAGCTTAATTTCCAAAAAATGATGTTGCAGAAAATAAAGAATATATATAATAAAAGTTAGGTTCCAAAAACCTATATCATATTTATCAAAATAAAAGGGAAATTTAAATCGACTTCTAAAAACCCATATATAAAAAACAATGAAATAATAATAAAATATATTCTGCTTTTTTTGAAATTCAAATATTAAATAAATAGAAAATAAATACAAACTTTTTGTATTTTTTTATTTTTGGATTTTTAAAATAAATAAATAAATAAAGACCAAACCACTATCATATAAAAATTTTTCTCTTTGGATTTCAAAAGTAAATCAAATCAAAATGAGATTAAATTTGTATTATTAAAAGCAAAAATAAATATATAATATGGTTATCAATGCTGAATGATTAGATGACTTAATTTTAGGATTTAGTCTTTAGTATAAATAGGGTGTTCAAGTTATTGAAAAAGACACTTGAAAATATACTGAAAACCTAGAAATATTGCGAAAAACCCAGCCACCGTGAGAGAGAGAATATCAAAGCTATGTAATCAAGTGTAAACGGGACTATGCAATTCCCGTGCACTCGCTCCCTGCTCAAATTGTGGTCGTGGGATTAATATACCAAAATTTCCCTTTCCACTGACTATAGATCATCCAACCAGATTCCGAAATGTGGCCTAGTTTTACTACAACCGATCACAATTGATCCTGCAACCCATGTGAACAAGGGACCACCTGCTGGTAGATCCACGCTGCGATCCATGCACCATTCCATATCTGCCAAACGAGTCCTGCCACATGTCAATGCGTACCCAACATACAGCCTGCACCCAATCATTGCCTACCACGTGTCCTCTACTATTCCAAACTGCAACACGCGATTTGGGTTCCGCACAATACCAAATTTCTTTCCATTTGTAATAAGGTAATTTTTTTTTTATTTGTCCTAATTTGTTGTTTGTGTAATATAGTGCTAATGTTAAATTTGTAAAAAATAAATTCTGCATTAACAATTTACTAATTATCATATACAAATCTACTAATAACATTATATACCAAATTGGAAAATTTTAAGGATAATGGGTAAACATTAAAATAAAAGATTTTCACTACTTTAATGACTGATTAATGAGTTCTTTTTTTTGTTTGTTTATTTTGGCGATTTATTTTTGTTTATTTTCTACAATTATCCATCAATTAGGAAAATAATGATCACCTAAAAAGATGATTTAATAAATGATTAAATGACAAACAAAATCACGTTGGTGTATCCTTCAATTAAATCAACATTTATTGTAATTATTTTCCAATTCATAAAATTTCCTTTTTCCCTATAAATAATTAAAGTCATATTTTAGCAAAAATATTTGATAATTTTTTTTAATAAAATACCCATGATAATATTACATTTTTCAAAAATGAAATAGTTTTAGGAATTAATCAAAGATGGAGGAGGGTCGCAAAAACGCTTCTCATCCTCAATTCATCTTCGAAAGGTCGCACTACACTTCTTCTTTTCATTCGATTAAATCCTAAAATTGATAAAAAAGAAAAACATTTTTAATCGGTTTCATAATTAATAAAATTGATAAATCAATTTCTACTTTTCATAAATAAACAGAATAAATATTTTCACTTCTAAAAAGGACAACCCAACAAACGCTTTTCTATCATAGAACTACGTAAGCTTTGATTCCCTATCTAAAATTGGGATACATAGGACCAAAGTTCATCTTGTCAGACACAATAAAAAAGAAATAAAATTTTCCTTTCAAATAATTAAATAAATTTAAAAATATAGGAAAGTCATATAATTTAATGAGGGGTACTATTTAAAGTGAGCGAAGAGAGTGCTAATACTTTCCCTATTCTGTAACCGACTCCCGAACTTGGATATCAAAATCCAAAGCTCAATATGATTGGGCTTGAAAGATTTTTCTACAATTTTTACCATAAAATGTAGTAGCGACTCTAAGAAAGTCGTGCAGCCAAAAATCGGGGCGCGACAGCTGGTGACTCTGTTGGAGATTTTTTGAGAGAGTCCGACCTATAATCAATAAAATATCTGACTAATTATTATTTTATTTTTATTTGGTTAATTAATTTTATTTTCTAACAATAAAATAAGTTATAGTTATTAAATGCTATTATTTGTATATTGTATATATTGCATGATATTTTGTGATTGTGGTATATTTCATATACACAATTTTTGGCATACACATGTGTCCTACACCCTGGTATTATTAGTGATATATTTTTGGATAGAAGGGACACTAGCCTCGTTGGTCGTGACCTTTGCTATTTCTAAGTGTTGGTGATATGAACCACTCATATTGTTATCAAATATTATGAGTTAGTCGCTCGAGATTGACTCTTGTTTCTAACCCCATAATATTTGGGTTTCTCTTTTGAGAGAGATGCAATATGTGCACCTTATAGGGAAGGGAGTCTAGAGCTTGCTAAGACATCCACTGTACCTTAGAACTCTACCCTAGGATGTTGTTCCTTAGATATTACAAAAACCCTTGTAGGTATATCTATTAGGAAACTTGAGAAATGCATCATGTTATATTACATCACATCATTTGAGACTCTTGTCCCCAAAATAAAAAAAGCATTTTTTTAAATAAACTTGGGTAACTCCCTCTTACCTCAGGTTAACTTGAACTATATGACAACTCATTGTGACACTTCATATGTGGCGATGATGGCTAAACCACCTCAAGGTAGGATCTATTATCCTAAGGGGACCCAAGGTGGGGTCCATTACCCTAAGGGGTGTACACTACACATTATTTTGTCATTTTATCTATGCATTAATAAAAAACATATCATTCAAGAAATTCATCCATGCATGCATAAACATAGAAAAATATATAAGTCAAACATTCATCCACTCATGCATTCAATTATACATTCAAGAATAAAAATTGTCATTGATTGACTTATGCATTCATTCATTGCATTAAAAAATAAAAATCTTCATTGATTGACTAAGACATTTATTCATGTATTCAAAAAAATAGAAATTTCCATTGATTGACTTATGCATACATACATACATACATAGATAAATAAATGAAAATTCATTATTCATTGACTTATACATGCATTCATTCATCATACATACATACATAAAAAACATTACTCACACATTCATCTACATTTTATCCATTCACTCAATCATTCAAAAAGAGAAAAATTCATTCATTAAAAATACATCATTCATTCAAATATTTATTAATTAATTCATTCATGCATTCAAATAGAAACAATTATTCATTCATTTAGTTATATCTTCTTTCACACATTATAAAAATAATCATTCATTAACTTATACATTCATTCATGTATCATTACACATTCATTCACTAATATACATGCACCTTAAAAAGGTTAGAAACACATCATTCATACATACATATATTAGGTATCAATGACAGAATAACCTAGAGGGGAGGTTGAATAGGTGTCGCGGTTCCCACTTACCACTATTTGCACCAAAGCCCTATTCTGGAAAATCACCCAGTTAATCGATTAAAGCTATGACTTAATCGATTAAGTCACACAAAATTAGCAGTTGCTGAAAGGCTCAATTAGACACCAATTACAGATTATATAGAAATGATATAGCAGATATATTTGAACACAAATGATCTTTATTTGGCAGTAATACTATATTCAAAATATCAGCTACAATAGTCAATTAAAAGCTACTTAAAACAGTAAAGAGATAAGGAAAGAAACAGTCTGCAACAAGGTTTTTATACTGGTTCGTTTTGTGGTCCACTGCAAAACTATATCCAGTCCTCCCATCTGATCCGGGAGATTTTTCTTCACTAAAATTGAAACCAATGTGCCTGACAAACGCACTTCCAATTACAAGACCTTGAATGCTCCTTTCTTGAGTTCCTAGAACCTATACCTTGGTTTGATCTTACCCAATCGTCTAGGAAAACCTTTCCTACGATCCAGCCCTAGCCAAGAGTATGTTCTAAACTCAAGACCTCCAAGTCTTGGTGAAGTCTCTCTAATCTCGTTGGTGGTACGACAACAAGAGATGATTTTCCTTGTTACACAAACAACACAAAAAACAGAGTAATGTGAAGCACTAAATAGCTCAAATATTACAAGAAAGAACAAGCTATAAACCCTATACAAATCTCACAATTACTAAGGATATGTATAAGATCATAATCATGAAGAACATGTAATTTCTACCCATAAGAAATCACTAAACATTAATGAAAGAATCATGCAAGAACAAGATAGAATGATGAACACATTTGACGATATGCAATGGATGACATGTTAATCCCTAAGCATAATACTACGTCACTCTAATCTCACATACAATTCTCTCTGCCTATATGACATACAAAAAATACGAAAATATGCAACTTAGCAATTCTAAAGTGAGTGAATGAATGTATTCGTATATAAAATTTGTTGAAAATATAGTTTATATAGAAAAGTTGTTTTGTACCCAGTTAATCGATTATGTACCCTGTTAATCGATTAACGGGCTGTTAGAGAGTAACTGAATTCTGTTTTTCAGTTATCTATTAAAATTGTTAAAAACTGTTTTCACGTTAATCGATTAAAGCTTCACTTAATCGACTAAGTGGCATATTTTCAGTTAAGATATTAATCGGTAAACTACCTATATGTTATGCTTATCAACTATACATGTTTTACCTTTATGTTATGCCTAAAATGCACAAATAACATGTATGATTAATGCATGAGCATATAATAAACTAGATGACATGTCTCATGTAAATGATATGATAGTTTTTAGACTTTGTGAGGTTTGCATCTAGGTTTACCTAACCTATACTCAATAACTAAGACACATCTAAGATACTAGTCTAGACATGAAGATCTTGAATCTTTGGCATGTTGATTTTTTGAGTAGTCTTTAAGCTTTCACTAAGTCCTTTGTTTTCATCAAAACATAGGCAAGCTAAGTGCTCTCTTGACATATTGCACTTTCAACATAAACTTATTCATCCCACATATATGCATACATTTTTCATATATTCATTCCACATATATGCATACATTATTAATTCATGCATTTAAAAAAGAGAAAAATAAATTATTCATTCGTACATTCATTTGAAAAGAAAAAGACATTAATCATATATTCATCTATATTTTATTCATTCACTCAATCATTTTGAAAAAATAAAAAATCATTCTTTCATTCAATTATCATTCATTCATGCATAAAAAAGAAAAATAATCATTTATTGACTTATGCATTCATTCGTGCATTAAAAAGTTATTATGCATGCATACATGCACTTTACAAAAATAAACATATTATTTATTCATTCTTACATTCATAAAAAGTGATCGTTCAAACATCCTATTTCATGCATTATTATATCATATTTTCATATTTGACCATATTATTGCATTCATGGCCACAAACGTTCTCATCTCATCATAAAAAGCAAAAGAAAAATGAGGTCTAAGCCAAAAAAATGACATAACCTTGGTCTACCATTATTCTAAAGATTGTTGTCAACCGTGGACGAGCTAAGAGACTATGCTCCTTAGTCATCGGAACACGAGGGTTTATAATTCGAAAAAAAAGGGCTTTTGATGCTGCTAGAACTAAAGATGCAATCTTGGTCTAAAATTCTTTACTCTAAAGATTGTCATCAACCACACATGGGCTAATGGACTACGCTCCTTAGTTCCCAAATGTGAGGGTCATACATATTAAATATGCACAAAAGGGTCTCTCTTGTACATTTGTTATTACTTACAATCACTTTAAAACATTGCATTCATCCACTCATCCATGTCAACATTACTTCACAACACCTCTACTACACCCGACTCCACGTTAGATAGATGGTTGATTCTTCAGATACTAGCCATGATAGTAGAACTAAGATAGCTGATCTGAAGGAGCAAATGGCAGAAATGTTCCAGATTCTGAGGGCTATCCAAAGTGAGAAGGATGGAAGCGCCCAAGCTGCTGCCACATGCCACATGATCATCTACAACATCCTCCATGCTTCAAAAATCCTAGCCAAGGCATTGATAATAATCAGCACTAGGAAGGCCATGATGGGGCAACCTTCCATAACAACAACATGAGACAACAAACTCCATCAGTAGACCTTAGTGATCCTCCTCCTCAAAGGGCTGCTAGAATTCGTACAAATGTCAATGATCCACTGAATGGGGCATACAATCATGCTGCAACCCAAAAGACTCCTCTAGGTAGCAATGCACCAAATTTGGGAAAATAAGAAGAGAAATGGAGCTCAAATGAAGAAAGGTTGAAGGCCATTGAGGGAGCTAACTATCTAGATCTCAAAAATGTTTTTGAGATGTGTTTGGTGCCAGATGTAGTTCTTCCCCCAAGTTTAAGGTACCCGAGTTTGAAACGTATGATGGACTACTTATCCCAAAAGCCATCCGCGTATGTATGCCAGACAAATATCGGCGTACCATGAGAACGACAAGCTCTTGATTCAGTACTTTCTAGACACCTTGGTGGGATTAGCTATGAGCTGCTATATCCGACTGGAAAAAACACAAATTAGGATTTTCTTGGATCTGTCTAATGCTTTTGTCAAGCAGTACAAGTACAATAAAGATGCTGACCTGATAGGGTTCAATTACAAAACATGTCTAAGAAGCCATCAGATAGTCTTCGTGAATATGTCCAGAGGTGGAAGAGGCTAGCTTCTCAAGTCCTCCCATGTTTGGAAGAAAAGGAACAAATATCAATTTTTGTTGGCACCTTACAAAATCCATAATATGAGCGCCTCATGGGAAATGTGGCAAATAGCTTCACTACTCTCATCAAGGTGGGAGAGAAGTTGGAAAACAACATAAACAATGGTAAAATTGTCGAGGAAAGATTGGGCTCAGGGAAGAAGCCCAATTTTTTGAAAGATAATGAAGGGGAAGCTCATTTTGTAGCTACTGAGCCCAAAAAGTTCCAAACCATAAACACCCAAAAAAATTATCATGCACCCTCTCGGTTCATGCGGACAAATGACCAAACATCTTTCCTCCAACAAATTCAACATGAACGCCAAATCCATCAGTCTATTCAAAACCAAAATAAAAACCACCCAAATCAAGCCAAATGACATCCACACTTTGACCCCATTCCGATTACTTATGCTGAGCTATTTTCTCAACTCCAAGGCCAAGGAATTTTGACACATGTGGAAGGAAAGGTTTTTGAGCAACCGTATCCCAAATGGTATGATCTTGCCGCTAGTTGTGAATACCATTATGACATCCCAGGACATTCAATAGAAAAATATTGTGACCTGAAATATAAGGTGCAAGAGTTGATAGATGAGAAGAGTTTGGACTTCAAATAGCTTGATGGAAACCCTCTTACCAAATCAGGAGAATCAACAGAGACGGTAATGGTTTTGCAACCTTTTTATTTTATATTCCCAAAGATCCTAAAATGATGACACAAATTATGTTTTCAAACCCTTATTGCTTCCCCCAAAGCTTCTAAGGCATCGAATAATGGGGGCCCGTGTTTCTTTTTCATGAATAAAGATTTATTTTCTGATGCACATCTTTTTAACGAATATATACTAGTACATTGATCATACAAATTTCACCATCTCATGACTCACCATATCAACCTCACTAACTATATTTACCCACAAAACCCAAAAATTAATTCATGCATTAATATGAGATATTTGATTCAAAGATTATTCAAAAATAAGATGGAGGATGATGCAAATATAAGAACTAAAAATGATGTACATCTTCAGGCAGATTTTTCTGATGACACAAGGCATTTTTGTAATTCCTAAATACCAAGAATATATCTCTAGTTACCTCATTTGAGCCTAGACATTATGAAAGGAGATAATTTTTAAATAACCCTCAATATGTTAATAACCCAGGGAAGATGATTTTTCTAATCATTTTCCTTGACATTCAATTATTAAAGGAAAAAAAAATACTCTTTCACACAAATCATATGACCGAAGGATGAGATAATACAAAGAACGTTCCGTGCTTAAATTGCAAAAAACAAAAGTAAACAACCCGCTGAGAATCCTCAATTAATATCTCAAGCAAAGTTAGGACAAAGTAAAGTGCAACATGAATAAACACAAAAGGAACCCTTCATGACAAATTATTGCCTTCATCTTAGGCTATTATTATCTAAAATTTTCTTAATATTTGAATGTAATGTTTGAAAACTATTGAAAAATAGGATAAAGAAGAAAGATGAAAATGGGTATGGGAAACACGTTTTTTGAGCCTTATATCTTTTTCTTGAAAACCGTTAGCCTAGCCTCAATACAAGCTTAAAAAGACCTTGTCAATGACTTTATTCGCCTAGGATGTGCATGATGATAAAAATGATGACTCCACAAATCTCATAAAATTTTGATAAAATATCTCATCTTTAATGCATAAGTTAAAATTCATTATCACCATCACCATATCAACACAAGCACAAACACAAAGTATATACCATCAACCACAATCAAAACCCAAACACAAGCACAACCATCTATCCTTCATAACCTTACCACCACTCATAAGCCAAACATAAACTAAATTCTATAATAGCCACCACCACATCTACTATTAGCCAAATCCAATTTGAATTCTACCATCACCACCACCACCATATCTGCACAAGCCAAAACCCAAGAAAACAACAATCATTACCATATCACCATCAATAACTTAAACATTTCCCAAGTTTGCATTGATCATTGCTTTAGTATTTATTTTTAAAGAGTTATGTATGAAATAAAGAGCACTAAAAGCAAAGGAAAATTAGAAGCCTCTCAAACTAGGGCAAATTTCGAGATGATTCAAGATCTAAAGCCTTCTAGTCTAACTCTACTACATCAATTTCAATAGAAGGATGACTCTGATTATCTCACACCGGGGCAGCTTTTTGACAGATTTCATTTTCTAGTGGAAAATCACAAGAAGTCCAAACTAGGGCAATTTTTGGCATGATCTCAAATTCTTGTGAAAATTTAGAGCCTAAACTGAGGCAATGGTGAAGTGGTTTCTCATGACTCTATTAGTTATCAAAATCACCCAACTAAGAAGAAGAAAGATCTTAAGTTATCGGTTCCTTATGGCAACACAGGTGCCTCATCAAATCCCTGACTCATTATGGCAACACGAGTGCCTTAGCAAATCCCCGGTTCTTTATGGCAACACGGGTATTACACGGGAAACACGGGTGTTTCACGAAATCCCTAGTTTTTTATGGCAACACGAGTATTTCACGGGAAACACGGGTGTTTCACGAAATCCCTAGTTTTTTATGGCAACACGAGTGTCTCAGCAAATATCTGGTTCTTTATGACGACATGGGTGCCTCAGAAAATCCCTATGTCTCTATGACAACACGAGTGCCTCAACAAATCCCTGGCTCATTATGGCAAAATGGGTGTCTCAACAAATCCCTAGTTCTTTATGGTAACACGGGTGTCTTAGTAAATCCCTGACATTATGGCAACATGGGTGCCTCAGCAAATCCTTGGCTCATTATGGCAACATGAGTGCCTCAGCAAATCCCTAGCTCAGTGCTCTGATACCACTTGTTGGAGAAATTCCTTCTCCATCCGAAATCCATAGAGTGAATGCGGAAGTCCTTATGACCATGGCTTTGTTCCCACAACCTAATGTGTATGCCCATACATACACCCGAATGGAACATCCATGGTCCAGACCGAAGAAACCCCAAATGAGTTCATGGTGAAGAAGAAGAACATACCTTGTTGAGCCATTTCCGGGATCTCGAAGGTATGAGGGTGCGATGATCTTCCAGATGATAGAGCGCCGGATGGTTTTCCTTTAGTTCTCTCTAGAGGGGAATGAGAGAATACCTTAGTTTCTGAAAAGTGTTGTGTTGAGGTTGGTTGGAGGAGGCTTATCCTTATGCCTTATAAGCCCTTATGGATGAGTGGATAGTGTTATCCTATCCTGGATAACACTATTCTCATCCTACCTTATTCTTCTCCACCTTTACACTTGAAAACCTGTTGCTCTACAAATGGGGACCATAACCCATAAAAGTAACCCCGTAGTGGTTACTACTTTAGTTGCAATAATTCTGATTCAGTCCCTTCATCAAATCAGAAATTGCCTGAAGGTATCTACACTTATTATTATTTCATGACACATATGCCCTTTAGCCACCAAATTAATTACTTAAGATCATTTTATATTTTGGCTAATTACATAATGGCCATAACACAATTATAGAATTATATTTGTGACCCATAAATTGTCAGAAATTCCAACACAGTATGACAACATGAGTGCCTCCGCAAATTCCCAGTTCAGTATGGCAACACGAGTGGCTCAACAAATCCATGGCTGATTATGGCAGCATGGGTGCCTCAGCAAATCCCTGACTCATTATGGCAACACGAGTACCGCATCAAATCTCTGGTTTAGTATAGCGAGTGTCTTAGCAAATCTCTGGTTCAGTATGGCAACACGGGTGCCTCAACAAATCCATGGTTCCTTATGACAATACAGGTGCCTCAACAAATCCGTGGTCCACTAGCAGAACATCGATATGCATCATCAAAACTTGGTACCTTCCTAATGGCCTTTTTCTAAGCCTCGATAAAATAATGTTCATTTCTTTATTGGTTACATACCACGATATTTCTTGATCCTCAGTTTGCTTACTATTTGGTAAGCCACCAGTAAAGATGAGCAGATGTGGACACCCATTTTTGTCCGGCCCAGAATAAATCTAAGACTTTTTTTAAATCAAAATAATAGAATTCAAAAAATGGTTTTCTAAAAAATATTAAAACTAAATCAGTTTATAAGGTTCCTAAATCTAAGTGATTAGATTAACCAAAAGTTAAATTTAAAGTAGCTTAATTTCCAAAAAAATGATGTTGTAGAAAATAAAGAAAATATATAATAAAAGTTAGGTTCCAAAAAACCTATATCATTTTTATCAAAATAAAAGAGAAATTTAAATCGACTTCTAAAAACTCATACATAAAAAAACAAAGAAATAATAATAAAATATATTTTGCTATTTTCGAAATTCAAATATTGAATAAATAGAAAATAAATACAAACTATTTTTATTTTTGGATTTAAAAAAAAAATAAAGACCAAAACACTATCATATAAAAAGTCTGCTCCTTGGATTTCAAAAGTAAATCAAATCAAAATGAGATCAAATCTGTATTATTAAAAACTAAAAAATATACAATTTGGTTATCAATGCAAAGTATTAGGTGACTTAATTTTAGCTTTCGGTCTTTAGTATAAATAAAGGGTTTGGGTTACTGAAAAAACACTGGAAAATATATTAAAAACCCAAAAACACTGCAAAAAACCCAACACCATGAGAGAGAGAGAGAGAATTTCAAAGTGAAGTAATCTAGTGGACATGGGACTACGCAGTTCCGTGCACTCGCTCCTTGCTGAAATCATGGTTGTGGGATAAACATACCAAAATTTCCCTTTCCGTTGGTTACAAATCGTCCAACCAAATTCCGAAGCATGGCCCGGTTTCACTACAACCAGCCACACCTGATCCTACAATCCATGAGAACATGTGATCACCTGTTGGCAGATCCACCCTGCGACCCGTGCACCCTTCCCTCTCTGCCAAATATGTCCTAACAAGTGTCAAGGTGCTAGAGATTTGTTGAGGAACTCATATTGCCATAACGAATCAGAGATTTGCTGAGGCACCCGAGTTATCATAAAGGACCAGGGATTTATTGAGGCACCCATATTTCCATAATGAGCCAGGGATTTGCTGAGGCACCCGTGTTGCCATAAACTAGGAATTTTCTGAGACACCCGTGTTGTCATAATGAGCCATGGATTTGATGACGCACCCGTGTTGCCAAAATGAGCCAGGGATTTACTGAGGCACCCGTGTTTCCATAATAAGTCAGGGATTTGTTGAGGCACTAGTGTTAACATAAAGAACCAGGGATTTGTTGAGCCACTCGTGTTGCCATAAAGAACCAAGGATTTGCTGAGGCACCCGTGTGCCATAAAGAACCAAGGATTTGTTGAGGCACTCATGTTGCCATAATGAGTCAGGGATTTGCTAATGCACCCGTGCATCCATAAAGAAATAATGATTTGTTAAGACACTCGTGTTGCCATAAAGGACCATGGATTTTCTGAGGCACCTGTGTTGCCATAATGCAATAGGGATTTCCTCAGGCACTCGTGTTGCTATAAAGAATTAGGGATTTGTTGAGATAGTACATGCGCTCACCGTGATGAAAGTTTAATGATGTCATAACATGTCGGTGCTTGAGTCCAACAATGCGAATTTTGGAAAGAATGTCCTAGCGTCTAAGTCCATCAATGTCAAAACATTTTGGCGTCTAAGTCCTACAATGTTTATCATAAAAGGGTGTTTTGGAATCTAAGCCCAACAACGTCAAACAATTTATCGTCTGAGTCTAACGATGTTTATCTTAAAGGGGTGTTCTGGCATCGAAGTCCAGCAACGTTAAACATTCCGGCGTCTTAGTCCGACGATGTTTATCTTAAAGAGGCGTTCTAGCGTCTAAGTCTAGCAACGTTAGACATTTCGACATTTGAGTCCGACAATGTTCATGAGAAAGAATGTTCTGGTGTTTAAGTCATGCAACATCATAACATTTTGGTTGACCCAACAAGTCTTGGTTAAGAAGCTTTGATGTGTGTGTAATGTTTTGTTTGTTTGTTTATGATTATTGGAAGGGGAATATAGAGTTGTATGTTTGAATGTATAGTTATATGTGATGCAACGTTTTGTACATTTTTTATGCTTATGGAAGAACGATGTAGAGGTATATGTTTGAAAGCATAGTTATACAATGTTTGGTTTGTTTTTTTGTGCTTATTGAAAGAATAATGTAAAGACTTATGTTTGAATGCATGGATAAAGTATTTTCTCATATCCATAATGAGTTGTCGTATCAATAGTGAGTTGCTAGATACTAACATTTCAACTAAAAAAAATATTATTTTAAGTTTGAGAATAAAGTATTTGCTCATACTAGGAGATAACTTATCTTCTCTCAGCTAGTAATCAGTATGACATGTGTACTATTTTGTTTAGTTTTATGAATATCTTTGTAGAAAATGATTAAATATGACACATGTCATGATTTTAGTGATTGGAGAAGATAATGTAAACCTTATGCATTGTTAGGAAAAACAACATTCTATTTAGAAAATGAATCCATCTACACAGCTTAGATCTCTATTAAGGTCATTTTCTCTTCCTTCTAAAAAATAATAGTCCGCCACAACGGGCTCCCACCTGGGATATAGGAAGGACTGTTAAACTTGGTAATTTCTAATAGTATACATAAATGTGGCAGGTTGATGAATGATGATGTAGAGAGGTTGATGAACAAGGTTGCAGAGGCCAAGTCATTAAAGCAATATGCCCCAACAACATTGGCTATGGTGTAGTGTGTTTTAGTGGCATCAATCAAGCTAATGCAATAAGGTGTAGTATCCTCGGTTAGATTGGTGCGTCCATCACACCAAGTTCCATCGTCAACCTCGGTCAGATTGCTCAACCTATTGCACCAGATTTGTTGTTACCACAGCTCGCAACAATTCTGAATAACATGAAATAATTGTTACTGGCTGAGTCATGATCAGGTCACTCTCTTTAAAATGTTTTGTGGTACTGCTAAAATTGTGCAAACACACTATCAATCACACTGTCCTCAGGATAAAACAACCAGTTCTCTGTTATCCGATTTCTTACTACACTGTAAGAGTCAATCTCGAGTACACCCACAATATGGCTACCAGTGCCAATTCTTGAATTCTCACAGTATGGCTACTCGTGCCAATTCTTTTTCTACAATACTGACTACTAGTGTCAGTTCTTGAAATTCCTATTTTGGTTGTCTGTGCCAATTCTCAAGTGCCACAAAAAGAAAGAGGGAGAAGGTTGCTGGAAATGTGTCGGCGAAATATAATGGTGGAGAAAGAGAAGTTAAGAGGTGAACAATTTCAACTTGGTGCAAATTATAATGAGGGAATGAGATCTCTATTTATAGTCTAAGGCCGCTCTCTAATGGCTCTTTCACCAACAACTCTATTACCAACGTCTCTATTACCAATGACTTTATCATATTGGTCGAGATCTCCTCCAACGGCTCTCTAACGGCTCTTTCCTTGTTGCATGTGTGTGTTAACTTGGTAAACACACGGTCCAAGCCCAAAAGGCCCCCAAAAAATAAATAAATAAATAAATATTTTATTAAAAAGAATGTTGGACCGTAACTTAAGGCTTATAAAGCCTTTCAACTTCCATCCTCCAAGCAAAGTGAGACTAGTGATTTTTTTCATTTCACTTCAAAACGTCATTCTTTCAACAAATTCCATCAATCCCCCACTTAAAATTAAAAAACGATTTCCGGGAATTTCTATTGTCTCAATAAGATTGTGCACAAACAAAGGTATCATGCGACTTGAACCTTTGCATGGTGAATAAGATCCAGATTTTACTAGAGTGACTCATAGTCTTGAACTCTATCTCCAACATCAAATCTTACACAACCTTTTCAAATGTGTATTTTGTATAGTCTGTGCGTTAAAGGTCATGCACGTCTATCCTAGTATAGTGAACGCTCTAGAAATTTATGCCCCAAAATTTCATAGGAAACGACCCCCACTTCCACATTCACATAGGTGAGTCTATCAAGAGTACTCTTGTAGCCTAGGTACTCCACTCCAATTAGAGTATATATCTCATTAAGAGTTTAACTCATCCTTACATATGCTGTAGGAATCATGTTTCTCATAATTTCATAGCATGTTCATTCTCATATCACTTCACGACTTATTATTACCCATTGAACTCATTTCTTGGAATCTTCAATCAGTTAGGTCATTCGACAAAGTCCATAATACTTCTCATAGTATGGGACTATTGCCCTTAGAGAGAAGTATTATGGACTTTCTCTCTAGCTAGTCATTTCGACAAAGGATCTGCTATGTTATTCTAAGTGCGTACATGATCCACTCTAACAGCTCATGTAGAAAGTAACTCTCTAACAGTGATGTGCTTACGACAAATTTGTCGTTTCTTACCGTTATAAAAGCAGTTCTCAATTTTTTCAATAGTCGTGTTACTATCGCAATGGATCAACACAACTGGAATCGGTTTTTCTCATAAGAGAATCTCTACAAGAAAGCTTCTCAACCAACTTGCTTCTTCACTAGCTGTTGCTAGTACTATCATCTCAACTTCCATAGTGGATTGAGGTAAAATAGTATGTTTCTTTGACTTCCAAGAAACAGCCCCACCAGCTATGCTAAATATATAGCCACTGATTGCTTTGGAATCACTTGAAAGAGTGTTCCAATCAGCATTGTTGAATCCTTCTAGAACAGCTGGAAACCTTCGGTAATATAATCCAAGGTTCATTGTTTTCTTAAGGTATCTCATTACCCTTTCTATAGTATGCCAATGCTCCATACTAGGTGTACTGATAAACCTGCATAATAATCCCACAACATAGGCAATATCGGGTCTAGTGCAATCAGTGACATACCGAAGGCTACCAATGATGCTAGCATACTCAGCTTGCCTTACACCTTCACCAGTGTTCTTAAAAAGTTTTAGACTTGGATCATATGGTGTGATAGCAGGTTTACATTCAAAGTATTTATATTTCTTTAAGTGTTTTTTCACATAGTGAGATTGATCCAAAAAATTCCTTTTTTTGACCTAGTAATTTTTATACCAAGGATTACACTTGCCTCTCCAAGGTCTTTCATATCAAAGTTGTTACATAATAATGATTCCACATTATTCACAACATGAATGTGGGAACCAAATAAGAGCAGGTCGTCTATATAGAGACATATGATAGTACAAATGTCATTTTCTGATTTGTAATAAATGCATTTGTCACTTTCGTTCACCTTAAACTCATTCGAGATCATGAAGTCGTTAAACTTTTCATGCCACTGCTTAGGTGCTTATTTAAGACCATACAATGATTTATCTAACTTGCAAATCTTATTCTCTTGCTCATGTGTTACAAAACCTTCAGGTTGTTCCATATAGATTTCTTCTTCCAAATCACCATTTAAGAAAACTGTCTTAACATCCATTTGATGTACTAATAAATTATGTATCGCAACGAGTGAAATTACTACTCTAATGGATGTTATTCTAGTAAAAGGTGAAAATGTTCCGAAGAAATCTACATTCTCCATTTGCCTGAAATAAAGATGGCAATGGGTACCCGGATTTGTGAGTACCCGCCAAAAATACTCGCAACGGGTCGGGTCTGGGTATGTGTTTTTGGACACGTGTGTAATAAGACCCGCTATTGGATGGGTCTGGGTTCGGGTAATGAGGTACCCAATCTATGGGTACCTGGACCCGCTATTTCTTAATATATATATATATATATATATATATATATATATGGGAGGAGATCCACATACTCCAAGAGTAAGTTTATACAACTTACTCCACATCTTAGCCATGAATTCTAGGGAAATCCAATGGTTTGAATTAATAAGTAGATCTATACCATCAGATTCCCCTAAAATTGATGGATAAGCCTATGATGTGGAATATGTGGATCCCTACATATTTATATATTGGTGATCCATAATGTTATATTGTTAATTCATAAATATAATTGATATGTTATTAAACAATATGTTACATTGTTAAGTAGTAATGTGATGTTATGTTGTTAATTGATATGTGTAAAATAATATTATATATTATTGAAATCAATTTTACGTCATAATGTTGAAATAGTTAATTTAAAATGTGTTTAAAACTTTAAATTATTTTTTATAATTTTCTCTCTTGTTGATTACGTAAATAACATATAAGATTGTAGTAAACAAATACAAAATTACAAGTTATTGAAAATTATTTTTAATGTTTTTTTAATTTGTGGGTACCCGCAGATCCGATGGGTACCCAAGGAGTCGTGGGTAGCAAACCCAGTGGGTATCAGCTTGGATTTAGGGCAAAAAATGAAGCAACATGGTGGGTCCGGGTAATGTACTACACGGACCCAACCAGACCCATTGCCATCCTTAGCCTGAAACCCTTAGCTATAAGACGAGCCTTGTATTTATCCACTGTGCCATCAGATTTTAGTTTCTTTTTCAATATTCACTTACAACTAGTAGGTTTGCAACCAGGAGGTAAGTCAGCCAAATGTCAGGTCTTGTTAGACTCTAGAGAATCCATTCATCATTTATGACCTCTGGCCACAAATCAACATCCAAAGAAGTCAAAGCTTCTTGGAGAGTTGATAGATCATCTTCCAATGTATAGACCATATAATCAGGTTCATACTCTCTTGCAGTCCTTGTTCTCTTACTTCTTCTAGGTTCTATTTCTAACTCATCGTTATTATCATTATTGCTAAGCACATTTATATTACTAGTTGTTGTGCCCCCACTATTCCTCAATTTAAAAGATAATTTCATTTCATTGAAGTCTGCATCGTTAGACTCAATGATCACTTTCGCGTTAAGGTCATACAACCTGCACACCTTGTTATTTATAATATACCCAATGAATACACATTGATAGGTTTGCGAGTTTAATTCTCTTGGGGTCTGGTATCCAGACATAGGCTAGACAACCCTAAGTTCTCAAATAAGACAAGTTTGGTTGTCTATTCTTAATAATTTCATATGGGAAAATTTTGTTTTTAGCCTTGCAGACTCTATTTAGCATATAATATACAATTAATAAGATTTCACCCCACCAAGAGGGTGCTGCACCAGAAGGAGGTCTCTATCTATAACCTGAGGCCTCTAACGGCTCTTTCACCAACAACTTTATTATCAACGGCTCTATCATAATAGCCGATATCTCCTTCAACGGCTCTCTAACGACTCTTTCTTTGTTGCATGTTTGTGTTGAGTTGGTCAACACACGGTCCAAGCCCAAAAGGCCCAAAAAATTAAATAAATATTTTATTAAAAAGAATGTTGGGTTGCAACTTAAGGCTGATAAAGCCTTTCAACTTCCCTCCTCCAAGCAAAGTGGAACTAGTGAGTTTTTCATTTCATTTCAAAACTTTCAACAAATTCCAACAAGATTCCATCACATGTCTTAGTTAGTTGGCCATGCATAGTGCACTAGATTCCTTCGTTTGTCTCAGTCATATGGCCAATCGTGGCACACCAGATTTTCCTAGTTGTTTCGGTCAATGCTCAGGCCATGGAGCACCAAACTTCCACGTCTGGCTCGGTCAGAATATTAGCTATGGCACGTTAAGTTCTGGATCTCACTCAGTCTTGTGCTGACACTAGTTGGCTTTGTCTCCTAGGTCAGCCAACTGGGCATAATGACTCACGTGACCAAGCCAAACCTAGTTATCAGTTTCATAAGACTCAAACAATCTTTTTATACATTATAATGCAACTAATTTTACTTGTATTTTTTCTATGGTTAGTAGTTAGTTGAGAATTAGTTAGGATTAAGTTTTAGTTTTTCATTTTGCTATATATAGCTTAGTTCTCTATTGTAAAGATCATCCTCTTCATTTCAATAAATATAATTTTTCTCTTTTAAGTTCAATACACCATCTTCTCTTTCAACTCTAAGAGTTTAAGCTTTGCAATTATGGAGATACCATTTCTAAGAAAGACGAATATATATAGCTTTATTCCAAAAAACGAATAGTTTGTTTTTAGGATTTGAACTTACGATTTCCACAATCTTATTGTTGCAAAATTGGGTCTTGTGTAAAATGATAACGTTTCTTCATGGATCGATATGAGATTTCTCTTAGTGCATGAAGTTTGCAACATGTCAATTGCTTCCATACAATAACTGGCGCTTGAGAGCTTTGCCAGCTAGAAGGAACATGTTGCTTACTTGGCTAGTTTAAGTAGTAATAGAAAAGTTGGAATTTAGTGCAATTGAACATTTAGACAAAGATCAAACAAGGTTGAAGTTTACCACTCACCCCAACATATCCCAATATATAAACAAATGAAATTTAGGCCATAAACAAAACTCCTGGACTTGTGGTTTTAGAAACCTCAAATTGGACAAAAGAGCAATGTGTTGTAACTTTCACTTGTTCAAAGGAGCAGCCTCAAATTCAAGCAACTTTGTTGTTAGTGTATTTTTTTAATATACAACTACAAATTCGAGATTAATGGTAAATACACATTTAAGGAGTAAGACTCATGCTTATTTTTTCGCTCACATGATTTTAATCAGAAACTTTAGTTAGTTAACCAAACTCTTGTTACTCATACCAACAAACAAACAGTGGTAGCTAGTGAAGTTCTTTAACATGTGTTCAGATTCAAATCACACATGGCGCTGCAATTGGGTCATTGCCACTTTACGTTACAATGGTGATATGATTATGAATTATAATGATGCGGTCGGGCTGCATCGCAACTGTATCAGACTACATTGTAAATACATCGGGTTACATCAGACTGTATTATATCACATCAAATTCAAAAATATTTTCAATCACAAAATAATTTAAACGATGATAACCACAATGATTACAATCACAATAACTGTAATTGCAATCGCAACTATAACCCTATTTTAAAATACTGCATATCTTATTGGTCTTGCAGAATAGTAAGCTGCAGTTCTTATATTATATTTAGACTCCCAAAGGATATATTCCTTACCCCTGGACTTGGAGAAACCTCAGTCAGCAACAAATGTTCAAAGGTGTAGTAATGTATATTATTATTATTATTATTATTATTATTATTATTATTATTATTATTATTATTATTATTATTATTATTATTATTATTATTATTATTATTATTAATAATATAAACTGCTGATGAATTTAAGTAAAAATATACATGTGTCACATTTAGTCCTTGTGGTGTCTCATTCCAATGGATCTGGTTTTGGCTCATTTACTATATAATACTACTGATGACTGATTCTACATTCCTGCTTCATGAAACACCTGGGATTGTTCCTTCCCACATAAGAAGGCCTCATTGCTATTTGTCATGTGAGTAGTTTTGGAATCCCCGCTCATAGTTATCTATAACCGGTTCCTTTAAATATCACCGAAACCCCAATAGAAATTGACTATAATAGAAAGAATAACATTTGTTGTACAACATATTTATAATATTAATTTTGATCTACCTTACAATATTTGATGTATTTTGACATATATGTATCTAAAAATAAAACGATATAGCAACAAAACAAATGTACATAATGTTGAATTCTATATTCCAATTTTGATATACAAAAATAACATACATTCTAATCCAAACCCAACAAACCTAAAACAATCATCCAAAACAATGAATATAATATCTATGCATAATTATAAAAATTTATATACAGTGGCTATATTATTTATCATTTATTTGTATTAGCTTGTTTGAAAGCTCAATAATGATTAAATATGTATAGTGAATGATACAATAATAATATATAAAACTTATATCAGTATATATATTTTTTCTCAAACAAATTGATAAAAATTATGGAAATATACTACATACATTAGCCATTATCCAAACACCGCTTTCTCTTCCCCACAACTTTAATGTTCTTTTAATCTTTATCTATTATCTTTATAATGTTTTTTTCTTCTATTCTAGGCCTCATTTATTTCACAAAAGGAAAGGTGATTAAAGGGGGAAATCAATTGAGAATTTTGCTCTAGATTTTTCGCCATCAGAACTGATATATACAAACAGATGCCCAGGCCAAGTGTGTTTAAGAGAAATCAACAGTGAGGCTCCTAGTTGACACGATCAACCTGGTTCATAATGCCAAGTATCAACTAAATCCCACTAAGGGCCACGTTTCAGTTACTTTTTATTTAGTTATTTTAGATTCATTCTTTCACATAGGGATCAACGATTACTGGTATCTCATTCCTTATCTCAGACAAATGACATTTTGCCACATGAATAAAAGAAAAGTTTTAAAAACAAAATGTAACATTCTAGTTTGAGACTGAGAATGAAACATTATTTGACACATGTAAATGAAACATTATTTGACACATGTAATCTTTATCCCATTCATTCTCCAAGTTTGTTTTCCAAATATAAATACCACCCATCACCCTTATTCTTTTTTAAGCCTAAGAGCTTATCTCTATTTTGGTAACTCCCAATATTACCAAAATTTGTCAACATTCTCCTAAGTTTTCTCTTTAAGTGTGCATCATAAAAAACAATGATGAAATCAGGGATGGGAATTGATGATAGAAAACAAGTGAAGAGGACAGCACAAGCTAGTTCTAGGAAGGGGTGCATGAGAGGTAAAGGAGGTCCTGAGAATGCAAGTTGCACCTACAAAGGTGTTAGGCAGAGAACTTGGGGGAAATGGGTGGCCGAAATCCGTGAACCTAACCGAGGTGCTCGCCTCTGGCTTGGGACATTTGAAACCTCTCATGATGCTGCCTTAGCTTATGATGCTGCAGCGCGTAAGCTCTATGGTCCAGATGCAAAGCTCAATCTCCCAGAAGTGTATGCTACTTCTCAATGTCCAACTTCTAATACCACCCAAACCCAAATTTCTCAAGCGCAACAACACTTACCTCAACTTCAACATAATTTTGGTGTTCCCAACACCAATTCTCATAATCTCAATATGAATATAAACCAAGGAGGAGCTATTTCTTTGGCTTCTCATCAAGTTAGTGGTGTTGCACCAACTTACACCAACAATTCTATCATGTCACTTCCTTTGCAGGCTAATGTTATATCAATGGATCATTTTTCTAAGCCCATGGATAATGAGGACTTTCATTCAATTTTGGGCACATCCAATGAAATCATGCCAGTATATGATGAATCTATATGGAGAGAAGCTGCTATGTCACTAGATATAGCTATGTCACTAGATTTTCCTATGACCCCAGATATTGGAATTTATGCAGATGGAAACTTGGCAGAAATAAGTGCATGGGACTCTCTCCAAACTCCATGGTGCATGTAATTACCAATCAATCATGCATGAGACTCTCTCCAAACTCCATCATACATGTAAATTACCAATCAGTAGCTATATCATCTCATAAAAAACAATTATATATATATACTTCTATCACCTAAGTAAGGCTATCCAATATTTTATACATATACATATTTATACATAATATAATATAATATATATATATATAATATACATATATATAATATATTTAAACTATCTAGAATAACATTAGAAGTTGTATATATTAGTGTATAGTACATGTGTTCTATGGTATGGGTCTTGAACTAAACTGAAGGCCAGTCATAGTGATGATGATTTTTATTAGCACATGTCATGGTTCTTCTTTTGTATTATAACATCTAAATATTAAATAGTAGTAGATACTAAGGAATGGTGATGGAGTACATCTTAGCATTAGTGTTAATGACTTTCTAGATATAGATGAGTCTGTTAATGACTTTGTACAAATGAGTTAGCTATTTTGGATTTGTGCAGAGTCATCTATATCAATAAATGATACCCATCTTAGTATAAGAAGAGCACTATGTTTGTGATTGTTGCTAGGTTAAATACAACCATTCTTTAAAATGAATTATAACCAAAATAGAATAAGAATTCTTAAGATAAATTTCTTAGACAATGTTTAGTATATATTATCTCTAATTTGCTAAAGTTATCTAGACAATACTTGCAAGGATAGTAAAAAAGTCCATCACTATAGGCAACATTTTTAGTAATTTCCAAAAAATGCATTCATTTCATTAGCATACTCATGCACTCCCCAATTTACAATAACAAAATAAATATATCTATATATATATATATTTATAAATAAGAACTTAGATTTCAACAAGTTTACACAGAAGCACTAATGCAAGCAGTACAGAAATATAAACACACAAAAGCATCATCACCACACAAGAAAAATACAACAAATGTACCTTACTCTTAAAAAATGAGAGTGAAAAGAAATATGAATGATTGTGGTGACTATTACAAATCTTTGATGAAATATTCCCCATTCTCATTCAATATGAAAGCTATTGTTGAATATTTATAGAAGAGAGAATAGTTGCTTGTAAATGAAGCAACCAATAGTTAAATAACCAACTTAATTATTATGATTAACTAATAAGAGAAGAAAGAAAAATATCTAGACTATTCCTATGGCCATAAAATAAAAGATACCTAACATATAGCTAGTAATTGGAAAGGAAAAGTAAGCCTGCAACATCTATTGGCAAAGTTACAGGACGAATAGTCGTGTCTCGAGACACACAGTCGTGTCAATTTAATTTCGTTATTTTGTTTAGTCATAGAGGGATCCATGGCCAGGCCGTTCCCCTAGACACGGGTCGTAGATCACCCAGTTGTCTACCATGGCCAGGCCGTGCCCTTGGGCATGGGCCATGGATCACCCAATTGTCTAATAGTTCCTCTCAAGCTGGAAAGTATAGGTTGATTACTCCAAGCTTGGATAATAAGTCACAAAATGGTGTGGAATCCAACCGTTTGGTAAGAATATCAACATATTGTTCCGAAGAATGTATTAGAAGTAAATGGAAGAGTAGTTAAAGGAATATTTCATGAACTACATGGAAATAAATTTCTATGTATTTGATACGTTCATGGAAGATATTGTTGTTTGCAATGTGAAGAGCAGAATCATTGTTACAATATAATAAGGATGGAGTTGTGAAAGGAATATAAAGAGATTAAATAAGGTATGTTAGCCATAGAAGTTCACAGTGGCGGCTAAAGCTCTATATTCTATCTCATATGAAGATCTTGCCATTGTTTGATGTTTATTAGATTTCCAAGAAATGAGTGAATTACTCAAGAAAATACAATAGTTGGAGATAGATTTTATGGTGTATAAACATGAAGCTCAATCTGAATCTGAAAATAGACTTGAATTTTAGATGGGATGAGGTAGGATAGAACAATCCTTGACCTGGAGAAGACTTAATATATATGAGCACCCTTGTTAAAACTTGTTGATGAGTTGTTGTTGGAGAAGCTATAAATTGAATTAGTTCTTGAATACGAAAGCAAATGTTTGGTCTTGTATTGGTGAGATAAAGGAGCCTACCAACCAATCTTCTATACATTGTTGGATCAGGGTGTGAGTTACCATCTCCTTCATGCAATTTTGATGTCCTAGCCATTGGTGGTGATGCTGGTTTGGAAAAGCGAAATCCAGTGTCTGATAAGATGTCCAATGAATACTTTCTTTGGAAAATTGATATCCCTCTGCTGGATCTTGCTATTTCAAGTCCAAGGAATTATTTCAATGGATCAAGATCCTTGATTTTAAACAAATAATGTAAGTGATTTTTCACAAAAAGAATTTCAACATTGTTAGTGCCAACTAGAATCAAATCATCAACATAGATAAGTAAAGTGGTGAAATTTGTACTATCCTTTTAGTTAAAAAAGGAATGATCATGTTGAGATTGTTTTTATCCAAGAGAGAATGGAATGATAATGTTAGAGATTATTTGTATCCAAGAGAGAAGAAAGTGGATGAGAGCTTATGGTACCACTGTATACTTTCTTTGGAAAATTGATATCCCTATGATGGATCTTGATATTTCAAGTCCAAGGAAGTCTTTCAATGGGTCAAGATCCTTGATTTTAAACAAATAATGTAAGTGACTTTTCCCAAAAAGAATGTCAGCATTGTTAGTGTCACTACCCTGTTTTCGTGGATGCGACGAGAAATATGCAATTAAATATAATGGAGTCGTCATCGATGTTTTTTAGAGGGAAAACATGAAAAACCAATTTTTGAAAATATGGTTGATTTTCTCAAAATAGAAAATGAGTTCGGGAGTCGGTTACAGATGAGGAAAGTATTAGGCACCTCATACCGCCCGTTATAAAAACGGTACCTAGATCGGTTATGTGGATATTTATTCAAAACATTAATTTTACGATCACCTTATTAAACAAAATGAAGAGAAAAAACATTTTTTTTATTTTTTTGTGCCTCACAAGGAAATAATTGCTCCTACGTATCTCTAGCTGCAATAGAGAAATCAAGGCTACGTAGTTCTTTCAGAAAGTATTTGTTTAATCGATATTCTTTTTTTTTTTTTATATATGATAAGATAACGCGACAGTGCACTGGTCCCATATTGCACTACCTCTCCTTGATTTAGTTAAGTTATTTTGAAAGTATTAACTTAAGATAACGTGACAGGTCACTAGTCACATAATGCACTATCTCTCATTGATTTAATTAAGAAAATGTCAATTTAAGGTAACACGATAGGATACAAGTCCCATAGTGCACTATCTCTTATTGATTTAATTAAGAAAATTTCAATTTAAGGTAACGCGACAGGGCACAAGTCCCATAATGCACTATCTCTTATTGATTTAATTAAGAAAATTTCAGTTTAAGGTAACGCGACAGGGCACAAGTCTCAGTGCACTCTCTCTCATTGATTTAATTAAGAAAATTTCAATTTAGCGTAACAGCACAGGGCACAAGTTCTATAGTGCACTATCTCTCATAGATTTAATTAAGAAAATTTTAATTTAAGGTAACGCTAATTTAAGGTAACGCCATATGGCACAAGTCCAATAGTGCGCTACATCTCATTGATTTAATTTAAGGTAACGTCATATGGCACAAGTCCAGTAGTGCACTACATCTCATTGATTTAATTAAGAAAATGTCTCAATTTAAGATAACGCCACAAGGCACAAGTCTCATAGTGCACTACCTCTCATTGACTTAATTAAATTAAAAGGTTAAAATTTAGCACATATATATCTCGTCTAGTAGTACTTAACACCTGAAAAGATTGATTTGCAATTTTAAAATTTCATCTCTTATAATTCATATAAGTCATGTAACAAAATAATAGATTATCTCTTCAACTTGTGAATTATATATTTTTTACCCACACCATGATATGTTTGTTTTTTGAACTTCATAGCATAAAGGGTAAGATAACTCACTTTGTATGTGAAAAACCACAAGAGTGCAACATGCATACACTCCCATGGATGTCTCTTGTAAGAGTTCTCTATGTCAATGAGTATGTGAATAATTCCAAGGTAAACTGGCACATAAACACAGCTAGCAAACCAAATATCATCCTCGCCCTTTTGCACTAGCCCTCTTCATGAAGTTCCAACTTTTACTTTGGGAAAAAAATCTAAAGGATTTAGATGTACCCCTATCTCTGAACCAAGTCCATTTGTATTCTAGGGGCTGCCTCCACACTCTTTTTTTTTTTTTTCAGATTTAGGCTAAGCTCTCTTCGGATTAGGCTTGCCTCCTCTTCTTATTTTATTTAAAAAAACTAGGGTTCCCTCTTGATATTTTTTCTTTCTTTTTTTCGGTGCCCCCTCCCTTTGTTTCTAAAAGAGTGTTTATATTAGGGGTTTAGATTAGGGTTACACTCTTAACCTAATGGACCAACCAAGTCCAATTACCACTCTTAAATTAATCTTTATTCATCCTTTATTCATTCAACACTTTATTATCTTTTTTTTTGAAAAATGTATTATCCCGGTCAAAATTGGGTGTTTACAGTTGCCCCTCTTTACTTGCTTCTGACTAGATAGTAAGAGTAATGAAAATTATCATGGTGAGAAGGAAGTAAAGATTAAAAAGACCAAATTTTGACGGGGAAGCACACATAGATGAAAAGGCCTCAAGCTCAAGCACACAGCATGAGTTCGAGCTTAAAGGTTAAACAGCTCACGAGTCCAAAGGTTGACCAAAAGAGACCACTGAGGGGTCAAAGAACAATCACGTGACTGCTGAGGGGTCAGGGTGCAAAAGGATAAAGAAAACCACTGAGGGGTCAAAGTACAATCACGCGACCGTTGAGGGGTCGGGGTGCAAAGGGGAGACCACTAGAACGTAGGGATAATGAGGAACTCTAGATCGAAGATAAGATGACACCACTTGGGGTCAAGACACAATCACGAGACCACTAGGGGGTCAAGTGTGAAGAGAGACCATGGAAACACACTAACAATGAGGAACTTTGGGTCGAAAATAGGATGAGACCACATGGGGTCAAGACATAATCACGAGACCAATGGGGGCCAGGTGTGAAGAGAGACCACGGGAACACACGGATAATGAGGAACTCTGGGTCAAAAATAGGACAAAACCACTTGGGGTCAAGACACAATCACGAGACCACTGGGGAGTCAGGTGTGAAGAGAGACCACAGGAACGCACGGATAATGAGGAACTCTGGGTCAAAAATAGGACAAAACCACTTGGGGTCAAGACACAATCACGAGACCACTAAGGAGTCAAGTGTGAAGAGAGACCATAGGAACGCACGGATAATGAGGAACTCTAGGTCAAAAATAGGATGAGACCACATGGGGTCAAGACACAATTACGAGACAACTAGGGGTCAAGTGTGAAGAGAGACCACAGGAACGCACAAATAATGAAGAACTCTGGGTCAAAATAAAGGATGAGACCACTTGGGGTCAAGACACAATCACGAGATCACTGGGGAGTCAGGTGTGAAGAGAGACCACGGGAACGCACAGATAATGAGGAACTCTGTGTCAAAAATAGGATGAGACCACTTGGGGTCAAGACACAATCACGAGACTACTTGGGGGTCAGGTGTGAAGAGAGACAACGGGAACGCACGGATAATGGGGAACTCTGGGTCAAAAATAGGATGAGACCACTTGGGGTCAAGACACAATCACAAGACCACTGGGGAGTCAGGTGTGAAGAGAGACCACAGGAACACACAGATAATGAGGAACTCTGGGTCAAAAATATGATGAGACCACTTAGGGTCAAGACTTTCAGCTATGTGTGTATATAATGATGCGAATACAGATGATGCATGAGTAATGCCAAGATTTTTGTGGTGATGCATGTATGATGGGTTACACATATGTGATTAACTTGATTATCATTATGAGGTTTGATTTATATGAAACCATAATGCTTCATCGGTAGACAACAACTAATCAAGCCGATATTGATCACATTATCTTCTTCATCTTTTTTTTTTTTGGAATCTCCTTGTGGTGTTGCCTTCCTTCCTTACAGAAAAATACATCATCTGTTCCTCGTCGATATACACCTCGAGACTTAGTTCCGATGAGTTTTGTTTGCTTGAACTGCTAGTGAAAGACAATAACATAAAAGTTACCTAATTATGCAGTTCGAACATCATATTTATATAACTTGAGACTTATCTAAGTGAACATGCACACATTAATGTATACTAGAGAGATGAGGAAAGTATTAGGCACCTCATACCGCCCGTTATAGGTAGTTTACCTTACATTAAGAAAAACATTTTCAATCAATATAATTGATTAAGTAATATGTGTATTGTCTTTTGCTTTTTATATGTTTTTTAGATTAGTTAATATAATCAAGTTTTTTTTTACTCATTGGGTGATTTATCTCATGTGTTGGAACACACAGATGAGTGTGGGTAGATTACACATATTACTTAATTAATTATATTGATTGAAAATGTTTTTCTTAATGTAAGGTAAACTACCTATATGATATGCACATGCTATACATAACTTTCCAAATATAATATATTTAATGCATAATACTATGTATGTGAATGCATGAGCCTCCTTATCATATTATATCTAGATGTGATGTCTCAATTTTAATCTTATTTATATTAAGGCTCTTGTGAGACTCCACCTAGGTTTACATAACCTAGACTCGATCTAAGGCAATCATCTTAAGACTTCTAATAAAAGTATAGCTTACAATATCCCAAGTCTATAAATACAACCCTTGAGTCTTTGGCTCATTGTTTGTTGTACGATCTTCAAGTATACTTTCATATATGTTGTCTTCATCAAAATATAGGTTAACATCAAATATGCAAGTCTTGACTCTTTACGCTTTCATAAAGGTCTTGATTATTTTGACACATTTGCTCCTATCATCAAACTCACCACTGTGAGAATTCTTTTGGTTGTTGCTTATTGCTGAAACTTGGTTATTCACCAATTAGACATTAACAATGCCTTTATCTATGGAGACCTTGACGAAGAGATCTATATGAGCATACCACCTAGAGTTATAGGACATAAACCCAACCAAGTCGGCAAGCCGCACAAATCAATTTATTGATTGAAGTAAGTTAGCATACAATGGTACGATAAGCTCTCATCCACTCTCTTCTCTATTGGATACAAAAAATCTCAACATGATCATTCCCTTTTTACCTAAAAGGATAATACAAGTTTCACCACTTTAATTATCTATGTTGATGATTTGATTCTAGCTAATACTAACTGTAAACACCCAATTTTGACCAGAGTAATTAAATTTTTCAAAAAATAAAAATAAAGTGTTGAGTGAATAAAGGATGAATAAAGATTAATTTAAGAGTGACAATTGTGCTTGGTTGGTCCATTAGGTTAAGAGTGTAACCCTAATCTAAACTCATTATATAAACACTCATTTAGAAAC
>NC_032013.1:9605366-9611057 GCF_001865875.1 Lupinus angustifolius
AGGCAGCCCATAGATTACAAATGGACTTGGTTCAGAAATGAGGGTACATCTAAATCCTTTAGATTTTTTTTTCTCAAAGTAAAAGTTGGAACTTCATGAAGAGTGCTAGTGCAAAAGGGTCAGGATGATATTTAGTTTGCTAGTCGTGCTTATGTGCCAGTTTACCTTGGAATTATTCACATATTTATTAACATAGGGAACTCTTACATGAAGAGACATCCATGGGAGTGTATGCATGTTGCACTCTTGTGGTTTTTCACATACAAAGTGACTTATCTTACCATTTACACTATGAAGTTCAAAAAACAAACATATTATGGTCTTCACTTGCAATCAGGTTTTGTTCTTTTCTTGTTCAATCTTCAATTTTTTTTGTTGTCTTTTGCTTTTTATATGTTTTTTAGATTAATTAATATAATCAAGTTTTTTTTTACTCATTGGGTGATTTATCTTATGTGTTGGAACACACACAGGAGTGGGTAGAAAATATATAACTCACAAGTTGAAGAGGTAATCTATTATTTTGTTCCATGACTTATATGAATTATAAGAGATGAAATTTAAAAATTGCAAATAACTTTTTGAGGTGTTAAGTAATACTAGACGAGATATATATGTGCTAAATTTTAACCTTTTAACTTAATTAAGTCAATGAGAGGTATTGTACTATGGGACTTGGGCCATGTGGCGTTACCTTAAATTGAAATTTTCTTAATTAAATCAATGAGAGATAGTGCGATTTGTGCCCAGTGGGGTTACCTTAAAATGAATTTTTATTAATTAAATCAATGAGAGATAGTGCACTATGAGACTTGTTCCCTTAGGTGTTACTTTAAATTGAAATTTTAATTTTCTTAATTAAATCAACGAGAGGTAGTGCATTAGGGGACTTATGTCCTGTTGCATTACCTTAAATTGAAATTTTCTTAATTAAATCAATGAGGGGTAGTGCATTATGGGACTTGTGCCTTGTCGCGTTACCCTAAATTGACATTTTCAAAATAACTTAACTAAATCAAGGAGAGATAGTGCACTATGGACCAGTGTCTTGTCACGTTATTTTATCATATATAAAAAATTAAATAATATCGATTAAACAAATACTTTCTAAAACAACTACTTAGCCTTATTTGTCTATTGCCTCAAGAGATACGTAGAGGAGCAGTTATTTCCCTTTCACACGCAAAAAATAAAAAATGTTTTTTTTCTCTTCATTTTGTTTAATAAGGTGAGAGAAAAACTAATGTTTTAAATAAATATCCACATCCGTTTTTATAGCGGGCGGTATGAGGTGCCTAATACTTTCGTCATCCGTAACCGACTCCCGAACTCAATTTCTATTTTGAACAAATTAACCCTATTTTCAAATTTTGGTTTTTCTTATTTTCTGTCTAAAAAACATTGATGGCGACTCCGTTGTATTTAATTGCGTATTTCTCATCGCATCCACGAAAACAGTAGCGACAGTGAATATGTTTGGGTGATAAGGTATAATAAGATATCCATAAGAGGTAACTCTAGGAGATGATGGTGGGGAAGAGTGATTGTGGATATGGCAGTGGAAATATTGAAGGTATGAAGGTGGGTGTTTACGTCTAGTGGATCTACGGAGTTGTTGAGCAGTGTGGGAGGTGTGGAAGATGTGTTGGATTGATTAACAATGATTAAATTTTATGGTGTGAGAGTGTGGTTAGTGACAATGGATAGAGTAGAAGATGGTTGATCATAAAAGAGATCCAAATTGGACTCAAAAGTAGTGTTGCTATGTTGCTCAGTGTGTGATTGAGGTGAGTGACTAATGTCCATAAGAGAAAATGTTCTCTTTGAAAACCACATTTTGAGAGATGAAGATTTTTCTTTTTCTAATATCAAGGAGAAGGTAGCCTATTCGGAATCCTAAGAATATGCATTTATTGGCTCTAGGGTCAACTTTAATCCTTTGATGACTTAAGGTGCCAGAAAAATAGAGGCTACCAAAGACTTTCAAGTCATTTAAGGAAGGTTCTTCATTGTGAAGAAGTGAGAAAGGCGATTTATTGTGTAACACAATACTAGGAATCTATTAATCAAGTAGGTGGCATGCTTAACAACATATTCCCAATATATTTTGGGTAAACGAGATTGAAAAAGAGTAGATCTAGTGATATTCAAAAGATATATGTGTTTTCTCTCAACCATAAAATTTTGTTGAGGAGTTTCAACACAACTAATTTGATGGATTATGTAAAAGCTTTGATAATAAGAAAGCATGAGAAATTCAATGTCAGACCTTATGATCTTGATAGTTTTGTTGAATTGGATTTTGACAAGTGCAATGAAGTTCAACACAAGTCCCAGGATTTCAGCCTTGGCTTTCATCAAGAAAAACCAGGCATATCTATTAAAAACATTAATAACAGTAAGAAAGTATCTATGCACATGAATGGTAGGATGGTAATAAGTCCCCAAATGTCCATATGGATAATATCAAAAGTAAAAAGCTCTTATGAGAGCTATTTGGAAAGGGTAGCCTAGCTAATTTAGGCCATATAACAATAGTCACAAATATGTGATGCATTATATTTGATAGCAGGAAAATTATTGGAAACAGTATGCAAAACAGAATTATAGGGATATCCAAGGCGTGAATACTGTAGATGAAAAGAAAAAGCATTATGACTACATTAACAATTATGTTTACATAATGAGTATTAAGTCTACTTGAACTTTAACGCTCTAAAAAAAATAGGGATAAAGGATACATAGACATTTAAGGGGATGTCTATTCTATTCCTCTTTAGAGTAGAGAAAAAAAAAGATAGATGAATGTTGACATTTTGAGTACATATAAGTTATTTAAAACCTCAACACGTCTAACTATCTTCAAGGTAATCATATCCTGAATAAGATATTGAGACTTATCAAATGTCAATCTACAATTAAGTGAACTAACAAGTTTAAGTATTGAGATCAAGTTATAGTAAAAATTAGGTACATCTAACACATTATATAGAAGTAATTCAACAAATGATGGTGCCATAATGTTGTGCAATTATGGTTGATCTACTGGGAAGCTTTATGATGATAGGTTTGATAGATTGATAATAATTGAAATTAGAAAGAAATGGAATTACATGATGATCAGTTGCTCCACTATCTAAAATCCAATAAAATATTGTACGTGTGACATTGTTCTGATCTGTGCAACATACATCAATAGTGAAGTGAGTTGGGCATACTGGTCGGGGTTGAATTACAGGCCTATTTGCTTCGCATTGTCAACTGTTTGTTGAGTATTTATGATGTTGTTAACAACTCCAATGAGATTCTTTACTTTGTTGTAGCTAAGAGTAAAATTATGCTTGAAATAACAGGTTTCAACAGTGTGTCTCTCCTTCCCCACAGTAAGTTCATACTATAACCTGATTTGGTCTCGAATTATTGTACAGTCTTGCACATGTCCTTCCAAGTTAGGCTATCCAATATTTTATACGTATACATATTTATACATAGGTATGCTATAAATATATGCATATATTTAAACTATCTAGAATAGCATTATAAGAAGAATATATTAGTGACTAGCAAATGTCTTCTATACAGTATGTGACTTGAACTACAGTGAAGGCCAATAATAGTGATGAGTTTTATTAGCACATGTCATGGTTCTTCTTTTGTATATTACTCTACATATTAAATAGTAGTAGATACTAAGGAATGGTGATAGAGTACGTGTTAATGATGATGGAGTATATCTTAAGCATTAATGTTAATGACTTTGTATAAACCTTTATAAATGACTCTATTAATGACTTCGTACAAATAAGTTTGGTACTTTGGATTTGGGCAGAGTTATGTATGTTAATAAATGGTACCAATTTTAGTATAAGAAGAGCATTCTGTTTGTGATTGTTGCTAGGCTAAATACAATCATTTTATCTTTAAAATGAATTATAACCAAAATGTTTAGTATATATTATCTCTCACTTGCTAAAGTTATCTAGACAATGTTTGCTAGAGAACAATTGGTTTATTCCATCTTCCTATTTTATAACCATGATTATGCTTTAGCAAATCCTATTCTATTTAAAAGAGATGCCCTTTTATTTTCTCAACAGATTACAAGGATAGTAAAGGAGTCCACTATTGTACCCAAAAAAGGTATCCACCACTATGGGCACCATTTTTTAGTAATTTCCAAAAAAATGCATTAATTTCATTAGCATACTCATTACCATGTGTGAACACCCAATTTTGTCCGGCCCAAAAAAGGTCCAAAAAACTTTGTAAATAAAAAGAATAAATTAAATTCATTTGATGAATATAAATAATTAAACTATTTTTATGAATCTTTTATAATTATTTTTGAAAATATAACAAAACAAAATCAAGTTCCTAAATCTAAATGATTAGGTTAACTGAAAATTCAAAAAATAATAATAAATAAATCAATGACATTAGGGTTCCTAAATCCAAGTGATTAGGTTAACCGAAATTTGAATCCAAAGTAGCTTTATTTTATTTATTTTTAGTATTTTCGAAATTATGATATTAAATTAATAAAAAAATAATTAAAACTATTTTATGGTTTTTTTTATAATTATATTTCGAATTTATAAAAATAATTAGATAAAGATGCTTGACATATTCCCATTAACTCCTATTTGAATTCAAAAAAACTAACAATTAATAGGTGGTCAAATCAGGGCTAGTTAGTCTCCTAAAATCAAGAAATTAGGTTAACAAAGTTGAGATATTAATTAACTTAATTTTAGGGACTTAGGGATTTGGTTGTTAAATTTTCACTATAAATAGAGTTTAGGTTAAACAAAAAGTTGTACACTGGAAACACTCAAAAGCTCTGCCAAAAAAGTCACCTACACTAAGAGAGAGAAAAGACTATCTTTTACTTTCAGAGCGATCCAGTGCAGGCAGGTCCCTGCCATTCCCATGCACTTGCGTGGAACATTGAATCACAGCAGTCGGATCTGCATACTTTCCACTCCTTCACGTTGACCAGAAATCCAGCAAATCAGACTAAGAAAAGTGTCACAGCTACAATATACTGCGCCACACATGATCATTACACCCACTGGAACACATGTTCCAGTGCAGCCGTGTGCACAGAACCTTCTATGCACCCTCCTCAGTCATCCAACACGGACACGCCACGTGTCCAGACTCTTCACACCATCATCTCCTCATCCACTCACCTGCTGCCAAGTGTCCAAGAGACACCCAAGTGCAACACACTAGTCTCATCCCCACATTGCAAATTCCCACAAAAAGGTAGGCCATTTTTTATATAATTTATTATATTCTCCACTACTTTCATATTATAATAACATCATCTAATATATTCTTTTTAACCATATAATAATTTTATTTGACATAAAATAAAATAAAAAACAATAGCATATATTTAAATAATTTTTTGGAATAAACAAAAAAAAATTTATATATCTATTTATTAATCAAACCTTTCTAATAAATATCATTTTCTAGAAATAACTTGGATAGACTAATAAATTGTTTTTAACTTTTTTTTTATATATAAAAACATGACAAATAACTTTTTGAAAAAAATAAATTAATTTTGAGATTTAATCAAAGATGGAGAGAAGGTCGCCCTGGAGGCCTCTATCTTCTCAGATCATCTTCGAAAGGTCGCGCTACGCCGATTCTTTTCAATCGATTAAATCTCAAAATCAA
>NC_032013.1:9611157-9611728 GCF_001865875.1 Lupinus angustifolius
AATATGTGACTGTTCATTTACCATTATTATTATTTATTTTGTTGATTAGTTAATTTCCAATAATTGCATGCTTAATTATTAATTATATGTATAATTATAAATTATATGCTTAATTTTAATTGTATGTATAAATATGACATTGCATGCTTAATTATTAATTGTATGAATTGCATGTTTAATTATTAATTGTATAAATTGCATGCTTGATTATTAATTGTATGAATTGCATGTTTAATTAGTAATTATACGTTGCGTATATGAATTACATGTGCATGTTTGTATTGGTTTTGTTATTATGTGATATATAATGTACACATTTTAGGCACACAAATATGTCCTACACCCGGGTATTAGTGATACCTTTTTGGATAGAAGGGACACTAGCCTCACTGGTCGCGATCTTTATTGCTTCTAAGTGTTGGTGATGTGGACCGCTCATATTGTTACCTCTTATTATGAGTTAGCCGCTCGAGCTGGTCTCCTGTTTCTAACATCATAATATTTGGGTTTCTCTATTCGAGAGAGATGCAATATGGGAACCTTTATAGGGAGTCTAGAACTTGCCAAGGGC
>NC_032013.1:9611828-9618592 GCF_001865875.1 Lupinus angustifolius
AAATAAAAATCATGTAAAATATCACACCCTTGAGGGAATTCCTAAAAAATTCATGCTCAAACATTCATTCATTTATCCATTTGTTTATGCCTTCAAAAAACAAAAATATTTATTGATTGATTTATGCATTCAAAAAGAAATTTTTTTTATTGATTGACTTATACATACATTCATACATGCATATATATATATATATGAAAATTCATCATCTAATACTTATGCATGCATTTATTCATTCATCAAAATACATATATAAAAAACATACATTCAAAAATTTCTTTCCATCCATGCATTTGCTAACTAGAAAAAACTATCATTGTCAATAATTCATTCATACATGCATACATATATGTATTTAAAAAAAATAAAAAAACTATATTATTCATGCATTTTCTTATTATTTCACATATTCATCCATTCGCTCATGCATCAGAAAAATAATACTTCATTCATGTAAAAACAATATACAAATAACTCAAACTTTTATTCCCTCGTCGAATCATTACTCAATCATGCATTCAAAATAAATAATAAATAAAATACACCATTTAAATACTCATCTACTTTTACCTTCATACATTCATAAAAAAAGTATATTAATCACACATTCATTCATTCATGCAATAAAAAAGAAAAATCCATTCATTCATTTAACCATACATTCAACAATAAAAAAATCGATTGACTTATTCATTCATTCATCACATTAAATAAATAACAATCTTCATTAACTAGTTTATGCATTTATTCATTCATTCAATTACCTATGCATACATTATTCATACACTCATTTACTCATTCATTAATTCATGCATACACACATTTTAAAAAAACAAATCATACATTCACTAAAAAAATTAAAAATATAATGATCATACATTCATCTAATTTTATTCATTAAGTCAATCATTCTAAAACAAATTCACTCATGTATTCAGAAAGAAAAGTAATCATTCATTGACTTAGACATTCATTCATGCATAAAAAATTATTAAACATTCATTCACTCATGTATACATACCATTCATTCACTCATGTATACATGCAATTTAAAAAATAAACACAATATCCATACATACATTCATCAAAAAATAATAAATAAATAAATGATACACTCATTCATACATTCATCAAAAAAATGAAAATAAACTATTCAAAAAGAGAAAAAAATCATTCATCCATTCATGAAAAGTACATCGTTCATACACATATACATTCACTCATGAGTAGATTCATAAATAAAAAATAAAAATAAAAAACTTCATTCAAAGATTGTATCATTTCATTAACCATATTTCATATCTTCATTCATCATCATAAAAATAAAAAATAAAAAATGTCAAACGTTTTCCTATATATCATAACCCTCGTGTATTCAAAGTCGTACATTGCATTTTCCAGTAGTCTCATTCATTCAAGAAAAAATAAAACTACATGCATTCTGACATCTCTTGCATCATAAAAAAATTTGAATCTTTGCATCATCTATACATCCAATATATGCATAGTCATACACATTTCTTGCATTTCATGCATCATTTTAAGTTATAGGTTGCATCTTTCATGTAACATGATAAAAAATTCACTTCATGCATATCATGCATCAATAAGAAATCATTTTTTGCATGCATTTCATGATCCCACTGCTAAGGACACTCATAAATGGAAGATTGATTTTAAGAATAAGTCTGTTAGACTCGACTGAAAGCCATCAATATTGAAACTGAAGACATTCAAGAAGATAGAGAACTCCCAGTTTGTGGTTGAGTCCATACTCGATAGTGCATTATCTTCAACCCCAGCAAAGTTGGAGACAAATTTGATAATTTCTCTTCACTTGAGGACTAAAGTCAAGGTTGAACCATTCAAGTATTCACTCAGAAAAGTTTACTTTCAAATGCATATCTTTTTAACAAGTACATTGATCATGCAAGTTTCACCATCTGATACATAACCAGACTAACTTCACTCACCATATTTATCCAAATAACACATAACCAATTAAACCCAAATAAAATTAATCTATGCATTGCTGTGAGATATTTGATTTAAAATAAAATAAAATGGAGAATGATGCAAATATAAAACAAAAAAAGATGATGTACATCTTCAAGCAAGTTTTTTTAATGACACAAGGCATTTTTTGTTATTCATAAACAACATGAAGATATCCCTAGTCACCCAATTTGAGCCCAGACATAATGAAAGGAGATAATTTTTGAATAACCCCCAATATTTCAATAGCCCGGGGAATGTAGCTTTTCAATAGTTTTCCTTGACATTCAATTATTAAAGAAAAATATTCTTTTACATCAATCATGTGACCGATGGATGAGAAAATACAAAGAACGTTCCTTGCAAAAAAAAAACCGCTAAGAATCCTCAATTAATATCTCAGGCAAAAGTGCAATATCAAGGATCATAAAAGGAACCCTTCATGAAAAATCATTGCCTTAATCATAGGTCATCCTTATCAAAACCTGAAAAATTCTCTTAATAGTTGAATGTCATGTCTGAAAAATGTTGAACATAGGATAAAGAAGAAAGGTGAATGATGGGTATGGGAAACACAAATTTTGAGCCTTATATCCTTTTCTTGAAAACTCTTAGCCTAGCCACGATACAGGCTTAAAAAGACCTTGTTGAAGACTTATTTGCCTAAGATGTGCATCATGAAAAAAAAAATGCTGACTCCACTCATAAAGTTTTGATAAAATATCTCATCTTTAATGCATAAGTTAAAATTTATTGTCACCATCTTCATATCAACACAAGCCCAAACACAAATTAAATATCATCAACCACAATTAAATATCAATCATCTATCCTTCATACCTTCACCATCTACTATTAGCCAAACCCAAATTGAATTCTATCATCATCACCACCATGTCTACCCAAGCCAAACCTAAATTGAATTCTATTATCATCATCACCACGACATTTACCCAAGCCAAATCCAAATTTTATCATCATTACCATATCACCACTCATAGTCCAAAAATGTACCAAAATTTGCATGATCATTGTTTTAAAAAAAAGTTATGCATGAGCAATAAAGGCAAAGGAAAATTGGAAGCTTCTCAAACTGGGGCATGTTTTCAGATGATTCATGGCCTAGAACTTGACAATCTAAGCTTACCAAATCAGTATGGATATAAGAATGACTCGGATTATCTCACACTGGGGCAGTGGAAAATCATAAGAAGACCAAACTGGGGCAATTTTTGGTGCTGGTCACATTTTCTAGTGGAAAGTCAGAAGAAGCCAAAACTGGGGCAGTTTTTGGGTTGATCCCATTTTCTTGTGAAAAAATAAAAGGAGCCCAAAGTTGGAGCAATGTAGAAGTGATTTCTCGTTATTGTATTAGTTCAATCAATCACAAGAAGTTAAAATCTCTCAATCAGACACAAGAAAGATCTTCGACTATCAAACATCTTGTATCAAGCCTCTTGAAGAAAGAACGACTAATTGTTCAAAGCTTCTACTTTCCATCGAGTCAAGACATCTAAGGGTGTTCAAAGAAAAGAAAAAAAAAAGCAAAAACAAAAGAGTGTTAGGTTGAAAACCCACATGGGCAACCTAGAAAAAGGTGAGGGGTCTTAAGTCAAAAACCTGCAAAGGCGACTTGAGATCGTAATAAAATGAGAGAATTCCCGACAGATGCCTACATATGGTATTCTGGGCAAAAATTAGGGAAAACTAAATGAACACCCCAAAGTTGAAGACTTGCTACTACATATCATCAATCACCCAAACTGGGGCAATCTTTTGGAGAATCTAAGTTGTAGCCTCCCGGGTGCAGACAAGAGTTTTAAGGATCACCTCAAAGAAAGACATCTTCAAGTAAACTGGGGAAGATTTTGATGTTATCAATCAACATCAAGCAACAAAGACCACTTTAGTCGAGTCTACAAAATTTAATGAATTTCCTACACAAGATAAAAAAAACAAATTGAATCATAAGTGATGCATTAGAACAATCGTGCACGAGTCTTACTCCTCATTCCATTCAAACATTATATATAGTATTCGTATCATACATGACATACATACATTAAAGCATAACTATGTTTTTCAATGCATAGTCACATTCATATACCAATCATTATAACACAAACAAAAAAACATGACATAATCATTCATTGCATATAACTAGTCATGCATACATGCATATTCAAATTATTCTTCCTATAAACACAAACAAACAAAAACAAAAACAAAAAAAAACAAAAAAATATATATATTGCATTACATATAACCAAGCATTCAAATATGCATCCTCATATTATTATTCTAATAAGGACAAACAAACAAACAAAATAGTGCATTGCATATAACCAAGCATTCAAACATGCATTCTTACATTATTCTTCTAATAAGCACAAACAAACAATACAGTGCATTGCATATAACTAAGCATTCAAACGTGCATCCCTACACTATTCTTTCAATAACCGCAAACTAATTATTGCATTGCATATAACCAAATATTCAAACATGCAAATCTAAATCATTCCTATAATAAACCATAAACAAACAAACCATAAATGGCATAACCATACATCTCAACATACATTTTTAAACAATGTTTGCATTAGCAATGAGTGCAAACATTACAATATGCAAGTGAATTTTCTAGCTTCACACCAAAACCTCCATTATGGCAGCATGGGTGCCTCAGCAAATCCCTGAATCGTTTCGGCAGCATGGGTGCCTCAGCAAATCCCTGAATCGTTTCGGTAGCATGGGTGCCTCAGCAAATCCCTGAATCGTTTTGGCAGCATGAGTGCCTCAACAAATCCCTGGTCCATCACGGCAAACGCGGGAACTGTCTCAACAAATCCCTGGTCCATCACGGCAAGCGCGGGAACTGCCTCAACAAATCACTGGTCCATCACGGCAAGCGCGGGAACTGCCTCAACAAATCGCTGGTCCATCACGCCAAGCGCGGGAACTGCCTCAACAAATCCCTGGTCCATCACGGCAAGCGCGGGAACTGCCTCAACAAATCCCAGGTCCATCACGGCAAGCGCGGGAACTGCCTCAACAAATCCCTGGTCCATCACGGCAAGCGCGGGAACTGCCTTAACAAATCTCTGGTCCATCATGGCAAGCGCGGGAATTGCCTCAACAAATTCCTGTTCCACCAGCAGAGCATCGACCTGCTTCATCAAATTCGATACCTTTCCTAATGGCCCTTTTCTGAGCCTCGGCAAAATAATGTTCACTTCTTTACTCGTTACTTACCATGATATCTCTCAAACCTCGGTTTGCTTGCTATCCGGTAAGCAACAAGTAAAGAGGGGCAGCTGTGAACACCCAATTTTGTCCGCCCAAAAAAATTTGTAAATAAAAAGAATAAATTAAATTCATTATATGAATATAAATAATTAATCTATTTTTATGAATCTTTTATAATTATTTTTGAAAATATAACAAAACAAAATCAAGTTCCTAAATCTAAATGATTAGGTTAACTGAAAATTCAAAAAATAACAATAAATAAATCAATGACATTAGGGTTCCTAAATACAAGTGATTAGGTTAACCGAAATTTGAATCCAAAGTAGCTTTATTTTATTTATTTTTAGTATTTTCGAAATTATGATATTAAATTAATAAAAAAATAATTAAAACTATTTTATGGTTTTTTTTATAATTATATTTCGAATTTATAAAAATAATTAGATAAAGATGCTTGACATATTCCCATTAACTCCTATTTGAATTCAAAAAAACTAACAATTAATAGGTGGTCAAATCAGTGCTAGTTAGTCTCCTAAAATCAAGAAATTTGGTTAACAAAATTGAGATATTAATTAACTTAATTTTAGGGATTTGGTTGTTAAATTTTCACTATAAATAGAGTTTAGGTTAAACAAAAAGTTGTACACTGGAAACACTCAAAAGCTCTGCCAAAAAAGTCACCTACACTAAGAGAGAGAAAAGACTATCTTTTACTTTCAGAGCGATCTAGTGCAGGCTGGTCCATGCCATTCCCATGCACTTGCGTGGAACATTGAATCACAGCAGTCGGATCTGCATACTTTCCACTCCTTCACGTTGACCACAAAATCCAGCCAATCAGACTAAGAAAAGTGTCACAGCTACAGTACACTGCGCCACACAGGATCATTACACCCAGTGGAACACATGTTCCACTGCAGCCGTGTGCACAGAACCTTCTATGCACCCTCCTCAGTCATCCAACACGGACATGCCACGTGTCCAGACTCTTCACACCATCATCTCCTCATCCACTCACCTGCTGCCAAGTGTCCAAGAGATACACAAGTGCAACACACTAGTCTCATCCTCACATTGCAAATTCCCACAAAAAGGTAGGCCATTTTTTATATAATTTATTATATTCTCCACTACTTTCATATTATAATAACATCATCTAATATATTCTTTTTAACCATATAATAATTTTATTTGACATAAAATAAAATAAAAAACAAGCATATATTTAAATAATTTTCTGGAATAAACAAAAAAATAATTTTTATATATCTATTTATTAATCAAACATTTCTAATAAAAATCATTTTCTAGAAATAACTTGGATAAACTAATAAATTGTTTTTTTTAACATTTTTTTATAAATAAAAACATGACAAATAAGCTTTTCAAAAAAATAAATTAATTTTGAGATTTAATCAAAGATGGAGAGAAGGTCGCCCTGGAGGCCTCTTTCTTCTCAGATCATCTTCGAAAGGTCGCGCTACGCCGCTTCTTTTCAATCGATTAAATCTCAA
>NC_032013.1:9618692-9685220 GCF_001865875.1 Lupinus angustifolius
TTTTTAAATAACCAAATAAAACATTTTTCAATGCTAAACAAAACTTGCAAAATATATATTTTTGACTACAAAATATATTTTCTTTAATTAAAATACACTCAACCAACAAACTTTTTTCTACTTAAAGAACTACGTAAGTCTTGATCCTCTTAATGGGGTACGTAGGACCAAAGTCAATATTGTCAGGCTCAATAATAAAAATAATTAATTTTTTCATAACAAGTAACTAATTAATCAGACAATTTAATAATAAAATAAAATAATAATAATAACAATAAAGTCATATATTTTAATTAAGGTACCGCTTAAGGCGGGCGGGTAGGGTGCTAATACCTTCCCTATCTTCTAAGCGACTCCCGAACCTGGATATCAAAAATCCAAAAGCCCAAGGTAATTGGGCTTAAAAGATTTTTCTACATTTTTAACCATAAAATGTAGTGGCGACTCTAAACAAAGTCGTGCAGCCGAAAATCGGGCGCGACACCATGCTCTGCCCAATTTACAATAACAACATATATAAGAACTTAGATTTCAACAAGCCTACGCACAAGCAGCAAAATACGTGCTTAAATCTATAAGAACTTAGAATACGTACAAGAAAGATAAACACACAAAAGCATCATCACCACACAAGAAGAACACAACAAAGGTACCTTAATATTGTAAAATGAGAGTAAAAATAAATATTCATGATTATGGTGTCTAACTGAGCTAGTCAATAGGAACTATGATATAGAACTTTGAGTGAGCAGAGAACTTTGACTACAATAAACGACTATTAAAAGTGTGGAACTTTGCTAGCTTCGAGTGAGAGAATGACAAGGATTGAAAGTTGGAGAGTAGTGATGATTAGATGAACCCCTGATAGCTTCGAGTGTGACAGCTTCATTTGAAGTTTTGGTAAAATATAAATACATTAATTTGAGAAAGCTATAATTTCATTCTTCAGTTTAGTCTAAGAAATAGAATTTTATAAATTGGGTCAGCTGTAAACTAATTTAGGAAATATAGAAAAATAAAATTTCAAATTAGGATGACTAGGTGCTCGATGTGCAAAATACATCTAAAATGATTAAATTTTCTAACCAATTTTAAAATTATTTACAAATTGGGTAAAAACAATTTATTTGTTTTATAAAATAATGATAAAAATGTTATTACCTCTTTATTTAAAACTGATTTAAAATCCCTTTTCCCACTAGTGTTGGTCTATTGTTTTGATATGGTATGATTTAATGACATATAGTTATAATAGACAATGTGATTAAACATTATAATAGCTAAAAAAAGATTGATTTAACTTATGGGAAAGTAAAAAAAATTGATAGAAGTGTCTCACACACCAATTTGTTTTTGGCAATTGAATGACTTTGGTTATACTCACCCCAAATCATGGTCAAGTGAAATTCTACATACATGACTCAAAACATCCAAAACCTACAAGTTTCACAACGTATTTTCCATAGATATAGATGCCAAGATCAAGCACATGCAAGTTTATTTTTCAATGTTCTCTATGAACACATACAAGTATGCTTTCACTTTATTACTTTTTTGAAAACTTCACATGAATGTCTTGGTTAGAAGATAAGTTTAATCTTATAGTATTTCCCATGAGTCTAGTTTTCTAACATTAGTGTCCTGGAGGCATTAGTATGAAATTAATGGTTATATTTTTCTGTCACTAAGCCTTTAATCACTGGAAAGTCCTATTTATGAATGATAATGAAAACTGAATCTGTGGATACTCATTCGAATCAAACTCGAATTTAACAGAGAAAGCTTGATTTGACTATGTTCAAGTTATATTCGAGTTCGGGTTTAGTATAGTTTATACTCTACCCCGATCTCGCCCCAAACCCGATTAATCTATGTAAAGTTATAAAATTACACATAAATATATATATATATATATATATATATATATATATATAATATATGTGTATAGAAATTTGACATATATATAGAACCTATATATATATAGAAGTACATGTTTTGGATGGGTTCCCTTTCGGTTTGGGTTACCGAAACTCAACGAGTTCGAGGATGGTAGCATTATTTTCAACCCACTTAATTCGGGTTCGGGTAAGCACAAACCCCAACCAATCCATCATGTTGTCATTCCTAGTCCCATTGTTACTAGATATGAGATGATTGAAGACTCATAAGTGAGACTATTGATGGCAAAATGGGCATTGCCCACACGCTCACCCTCGTAGCCCACATTTTTTTGTGGGTATGACATATAAATTTTATTCATTGGCATGTTTTACCCTTATAGTTTGCATACAAAGCCAACAATATTTTTATTGGGCAATGTGGGTGACCCGCGAGTATAGTGTAAGGAAAATAAGAAGAAAAATTCAAATAAATTATAATACAATGTGATTTAATGTCTTAAAAAAATTGTGATGTAATATGATTTAGTCAATATCATATAAAATATCAAAGTTTTTTAAATTTTGTTCTATTTCAACTACTTTATTTAATTTCTTTTTATTTTATTATAATATTTTTTATTTTTAAATTATTCATCAATGACGCGCCGTCCACATGTCGGTTAGCTCGTTTTAAAATGGACAAGACATGTCATTTTGTCCGTTAAGACAACATGGACATACCACATCCACTTAAGTTTTTACGGACATTTTTGGGCACAGGAAAAATGGACCAGACAACCCATTTTGCCATATCTAGGTGAGACACTACGTCTTAATCAAAACATTAAGGGAATGACTTCATGAGTTTTTTCACTTATAAATTATTTCATTAACACCTCATATCTAATATAGGAATTTACACTTGAAAATAATCTGCTTCTAAAGTGTAGGTACCACACACTTACTAGTTTACTCACCCTTAAGTTTACCATGTCTTGGTCGAACCATCAACTATGATATTACTTGTTGGACATGTTCGTGATTGGAGAGCCTCCAACCACTAAAGAGGCTCATTGTTACTAGATAAAAGAGTGACGAGACACAAGTGAGACATCACATCTTCCACCAAAAATCTTAAAGTAATGGTTTCATGAGTCTCTTTTACTTATAAATATTTATACTCATTTCTTTATATTCAATTTGAGACTTTATTCTTGAATATACCAAATATTAACATTGGTGTTAGAATGGTGATTAGTAAAGTTGTTTCAAAAGAGACTACTATACAATTCAAATCTTTGATTGGAGGGGTGAATTTCATTTGGGATACTTCCACCATGACCGGCCCATACTTTTGTAATATTTAAGTAACAAAATATAGATATTTGAAGTCTCCTCCTCAACAGCTTATGATCATTGCTACTTTGACACAACCCGCTAGTAAAGCATAGGATAAAAAATGTGTGGAAAAAAAGCAAACCAAAATAATGGAAAGATATTCCATTCCCTTCATCATAAAAGTAAAAACATCTATATATCGATCATCTCAATAAAGTGGACTTTCTAAAAAGGGGATTATATTTATATATGATCATGGATCCAAATGATTCATAAGATAGCCTTTAAAGCTATGTGATCTATTAGTTGAACATGCATATAATTTTACCTAGAACTTTGTCAAGTTGTCCATGTCTTCACAAGAATTAACAAAGACATGTTGGCTTGTAGCCTCATGGCTTTATGACTTTATCTTATAAAGTAACTCTACATATCAGTCCTTATTTACTTGCCTTTAGCCGCTTATTAGATTTATATCTCTTCTTATGTGCTAACGACATAATCGTTACAATGCAATCTCATTGGGCCATTCTATACCAACATGACCACATATATAATTAGTAATAGATATTTCATGTCCTCATTCTTGTCAAAGTTTCATGTATCAATTCAATGTAAATATATCACTTAATTAAAAATAAAAATTTTAAATACATAAAATAACATTTTTGTATTACTTGAAGAAAGTAAGTTAATAGATTAGAAATGTGAAGACATAATCATTTTATGACAAATGATCTTTGTTCTACAATTACATGCAAATATATGTAAATGGGGATTTGTGAGCTAATAGTATCTCCAATTGTGATTTTTAGAGGATTCTTATTGAAATAAGAATGTTCTCCCCTCATTTGTTATGGTGAGACTCTTATTTTATTAGGAATAATATTCTTCTACGGGAACATTTTTTTGGTTAGTCTTATAAGAAATTGTGGACCCCATAGAAAACAAGAAAAAAGAGAAATTGTATGATAAGTTGTGAAAAATATAGACATTATTCTTAATTTATGTGGATGTGTATAAAATTATAGGTTCTTTGTTGTTGGTCATTTATAACCCCGGAGTGGATTTAGTTATTTGTGCTTGAGATTTTACAAGCATGGGTACTTCTTTATGTGATCATACACTTACAAAATTTGATAGTGATAAGAAATTAGATAAGTTAATTGAATCCGACCGAAATTATTATTCAGTTTGAAGGTGACACTTATATCATATTAACACCATAATGCTTAGTCTACTTTTGAAACAATTTGAGTGTTCACGCATGTCCCTTCCCTATCACAGTGCCAATATAATTTTCTATGAAATATCTCCTTTTGTGATTCAAACCATAGTTTAAAATATAAAAGCATATGAAATTTCAGGCTCTAGGCCCCACCTTAAGTAGTGACATCCAGCATTACAATCATTCCCATAAAATCTCTCATTCTAAATGACCTAGTAAGAAAGCATTAAAACGAGAAATATAAAATAAAAAGGAAGAATCTGTTGATATGTTTGCGAATTAATTTTTGTAGGATAAAAGAGAATGAGAAGATTTGAAAGTCACAAAATAACTTATCACATGACTCTCAAGCCTCTCATTTTCTTTCATTTCCAACCAAAATAAAATTCGCAAACAAATCCTTAATAAACAAACAAGATGTCCTGAAAATATGATATTGTTTAAAATCATATGGTTCTCTTGATCAAACATTCTCTGTTGAAGATGGAAGGAGTGGTTGAATAAGTGATGCTTTGGCATGGCTTGCAGGCCTAATGATGCTATGTTCAGCAGTGGATGTAATTGAAAGTTGTTCCTTTGCAAATTTCTTCTCTTCACTTTTACCCCACAAAACTAGGTATAGTCCTGCTACAATCAACACTGCCCCAATGATCCTATAAAATAAAGAGTACATCCAGCCACATGGGCAAGAACCAAATTAGGAGAAATATTATTATTTTTAAAATTAAATAAGAGTAAAAATAAAAAAATTCAACTCAAATGAGTTAAATAGATGTACAAGACCATGAAGATAGCATGGCAAAATGATGAATGTGGTTATGGGTATAAAAATATTTAATCCCAGATCAACAAAGAGGGATTAGATAATGTATACATTAACTTTATACTTGGTGATTAGATCTTCTCTAGTAGACATGTGACACAAACAAATACTTAAGGATCCAGATTTTTAGTGAATTTTGTCATTTTCAAAATGATCACACAACTCAAAATACCATTAAACACACTTATTTGCATAAAATAAGTGGTCAAAACTATCAAATACTGTGTATAAAAAAAAAATTAAACTATCAAACATTGAAAAATAAAATTATTGTACATGTTTTGTTGTATCTTTTATATTAAATCATCAAATGAGAAAGATAATGAAGGGTAATTAGGGACTAACCCTCCCAAGTAGAACTCTTCTCCTAAAGCGAGAGAAGCCATAATTGCAACAACAAAAGTCTGAACAGGTTGATACACAGCAACAAATACAGGACCACCTCTATCAATACACCAAATCTGTACGGCGAAGGCAATTCCTGATGCCACCACTCCCTACACAAATATATTAAAAAGTAAATTATATTAATATTTTTGAGTTTTAATAAAATTATACAATTCAGTCTCAAATGATTGCTAAAAGAAAATTATGACATGAAATATTTAGTAGAAAGTGATTAGATTTGTTTTAAACTGGGGTTGTGTTTTGTAAAATATTTGGAGAAAATGTGGCCGATCAAACAAACTTGTGGTTCGATGCCATTATCGATACTATGAAACTACAATTTTGTAGTCATTGTGATGATTGTCTGAGTGCAACTTAAAATACACATATATTAAATACTTATCAATTTCATCACCCAAACTTTATAATGCTATTTATATTACATTGTATTAACCAGTGTTGTTAAAACCGTACTGGTTATCAAACCGGTCAGGGTACCGGTATAATGGTACAGTGGTTCAACCAGTGGTTCAGTAATTAAACTGTATGTCATTTAAAATGAACATATCTGCTTATATTTATATATATATATATATATAAACCTATAACAAAAAAATTCAAATGTGTAATCTAAGTATGTCTTGGAAGCATGTGTCTTGAAGTGTTGGAAAGATTGGTCACCTTGTAATGGGTTTTTAAGTTTTTAAAAAAAAAAATATGTGTACAAAAACCGACCGGTTTAATTAAATACCGGTCGATTCACCGATTTTGGCCGGTTTTGATATTTGGCCTGTACAATATCTGTACCGTACCGGTTAGGGATCTGGTTCGCCGGTTTTTTGGTTGAACCGGTCGGTACGATACGGTTTTTACATCATTAACATTAGCTATAATTTATTTATTTTTTGTTAAAGAAATATTAAAATAAGCTTTAAAAAAATATAAGAAAAAAATGTTTATGTTAGAGAGAAAACTCATTTCAGTAAGTAATGTTGACATCTAAACATGTATTATTCTAGGAGTATTGGTTTGGGGACACACCCTTGGTAGACAAACACAAAAAAACATTATGACTTTCTAGCATTTTGATACTTTGAAAGTAAAAAGGAAAAAAGAAACAAAAGCTTTCACTAAAAGATACTACAATATCTGCATGAAGAGTACATATACAGTATAGTTACTTCATTAAAAATTCTTTGATTTTTTCATACAAAATAAGAAGTATTAATTACTTACAGCGTATATAATTGTGAAAGCTTCACCACCAGAGTGGAAAACCCAAGCCTGATAATCTCTTTCAAGAACCAAAGCAATAAGAAGAAATTGTAAGAGTCCAAAGAAACAAGTATAAGAAGTGACAGAAAGGCGTGCAGGGTATTTCTTAAGAACTGGTGCTTGCAACACAAGCCAACCAGACCAAGATAAACAGTGTCCTATGAGATAGATGCAACCAAGGGTCCAGTTTTTTCCCTTTGCATCACCAAGTGAGAGTGACCCAAAATCAAATACTTGTGGTGTAGTTGTTGTGATCATGTTGGTGCTGTGTAGTGGTGGGGTTGGGCTATATATTGTTGGACCCTTGTAAAGTGTAATCACTGTTGCCCCTGCCACACATAATATTGTTCCTGCTACCTTAGCCACCCCATCTTTTCTGTTCACTCTCACTTGCTCTATCCTGAAATTGCATAACCAAATAATACACATTATTAGTATAAAAGATTATATATGCTTGGTGTAGCAACAGTATAAGAAAACTAATACATAAATCTTAACTATAACAAAGGCAGTGTTTCGTGATTGCCATCATGGTTTTCGTTACTAAGATTTCAGTCACTATAGATTCTGGCCGTTGCAATTTAAATTATTTTGTGATTAAAAAAATATTTTTCAATTGAATAGAACTAATGCAGCCTAATGCAACTACATCATTATGATTTGGTATCACACCACAATTGTGATATCGTATGACAATTGCGCAGTGTGATGCAAGTTACTATAGTAAACGTAACCACAATATTGTTACCGTATGACATCATGCCGTCCACATTTTGATTCACTGCCCAAGGTACACAATCACAAGCTTCAATAATTATGGTTTTAGTGGTTTGCCTAACTGAATCCCCACCATTATAAGGAGCGTTGTTAATTTTTCACATTTTACGGTATTCATAAAAGCATTGTGGAATTTAACTACACATTTCATTACGGTTACATAGAGAGTACTTGAAAACACAGAATGTTTAATAATAATTTTGAACACTGTTGAATGGTAATTCTGGCACAGTGTATATTTTCAAATGAGAGTCCACAAGTACAGAAAATGTAATGAAATATTATATAGTATTATTAAGAATCCTTACATGCAAATAATGATAATTATTTTATTAACTAGTGAAGGACATGCCTGAGTATGACTGCCATGAGAAATGTAATGGCTGGGACAGAGTTCTGTATTGCTGATGCAAAGGTAGGGGATGTATTCTCCAAGCCTAGCAAGTAGAAACCTTGGTTTGCTGTTATCCTGTTTCATGTAACTTTATTATAAAAAGACCATCCTAAATTTTAATTTATAGTTTTAAGAAATACAAGTAAAAAAGCTACAACTTAATGCAAATATATATATATATATATATATATATATATAATATAATGATATGGTGTTGAAAAAAGTTTCTATTTTATTTTCTTTTGAACTTTCAAATTAAGATACATTTTGACATGGTTTAATAATTAGACATACCCAACAAGTGCCAGAAGAAAGAATTGGCTGAGGAAGTTTAAAGTAATCGCTGGCCTCTCCTTCCTGAACAAAAAGGAAAAGAAACAAAATTAAGGAACAAGCCCTTAAGTTTAAGTACTCATGTCTATGTATTTGTATATGTATAATATAACATGGATTGTTGTTTCAAATCTTGTAATGCCCAATAATAATAAAGTAAAAACAATAATAATAATTAACTTTTAGAATTTTTAATTTACATGAGATATTTTTGTTAATTCATGACAGGATTTATGAGAGTAGATATATGTATAGTTGAACATATACTTAAGAATATTAGTTGGTTATAGGAGAACTAACTTTTCCAAGAAGTAAGCAAATGGAAGGAGCAAAAGCAAAGCAATGATGTTCCTATAGACTGGGAAAACAAGTTTGCTAACGCCCATGTTAAGGGCAGCTCTAGAGACAACATGGAACCCAGCATAGCCAAACTGCAGAAGCAGCATGGCCACATGAAGCTGAAACCGTTCTGGAACGGAGCACCACATTCTCTTGGAAGAGGCTGAGCCTGAAGTATCAGCCATATTGGGGAATGATCAAGAGACTATGACTTTGACCCAAATAATATGGTCTAGTTCTAGTTAGTCTTTGGTAAGAGAAGTTGGGAATTAGTGGTGAAGAGAATGGGGTAGTAGAGGGGGTATAAATATAGTGAAGAGTGAGAGTGGAAAGGGAAAAAAAGGAGTTTCTTTTTCTCTTGTACACATAATTATCATTTATCATTTATTACACTCTAAATATATATTCATAAGTATCATTTTTATACTTTTATGTTCATAAGCCAAATCAACCACTAACTACTATAGAAAAAGAGGAAAACGTATGTTGTCTCTATGCACCACTCGTGTTTAAAAAAAATTATTGGTAAAAAATAGTGAAGTTACTAAATAAGTTATTTTATATTTCAATTTGTTGACTAAATAAAGAAAGTGAGAGATTGATTGGAAAAAAAGGATAGCAAATATCAATCCTAGAAAAAGGAGTATAGAATAGGGTTGCCTTTGGTAATGCCCGAAATGATCTATATAAGATAGTCAACAAATAAAATAAATTAGTTGATCATGTTTCATAAAGGGAAATTAAATATCCTCATACTAAATTTTTCTAAAAATCTTCATATTACGAAAAAGTTGACATATGTCACAATGTAATACTTTATTTGTTAATGATTAGTTTACAAGTAATATTGTTGTACTTCTATGAATAGGAAGATTAATAGCAAGGTGTAGCAGAAGGATATAACATTGCTATGTGATAAATGAACTACCTCTATAAAATCCATATTTTATAAGTTACTTAGAGGTAATGTTGGTGGAGCGGAAGCGATCGTTGCGCAACGTTGACCACAAACAATCAAATAAAGGCATAGAATAAATAGAAGAGAAGAAACAAGATAATTTGTTAACGAGGTTCGACCAATTGTGCCTATGTCACCGGGAGCGCTAAGCGGCTACCAATATATTATTAGAGAATAAGGATTACAAACTCTAGCACACTCATGAGTCCACCTGTCCATGGGGTGTTTCTATTTTGTGATTATATCTGGTGCTCATTATAACAAGGGACTTGAGTCCAATTAGGGATGGCAAAAAAAACCGTACCCGCGGGTAAAACCCGTACGGGTATGGGTCACAAACGGGTACCCGCGGGTATTATAAACGGGTTTTTAAAAATACTCGTAGTACATACGGGCGGGTAAGGGTATTATGGTACCCGTACCTGCGAGTACCCGTTATTTATATGATTAATATATTATAATTAATTAAAATAAAAAATACATTATTCTAACATTTATTACACTATGTATATTTTTTTCCTTTACTTTGTTTCCATATTTTATTGAGTTTGGTGGTGAAATATCCTACAAAAATTATTACATGTGTAGAAACACACATGTTTTACAAAGTAAATATATACTTTTTGTTAAAGAAATGAGAACAAAAAATCACACAAATAGAAAACACGAATAAATTTAGTATTTTTGCCAAATATTCAATCAAAATGTACAAAAATAATTAAGTTTCATCTTATTTGAAATACAATAGAAGTAAAAATTTAAAAATTTATTTATAATAGAGGAAATCCACAGGTACCCACTGTACTCGCGGGTACCCAGAAATACCCGCGAATACCCGCACACGGTACCCGTACGGGTACAGGCGGGTATGGGTATTACTCTTCTATTTTGAAGCGGGTAGCTACTACCTGTGCTCGCCTGTGCCTGTTGTCATCCCTAAGTCCAATATATAACATTGATTACTCTAATCTATTACAATACTAGACAATGTAGAACTAACATAATAATATATTTCAAGCATCCCAACAATCTTCACCTTGATTGAAATAAACGAATATCTCGCTCCTTAGGAAATCAACACGAGAATCTCCACCTTAGCGAATATATGACTTCACATTGTTCAATGTCTAATTCTCTTTAACTGCTCCCCTATAGTATAGACCTTCTGAGTATTCTTGACGATGTTACCAAGAGCCTAGCTCTCCAAACTTGTAGTGCAGCTTCCCGTACCACCATCAAATGGAACACGCCACCTAGTCACCTATTGTTAGGAAGTCTTTCGATATATTGGAACATCTACACAAAAGTTCACCAACAATCGTCCTCTTCAATACTCTCAAACTGAACCTTGGAGCTTCCTGGAAAGCCTCAACCGCTACCACAATTGTCTACTCCGACAATCCTAGTTCAAAAGAACTATCATACTCCACTATAAGGAGTATACCCACAGCGTACACTGTGTCAATGCTAACTAATGTTTGTGTCACATCCTTGCATCCAAGCCAATGCCCATGTCACAACCTTGCATCTCTATCAATGCTCATGTTACAACTTGCATCAAAGCTAATGTTCATGTTACACCCTACATCAAAGTCAGTCAGCGCCTCTGTGCTTTTGCAGATCTGCTAACAATTAACATCATTCACTATGACGTCTGAGACACGCCATTAGGATATTCCACTTCTCATCTCAAATGAGAACATTCTCTTAACATCTAGAGAGATATTGTCAGCATCTGTCTCTAGGTTAAACTCAACACATGAGTCTGTATCTCCACCTTGATCCTAACCCAATACATGAACTTATGGGATTCTGGATCAACACATATATCGTCCACACCACAATTCTGCCATGTTTCTTTCTCCTTCAACTCATCTACTCTATCTTTGCCACTACCTTTGATACACTTTGTCTAGCCATCACGCCTTCACCCTCTTTAGCCATTATCTGACTTCTGGGTTAAGAGTCATCTACCAATTGACTCTAATACCAATTGTTGGTACAGCAGAAGTGATCGTTACGCAGCGTTGTCCACAAGCAATCAAATAAAGGCATAGAATAAATAGAAGAGAATAAACAAGAGAATTTGTTAACGGGGTTCGGTCAATTGTGCCTACATCCCCGGGAGCGCTGAGCGACTAACAAGATGTTATTAGAGAATAAGGATTACAAACCCTAGCACACCCATGACCCCACCTACCCATGGGGTGTTTCTATTTTGTGCTTATATCTGGTGCTTATTATAACAAGGGACTTGACTCCAATATATAACATTGATTACTCTATTCTATTACAATACTAGACCATATGGGACTAACATAATAATATATTTCAAGCATCTCAACGGGTAGCTTGTGATTAATAAGTCACTAGGCTTATTTTATTTTATACATATACCAACCATAAATTTGTCTTATTAAAAATTCTATTTTATGAACTAGCTTATAAGCTTCTAATTTTTTGGTCCTAACTTATAAGCTCTTAATGATTTGTTTGGGAGTGGGGTTTTGGAAGGGAAAGGAAGGGAGGGGATGGCTTTGGAAAGCCTTCCCCTTGTTTGGGAGATGAATGAAGGAGAGAGGAAGGTTTTGAAGGGTTTCTCAAACCCTCTAAAACCCTTCATATGTCTATTTTTAAAGTTCATCTGATTTAGGGTTTTTTGGAGATAAAATGTCAAAATAGCAAAATATTTTTAGTAATATTATATAATTATAGATTATTGTCCATTTCTCATTGTTAATTACATTTTTAAAGGGAAAATAAAAAAAATATTATGACATTATCATTAGTTTACTTTCCTTCATCTAAATTTTATACTCTCAATCAAGGAAGATGATTTCCTTCCTTTTCCCTTCCATTCCTCCCCATTCCTAACCCTTTGATCATTCTCCTTCTCTTTCTCTCATAACTCCCAAACAAAGCCTAAGTGCTAGTTGTGTCAAAGATAACCTAAAAAAGAGTGAAAGACTTTCACATCCTTTTCATTAATGGTGACACACATGCATGTTTTTTCATTGGTTTTTAGTGACAAAAGTGTAATTTCATTATAATTAAAAAGATAAATGTTCATTAAAATTTATATTTCTTTTTATTTTCTGATGTATTTATTTCTTCATTAACAGAGAAGATCTTAACTTAGAAAGAATTAGGTATGGCAAACAATGATATGTGTTGATAGCCTTCAAATGTTTTTGCTCTCCACCTTCTATTTTTAGTAGTGTTATTTGAACAATTTAAATTTAATAATTTAACAATTTCTCTTAAGAGAAATTAAGTAAGCCTTAAAGTAAAAGCAATATAATTCTTGTTTGCCTGGTTCAAGATGATTCAAATTGTAAAAATAACGGCTTCGCTTGTATATATATTTTAATATTTTTATTAATCATGCTTCAAGATAATTTTTTACAAATATCAGGATTATTTTAGTTTATAAAATATTAAATACTTCTTAGTTCCACTTAATAACTCATATTAATTTTTTGGGTAAGATCTTAAAGCACTCATCAGTTCAGTATTTTGTTTACTTAAATGTTTTTTTGAATAAATTAGCTAATTTATAAAAGTAATATACACTGTCTCTATCTGATGTTATTCACCATCATTACAAAAAGTGAAACTAGGAATGTATTCAACTTTAATATGGAAAAAGTAGCAGCCTTGAAACCAACACCACGATTGGTTATCCTTTTTAGCAAGATTTCTTTTATTTTATAAATAAAATAATCTTATTCATGATAATATCAATTTAAGCATAATAGTAACTGCATTCCTCACCTTCTTTTAAGGTTTGAAGAATAATCATACAATCATGTATTCAAATGTAAGAAAAAAGAAAAAAAATAGAGTAACAAAACGTTAATGTAGTGGTATAAGGTTTTACTAGATCCCAAAAGTCGAAGTTTTGATTCATGAGAGTGATATTTGTTCAGAGGGACAACTACAAACCCAAAAAAGATTAATTCCTTACTAAAACATGTGAGAAATGCCCTTGGTAGTACCAAAAATGTAAGAAAAAAGTTGTAGACCATGAGTCCATGATGTAATAATAAAAAATGTATAAATTTTCATATCGATAATGCATAAATATTATATTCTACCATAAAAGGATAAAAAAGATGAGTATAATATCTATGTACTATTATTATGAAGATTTATATACCGTCAGTACATTCATCATTTATTTGTATTCTTTTTTAAAGAGTTAATAATGATTGAAAATGAATGGTGGATCAGCGGAGGATGTATAAATATTTAAATATGCAAAAATATTTACAGTCACTTTCACTTTAAAATTAGGAATAGATCAGATTAAAGGTGATGAAGTGTTTCTAGAGCTGTTCCTCCCACTCCAAAAGTTAGCACAATGTGAGGGTTGATTCCTGAAATTAACCCCATCACTTTAACAGACATGCTGCACCCCTCGAATGAGACCACTATGATTCTAAAATTCAAAGAAAAGAAGCATCCATGACTACATAAACCTTTTCATAATAAAAAACAAAGAAAATCATGCTATCTGACAGCTAACAATGCTTTACTAATTACTTGGTATGACAAAAGCTGGTGAGAAAATTTTCAAGAGTTAGAAATTATTGCATGACTAGTTAAATTCTCATTCAGAAAATAACTTTCTAACTTGTCATCGGTAAAAAAGTTTTTTACAACCATCAAGTTAATATATCAAAGATGGTAACTATTTATTAAGGAATTGAAACTAATTGACAATCATATAAATGATCTTGCACAATATTTACCACAGGAAAATATACTTAATTTATGGGAGTGGCCCCATAACAAAATCCAACATTATTAAGTCAAATCAACATATAATTTTTTCACTAAACAGATTCACTAAGAGTACTACTACCATCATCTACATTTTCTATGAGAATCCAAAACACCATTGAAGGTCAATAAATTTTCATGCATAAAAACTTCTCCACCCTATATTGTCAATTTTGAAAGTCTTGCTTAAGAGGGGATAATATTAATATAAGGAGAAGCACCATTTGCGACCAGCATACATAATCTACCTAACACCTTTTCCTCAGTTTGGCGATTGCTCTACAACTGACTGGACATTAGCATTGCTTTACCATTAGAAGTTTAGAACCAATACACATTGCGGCATGACAAACGACTAAAAATGTTAGTAACTTTTTAGTGTCATTCGTTCAACAACAATATGGTCTGTTTGATTATCTAGAAATGATGATATATTCAACTCAATCAAGTTGTCTTTATAGCAAATCGTAGAATCTGTGAAAGTGAAAGCATTTCTATGAATCAATGGAAAGAGAAGCAAGACCACAATGACATTCTTATTGAGTTGCAAACCCCATAAAATACGTTGCAAAATTGTCTTCAATATGCTATTCTCCTGAATGTAATCCCATCACCATGCAACACTCATTTATTACCTTTGTAATTCTGGTGCAATTTAATAATAGTGTATTTTGTCAATAAAAAAAATAAACAGTGTAAAATTCTTCACTCTATTGTGGATAACATTTTTCTCATTCTTTTCATGAAATGTACCAAACATAATAGAAACCAATGTATGTAACAAATCTACCAAACAGGACATGACTCTCATCTGGAATGCATGATGCATGAAGAGGTTGGAAATGAAGCCAGTTCTGTCTTAATTGTGTTTTAACAACCATTTTTCACAATTAAGAGTGTTTGCACCTTTTAATTGTTATTAAAAAACAAAAAAAATACAAGATTCTTGGCATAAGTATATGCAATAGTTAGACTCCTCTTCATTACTAGAAAGAACAATTATGTGGAAATAAATAGAAAAATCAAAGAATAATGACAGTTATATCCTTTATTTACATTGAGATTATATTTTTATCCTTGAAAATACACTAAAACAGAATTGTTGCCTCTAGTAATGTAAACGAGCCCAAATCATACACTCACACCTATATATTTTTTCATTTTTTTTCTGCACGAGAGAATCCTGAAAAGATCCACTGATTCACCCACGCCATATATATATATACTGTATATGATTGCTTTTTCTCTAGCATTGCCAGAATACCACCTTCTTCTCTGGACTTTGGTCGGCTCTATAGGCATTTTGCATTAGAAGGGCTCTGTTCCCTTCACTGTGTTGTGTACTGTAGATGAATATTGTTCAATTAAGCTACTACTCTAATAGAGTTAGTACACAAGTGCTTCAAACAGGAGTGCAACTGTGGTTTCAAACTTTGCATTGAGCAATACAACTTCCTTTACCAATCACTTTACATCGATTTTTGTAGAAATTATTAAAATATTTAATAGAAAATATATACATATACTAAGTTAATTGAGATTAAAAATTGAATTTAATATATATTTATATATAATGTACAAAATTTATACATTAGCAACATATTATGTATTATTTATGTGTTAATTATTATTAATTTTTAAATAAAAGTATTATACTTAAATAGCGAATAATATATTAATCGTGTAAAAAACTTTACACCAATAATATATAAATATTAAAATCATAACATAACTTTTTTAGCATGACTAATTTATGTTAAAGTAATAATGTATCAATTGTTGATTTGCTAATGCATATAGTAAGAGGGTGTTTCATTTTGATTAGAGTAAATTAACTAACACCCATCAGTTTTAGTGAAATTATACAAACCACCCATCACTTTTCTATGCCTACACAAACTTCCCCTAGTTTTTATACTTTTATTACACTAACCAACCATGCATAAGAAATAAGTGTAATAAATGCAACTAAGTTAAACAAAACATGATATATTGTGGAGACAAGTCTAAATAATATACAAATCAATGTATCTTTATTATTTTTTGTTACAAAATGCATCAATAATTCTAAAGAAATATTATTTAAATCGTCATTATAATATAGTGTAACGAACCAAAAATAATAAATAAATATTGACTCATATACTATTTGGATTTGTCTCCACAATATATTATGTTTTGTCTAAATTAATTGCATTTGTCACATTTTTTGTTTAACTTATTTCTTATGCAGGGTGGTCAGTGTAATGAATGTATAAAATTAGGGGAGGTTTGTGTATGTGTAAAAAAGTAGGGGTGGTTTATGAAATTTCACTAAAACTCAGCAAATGTTAATGTAATTTACTCTTTTGATTATCCTGAGTAAAACAGTCTAGCCCAAAATATATGTAGAGATGGAGGTTTTTTATTAACAACGTAAGTTTTTTTTTATTGATTAGCAGATTCTTTTGAAATCTAAATCAAAGACTCCTAGATAATACCATAACTTTTCAATTTAACATTTTTCTTTATCTTCATAAATTTGTACGAAATGGCTTTTCTATCTTAATAATACAAATAAATTGTAAATTATGTATAGAATTTGTATAAATCATTACACTCATAGCACATATATGGTGAGCAGGAATCAAACACGTGTCAAATATATAGATTTAATTAGGGGTGAGAAGGAACTGATCCTACCTAATCCAATTTGATCTAATCATGATCAGGTCCAAATAGAGTCAAGTCTCATCGAGTCTAGGCTGAGTTCAGATTCAAAAAATTAGACCCAATCAATATTTAGAATCAGCTAGAGGACAATTGTATGACCTAGCTTGACTCGTCTTATGGCTACTAACTCATCATGTTTGTAAGTATCTTATGCATGAAGCACAAATATGTGATATTATCTATATTAATTTTTGGACCTAAACAACCAGGAAATGACATAGACATATATTTGGTTCCATTAATTGAAGACTTGAAGCAAAAGTGGGAAACATGCCTAAATGTATATGATGTGTATAGGGAAGAAAGATTCAACTGGAGGTCTTTGTTGTTCTACACAATAAGTGATTTTCCTACCTATGGTAATATGTTCGAATATAGTACAAAAGGACATTTTAGATGTCTTGCATGTGAAGACAATACTCATTCAATAAAGTTAAAACACTATAAGAAGAATTTATTCCTTGTCATCATAGATATTTGCATTCAGATCGTCACTATTGACGATGGAGAAAAACATTTGATAGGAACAATGAATGAGGTCGTGCTCCTTTGTCGTTGACGGGTGACCAATTATTTCGAAAGCTAAAGGGTTTGAATAATAAATTTGGTAAACATTTTGCAGAAGAAATTGTCACAAATGGGGGAAGAAAATGTCAATCTTCTTTGAAATTTCATATTGGAGTTCATGTAAGACATTTCCTCAATATTATGCATATTGACAAAAATATGTTTAAAAGTCTCATTGATACCTTACTCAATGTCCCTGGTATGACCAAAGATGACTTGAATACAAGGTTGGACTTGGTTAGTATGAGAATAAGAAAGGAATTGGGACCGATAATGAAGGGAAAACATATATTTCTACCTTTAGCAGCTTATACTTTGTCGAGGAAGGAGAAAATAGAATTTTGTAAAAAATTTCATCGTGTTAAAGTTCCAGAGGGGTACTCTTCCAACATTCGGAACCTCGTATCAATGAAAGACCTCGATTTAAAAGGTCTTAAGTCTCATGATTGACATGTACTTATGGACCATTTCTTGTCTATTGGAATACGGTCAATTCTACCTAAAAATGTTTGAGGAACCATAACTAAGGTGTGCTTCCTATTCAAGGCAAATTTTAGCAAAGTGATTGACTCTGAGAAATTACCTACATTGCAAAGACAAATTATTTTGACATTGTGTGAGCTTGAAATGTATTTCCCACCTTCGTTTTTTGACATAATGGTTCATCTAAGCATTCATCGTGTTCGAGAGACACAACTATGTTGCCCTTCCTAGATGAGATGGATGTATCCCTTTGAGCATTACATGAAGACATTAAAAGGGTATGTGAAGAACCGATCAGGACCAAAGGGTTGTATTTCAAGTGATATGGTGTTGAAGAAGCTCTTAATTTTTGTACTGGATACCTCAATGATGATGATTTTATGGGCATTCCAAAGCCTCAGTATGCAAAAAAACATTTGGTGAAGGTATTACTGAGAATAAAATATTGACTATAACAAGAACCGAATTGGAGTAAGCACATTTATATGTTTTACATAATGTCGATGAGGTTGAGCCTTATGTTGAAAGACACAAGGAGATGCTAAGAAAGTCTTACCCAAGTAATAATAAAAATTGGATTTCCAAAGAGCATAATCGGTGTTGGCTAAAAAATCACATTGATGAGGAGTTGAATAAAATGCACATTCGATTTCCAAAAGATTGAAATGGTTAGTCAATGGTCCAAGTATTCATGTCTTATCCTATACTGGTTATCTAATTAATGGGTTCACATTTTATACGAAAAAACAAGATGATCAAAGTAAAATGCAAATTAGTGGTGTGACTCTTATTGCTTGAACTTTACACATGTCAAGTGTAAAAGATAGAAATCTGTGAACATGTCAGACTTTGGGGTGATTGAACGAATATGAGAATTGGATTACACAATATTTTGTATGCCGATTTTTTATTGTAGATGGATTGATAACAACAATGTCTTCCGAGTTGATGAGTTAGGTTCATGTAGATGGATCTTAATAGAGCATGATATAAAGATGAATCATTATTCTAGCATCACAAGCTCAACAAGTATTCTATGTTAGTGACCCAACAGATATGAAATGATTCATTGTTCTTTTAACTAACAAAATAATCGTCAATAATATTGATGACCAAGAATATGATGATGATATTGGTAAAGATAATCTTTTTTGGGACATATTAGTCGCGTGAGAGCGGACCAACTATGGATGATGATTTATATACAACAAATGATCACGATGAAGGGCTTTGGGTGAATCAATATGTTCCTCCAAACAAGGATGATCTTACAAGCAAAAAACAATCAAAGAAAATGAAAAAGTCGATGCAAGTAGTCTTTGTATAATTATAGCTTAATTTTGATTGTTTGTAATTTGTGCAATTTTTTTTCTTTGTAATTTGCATAATTTTTTATTTGTAATATGGACTCTATCAAAACATAATTAACATGATATTCATTGTTTGTAGTTTTTATTGTATTAACATTAATAAAACAAACTTCTGGCCAGTATTAATGTGTCAGTGCTGTTGAGAATGTATAAATGTATGTATTTTTTAGAATGTATGTGCTGCTAATAAATAAATGTTTATCTAAGTATTAATTTATACAAATCAATAGTGAATTCTAGAGGAAGCCCTTACATGCGCTGTTGTAAAGGATTAATATAACATCACTTTTTATAGACTGTGTTATTGTACATACTTAATACAACAACTCTATGTGTATGCTGCACTGTTGTATTATGGCGTTGTTTGAGAATATTTATGAATAATACAACAACGCTTTTCTAATAATGTGTTGTTATATATATGCAATACAACGCAAAAATAAGCGTTGTTAACAATGCCTATAAAATGAGTTGTTTATGTATGACATATATGACAACACTTTGTGTACGATGTCCTGTTATATTTATGCAATATATTACAACACTTTTTGTGTGATGTGCTATGGTATATATTCAATACAACACCGTGTGAGAAGAGTTGTAATCATGACATGATTCTACTATGGTCAAACAAAAAGCAATTGAAACCACTGTTATATATCTAAAATACGCACTGTTAAACTGCAACTCTGACGTAGTGTAGGTTCATCCAAATAGTTGAGATTCATAATGTCATGTGTAGTTACTGAGAATGATAGTTGCTGAGAACAATCACATATTCTTATGGATAAGAGATATTATTGGTAGTACAAAAAAATGTCATGATGTTAATTAAAAAATGTTTTGCAAGGATGAATTTGCTTAGAGAGAGTAATAACGCCAACATTACATGTGAGCTGAGCAAGCGTGGTAAATTAATGATAAGGTCGGGTCCCAATTTCTTACAGCTGTTAGATTCCATTTTGGAGGATTTTCCAGAATAAGATCCTGGGTCTTTCTCAGAAGATGAGCTCCAATGTTGTTCCGAAACTGGATTCTTAGAATAAATAAAATCATATAATACTTGCCCACAGCAATAGATTTTACAGCTAGAAGCCTATTAAAAGTAATAAATGATCATAAATTATTTCACAGAAATAATTATATATCTCTTTTCCTAATCAATCAAATACTACGACATATAATATTGTTAATTTAAAAAATTGATTTAATAGTTATTTGATATATATTTGTCAAAATGTTATTGACGGTAATGAGTTAGAGAGAGACCAGTGTTTTAAATTATAGATCGTATTACGTGATGTGGTTGCAATATTCTAGTTGTGGTGTCATACTAATTACAATGATGCAACCACAACGAGTTGCAAAACAACCGCATCATGTAGCAATGCAATCGTATGGGGCTACATTTTGATATCATATTGATATCAAAATTATTTTTTTACTCACAAAATAATTCTCACTGTGATGACCACAATCCGCATTACAATGGTCACGATTACAATAATCATAATCACAATTTAAAACACTAGTATAAAGAAATGGGATAGATCTCAATTCTTAACGAATAAGTGGCTTGTAAATTTGGTGTAGATCCTTCAAGAAAACTAACAGTTGAACTAATTAAAATTTGGCAGTAACAGCAGCCTGAAAGGCTTATGCTGAAGAAGATCTCATGGATTCCTGTAAGAAGACCACTAAAGACAATGATGCAGCCATTTTTGTAAATTTATCAGATAATATATTTTTACATCCATGGCTGTGAAAAATTAGAATCATGTTACTCCTTCCATTCTAATATATTTTGAATGAACCACTATCCTAGAGAGAAAAGTATTCTAAATTAAAAACAAAAAATATCAAATTTATAATGACACTTATATTGTTATTTATAATAGGAAATGACATTTTTATTCTTCCAAATAAAAATAAAATATAGAACCTTTCTCTCTAATACTGGAGAGGTCATTCATCTCGAATCACTCCATATAAGTTGTAGGTATGTTTTGATGTCCTAGATAAGCAACTCAGTAACAAACTCATGAAATTCCAGTGGAGATCTGATTCAACACAAGGACGTCCCAATGATCCAAGCTGGTTACCACCTGACCGACAATTGGACACATTGCTGGAGCAGTTACTGGCACGCTACTAGACAAGCTCTTAAGGACATGATCGTGAACAATTACACGTGCATGAAGACAAAATCATGACCACTAAGAACTAAAAATTGCTCCCACAATTTTTTGTTGTAATATCTGACCCATACAATGGCATAACATTAGCTAGACAATTTCTTTATTTTTGTTTATAAATATGACTACGACTTGGCTACTTTCTCACTAAACACCACATGCTAAAATACATATGTGGTAAATTGCATTCCACAATATCAATTATGAGTTTGTGACCCTATTATTATAGTTTTCTGAGTTTTCATAACAACATTATAATCATAATTGTGGTTACATTATACATGTTTTTCCACAATTTTGGATAATTACCTTCAACTCATGGTAATTACAACCAATTTTTAAAATATTACTTGCATTGTATACCACCCCTTTACCATCAATTTTAATACATGTTTTCTGTCCACTTCTCGGTTTCTCAATTTCCATTTATTCGCCCTACATCACATGCAATAATTGGTATCATCTCCGTTACTACTGAACAATCTAACACTAAAATGTGTAGTTCAGATTATATTAATAATTTAAAAAGAACTTTATTTAAAAATAATTTAAAATCTGCATCATTTAATTTATTTTATGTCAAATGTCATCATCTCTTTCGATAGACTCTCTAGTATTCGAGAGTGTCCAGATTACTTTTGCAAACCCTTATAAGAGCATTTACTTTATATACATGCACCTTATTTGTGCACATCTCCTGGACTTCGGTGCACTGCTACTGGTTCATTCATTATTTTCTAAGCCTCAAACTCCATCAAAATGTATGTTTCTCAGGATTTCTCCCTACTTTTCTAAGTTGTGTTTTGTTATTTAATGAGATTGTATTAAAACTTCTCTTTCAACTTTGTGTTAAAATTGAATGTAAATCCATCATTTTAAAGCAGTTTTAAATAGAACTTGGCCGTATCACATTGTTGAAATGAGACTAAATTGCCGGTGATTAATTGGTTAAAGGATTTTAAAGAGTATCAAATTCCTAACTACCAACAAGGTGTTGGTATAGTGGTGTAAGGTTTTGCTACATTCTCGTATCACATTTTAGGAAAGACAGTCACAAAATCCAAAATTGATTAATTCCTTACTCAAAGATGTGAGAAAATACCTTTAGTAATATAAAAAAAATCAGGGGCTAGATTGGTAACATTACCAAATTCTGGGGCTAAATTAGTTAAAGGATTTTAAATATCAAATTGATGATTCACTTAGCAACTTACAATCCCTCGTTTCCCATGACAAACCTATATTATATTATATATATATATATATAAAAGTACAGATGCTACTATCCCTCGTTTCCCATGACAAACCTGTATTATATATAAAAGTATTATTTTATTTTTCTTTCTATTGTATATTTATCCTTCTATACTAGGATTCATTCATTTTTTTTATAAATAAAAAAATAAATTGAAATAAGTTACTCACATTTCTCAGTAACTAATTATTTGTTGTTACCATAGCTTGCAACAATTATAAATGACACAGAATAATATTTACTGGATGAGTTACAACCAGATTTCTCTCTTTAAGATGTTTCGTGTGATTGCCCAAAATGTACAAGCAGACTATCAATCACGTCGTTCTTGGGATAAAGCAGCTCAGATCTCTGTTTACTACACTATAAGAATCGATCTTAAATATACCCACCAGACTACGGCTACCAGTGCCAATTCTCGAAATGCTCACAATATGGCTACCTGTGCCAACTCTTTTCCCTCAATCTAACTACAAGTGTCAGTTCTCGAAATTCCCACAATTTGGCTACCTGTGCCAATTCTTAGTGTCACAGAAAGAAAAAGTGAGAAGTTTGCCAGAAATGCATAAGCGAAAAATATGAAGGAGAAAAAAAAAGATTGAATGAAAGCACATTCAACTTGGGGCAAGTTATAATGAGGGGGATGCCTCTATTTATAACATGGGGTATTTTCAAAGTTCATCCACCATCCAATGTAGGACTTGGGAGTTGTTTTTTCAAAATTCTTCTATGTGGGACTTGAGATTTTTTTAGATTTCACACCCAAAAGTTTCCACTAATGACTTCCAACAAACCAAGTTCCAACAATACCCCACTTGAAATTAAAAAACGATTTTCGAGAATTTTTATGGTCTCAATAAGATTGTGCATAAATAAAGGTGTCATGGACTTGAACCTTTGCATAGTGAAAATGATCTAGATTTTAATAGAGTGACTCGTTTTCTTGAACTCTATCTTCAACATCAAACCATACATAACCTTTTCAAATGAGTATTATGTAAAGCTCGTGCATTAAAGATCATGCACGTCTATCCCAATATAGTGAACACTTTAGAAATTTATGCCCCAAAATTTCATAGGAAGCGACCCTACATCCAAATTTACATAGGTGAGTCTATCAAGAGTACTCATGTAGCCTAGGTACTCCACTCTAATTGGAGTATAAATCTCATTAAGAGTTTAACTCATCCTTACATATGTTGCAGGAATCATGATTCTCATAATTTTATAGCATATTAATTCTCATATCACTTCACAACTTGTTATTACCAATTGAACATATTTCTTGGGATCTCAAGTCAGTTAGGTTGGGTTACCATCTTGAGTGATCATCGTTCTATGGGCAATAGTCCCATACTCCTAGAAGTATTATGGACTTTTTCTCTAGCTAGTCCTTTCGTCAAAGGATCTGCTAAGTTATTCTCAGTGCATACATGATCCATTCTAACAGCTACTGTAGAGAGTAACTCTCTAATGATGTTGTGCTTATGATGTATTTGTCGTTTCTTACCATTATAAAAGTAGTTCTCAATTCTTGCAATAGTCACGGTACTATCACAATGGTTCAATACAGCTGGTATATGATTTTCTCATAGAGGAATATATGCAAGCAAGCTTCTCAACCACCTTGCTTCTTCACTAGCTGTTGTTAGTGCTTTCATCTCCGCTTCCATAATGGATTGAGCCAAAATAATATCTTTATTGTCAAACTCTAGGTAGTCCATCTCATGATTTATCGCTTCTTGACACACAACATCGAAAGAAGTCAAACTTCTTTGAGAGTTGATGAATTCTCCTCCAATATATAGACTATATAATCAGGTCTATACTCTGTAGCAGTTGTTGCTTTCTTACTACTTCTAGGTTATATTTCAAACTTTTATTTTTTTTATCATTATCTCTAATAATATGTATGTGACTAGTTGAAGTTCCCCCACTATTCCTAAATTTAAAAATGATTTTCTCTTCCTTGAAATCAACATCTTTAAGTCAATGATCAATTTTGCATTAAGGTCATAAAACCTGTATGCATTGTTGTTTATAACATACCTAATGAACATACATTCATAGGCTCTACTTGCGAGTTTAATTCTCTAGGGGCATACCTTCATAAATGATTTCATGAGCAATTCTTTGTATCTCATAGGACTAAGACTCTACTGATTTATTATCAGTCAAATGATACTTTAGGTAGAGGCTAATAACATACTTTTTGGTCCCAACTTCCTTAGTATCATATTTCTTTTCAAGTGCATACCAAATTAATTTGGCAGACTTTTATTGAGTGTGGTAATCATAGAGATCATATGACAACTCACTCATAATGAAATTCTTACAAAGATAATCATTTTCATTCAAGAGAGCTATATTAATAGCTAGTTTATTCATTTCCTTTTTTCCAGCAACACCCAAACATCGATTTTCTGAACGTGTGCAACTTTTGTCATAGTGTGAAACATTACATCTTGTGTTGCTACCATTTGAAATTTGTCTCAACAAACCGAAATGGTTTTTTTAGGTCAAAGATGTTCGGTCGAGTAATATTATCTATGAATGCTATTACAGTAGAAACATCTTAAATTGTTGTTACCGTAACTTGCAACAATTATAAATGGCACGAAATAATACTTACTGTCACAGAAAGAAAAGTGAGAAGTTTGCCGGAAGTGCATCAGTGGAAAATATAAGGGAGAAAGAAAAAGTTGAATGAAAGAACATTCAACTTGGGGCGAGTTATAATGAGGGGAGGATGTCTCTATTTATAACATGAGGTTTTTTCCAAGTTCATCCACCATCAATGTGGGACTATTGGGAGTTGTTTTTTCAAACTTCTTCTAGTGGGACTTGAGAGTTTTTTAGATTTCACACCCAAAAGTTCCCACTAATGGCTTCCAACAAACCAAATTCCAACAATCCCCCTCTTGAAATTAAAAACACAATTTTCGAGAGTTTTTGTGGTCTCAATAAGATTGTGCGAAAATAAAAGTGTCATGTGACTTGAACCTTTGCATAGTGAATAGGATCTAGATTTTACTAGATTGACTCGTAGTCTTGAACTCTATCTCCAACATCCAACCACACAAAACCTTTTCAAATGAGTATTATTTAAAGTTCATGCATTAAAGGTCATGCACGTATATCCCAGTATACTGAACGCTCTAGAAATTTATGTCCCAAAATTTCATAGGAAGCGGCCTCCACTTCCAAATTCATATTGGTGAGTCTATCAAGAGTACTCTTGTAGTCTAGATACTCCACTCAAGTGAAGCTGTTAAAGAAGTTGTTTGGATAAAAAACTTCCTAACTGAACTCAGTGTAGTTCCTTCTATGGATGAACCAATTACGTTATTGTGTGACAATAATGGAGCTATTGCTCAAGGATCGGAGCCTAAATCGCACCAAAAGAATAAGCATGTCTTGCGAAAATATCACCTAATTAGAGAAATCATTGGACGTGGTGATGTTAAGTTACAAAAGGTTGATGGAAAAGAGAATGTTGCAGATCCATTCACAAAAGCACTTGGCATAAAAGAGTTTGATAAGCACAAGTGGGAGATGGGAATGAGGTACATGACTGATTGACTCTAGTGCAAGTGGGAGATTGTTGGGATATAATGTATGCCCAAGAACCAATTTGTCATATTTATAATAATAAAGTTATATGTATTATTATCTTAATATCATATTCATTGTTTGTCAAAATAATTAATATAATAGGTCATTGATTAAAATTAGAGACTTATTATTATAATAGAGATTATATTAAAGAGAAATAAATCTTTTATAATTTTAATCTAAATTGTTCTTGATCATAAGATTATTGAGCTTAGGACACTTTTAATCCAGATAGATCAATATATATGTAATGATCTTTATTAGATAAAGATTAATAGATCTCATTTATTAAATTACACATATAAATGATGCATATAGAGATTATCATAATGGTTAATATATTACCTTTGAATTGTCAATAAAATATTCTTATGAAGAAATATATATTTTCCTTAGACTTAAGATTATCATAGTAATTAACAAGTTATTTATTATATTTTGATATCGGACACCTAATGTCTTATGATATTAGTTGAATGATTATTGGATATAATTAAATCCTTGTAGAATTAATGATTAATCAAGAAAGAATCTATCAACTCATGGTAATGAGTTTGAGCTCTACAAAAATAAAGACTTTGGCCAAGGGGAATTAAATGAATGAAGAAATGACTTTCTTAAGTCATTCACTACGAGTTAACTTATTAGAATTTAACAATTATACTATATTCTAGAGTTGACATAGAGTTGTAAAGATGGAAGGAAATATTATATTAATCTTCTAATTGTTCTAAAGTAAAAGATATTACTTCATTTCTATCTGTTCGTTAAGGAATATTGCAAGATGTCAACCTTGATTAGTAAATTAATGAGTTAATTTACTACCGGTTTAGTAAAGAACCTACGGGTCACACACTAATGAGTGTTCTGATTTTTTTTGGGCCAGAAAATATTATTGATTAAATTAAATAGTTTAATTTTGTATATTTATTTTTAAGTGAAATATTATTGTGTTTTTTGCTAGCACCAAAAATATTAATAATATGATGCAGTCATCTTTAATATAATTAAGTGAGACTTAAATATAATATTTCAAAGGTTTAAAACTGATAGTCAGTTTTGAAAACCAAAAACCAAAATTTATGCTAAATTAATGAGTTGTTAATTGGAACTAAATGGATTGAAAGAAGTTTTGGTTTTATATATTATAAACCAAAATTTATGCTAAATAAATGAGTTGTTAATTAGCACTAAATGGATTGAAGGATATTTTGGTTTTATATAAACCAAAACTCATCTAACCTTCATGGTAAAAAGCAACATATGCAATATACAAAGAATCATATTGCTTTCTTTCAATCCTTTCATTTTGGTTTTATTTGAGTTGAATTTTTGCTCCACGGATCAAGTGTTGATACAACAAGGATTGGTCTCGGTGTGGATACGCGTGTAGGACCTTCATACTTTTGAAGGAAAACTTTTTCGAAAGCCATCGCAGTCTCCTGAGGTAATTTTACAAACATTTTTTGTCTATTTATTATAGTGTATGCATATTTTAACACAAATAGATGAATTATTTTCTGTTGTGCATGTTATGAACACACTTAATAAACCTTCAGGGGAATCTCTGCAAGCAAGTTTCTCATCCAATTTGCTTTTTCACTAGTTGTTGCTAGTGCTATCATCTCAGCTTCCATAGTGTATTGAGCAAAAATAGTTTTTTTCTTGTTAAACTCTAGATAGTTCATCTCATCATTTATGACTTCTTACCATGAATCAGCATCGAAAGAAGTCAAACTTCTTTTAGAGTTGATGGATTCTCCTCCAACATATAGACCATATAATCAGGTCTATACTCTTTAGCAGTTGTTGCTCTCTTACTTCTTCTAGGTTCTATTTCAAACTTTTATTTTTTATCATTATCTATAATCACAGATATGTGACTAGTTGAAGTGCCCCACTATTCCTCAATTTAAAAAGGAATTTCTCTTAATTGAAGTCAACATCCTTAGACTCAATGATCAATTTTGAATTAAGATAATAAAACATGTACGCATTATTGTTCATAATATTCCCAATGAATATACATTCATAGGATCTACTTGCGAGTTTAATTCTCTAGGGGCATACCTTCATAAATAATTTCATGAACAATTCTTTGTATCTAATAGGACTGAGACTCTACTGATTTATTATCAGTCATTTGATACTTTAGGTAGCAGTAAACCTCATACTTTTTGGTCTATACTTCCCCAGTATCATATTTCTTTTCAAGTGTATACAAATTAATTTGGCAAACTTTTATGGATTGTAGTAATCAGAGATCATCTGACAACCCTTTAGATTGAAATTCTTACAAAGGTAATCATTTTCATTCCAGAGAGCTATATTAATAGCTAGTTTATCCCTTTCCTTTTTTCAGCTTTTTCTAGCAGCACTCGGATATCGATTTTCAGAACGTGTGCAACTTTTGTCATAGTGTAGAAAAATTCCATCTTATGTTGCTACCGTTTGAAATTTGTCTCATCAAACCGAAATGGGTTGTTTAGGTCAAATTGTCTGGTCGAGTAATATTATCTACGAATGATATTACAGTAAAAACATCTTAAAATTATTGTTATTGTAGTTTGCCACAATTATAAATGGCACAGAATAATACTTGCTGACTGAGTCACGACCATGTCGCTCTCTTTAAGACGTTTTGTGGCACTGTCCAAAATGTGCAAGCAGATTATCAACCACGTCGTCCATGGTATAAACCAACCCATGTCTATGTTATCGAATTCTTACTACATTATAAGAACTGATCTCGAATACACCCACCACAATATGTTTACTAGTGCCATTTCTCAAATGCCCAAAATATGGTTATGTGTGCCAATTCTTTTTCTTCAATCTGACTACCCGTACCAGTTCTCAAAATTCCCACAATTTGGCTGTTGTGCCAATTCTTAGTGTCGCGAAAAGAAAAAGTGAGAAGTTTGCCGAAAATGCATCGACATAAAATATGAGGGAGAAAGAAAAAATTGAATGAAAGCACATTCAACTTGAGACGAGTTTAATGAGGGGAGAATGCCTCTATTTATAACATGGAGTTTTTTCCGAGTTCATCCACCATCCAATGTGGGACTTAGGAGTTGTTTTTTCAAAATTCTTCTATGTGGGACAAGTGAATGTTTTAGATTTCACACCCAAAAATTGTTACTAATGGATTCCAACAAACCAAGTTCCAATAGAGTTAATAAAGGTTAACTTTGTTTATAAATCAACATAGTTTATGCCTATCTAATGATGAAAGAGATGTAGCAAAAAGTCAAATTATGCACATTGTTGGTACGTAATAATAATGTTTATTTGAAAGCAATAATATCCACCGAGTGTAAACTGCACACATATGTTGGTTTGTTAAAGATGTTTGCATGACAAAATGCTAAACATCAATGATTAAAATGTTGAAAAAGAGGGCATACATTGGAATAGAATCAATGACCCTTTGAATTAGTCAAAGTGTAGGCAGTGTTCCTCTTCATGCCACAAAATGATGTTGAAGTGCCTCTGAGTTTTGTCAATACGATCCACCCTTAATTATGTGTTTTCTCATACTATTTTAGAATTACCAAGGGGATTTTCTCACTCATTAGGGAACGTTAGAAGTAATTTCTTTTGGATGCGTAATTGTTCCTTCTAATAAGTGTCGTTACCATGAATCAAACATTTGACATTTTGGTCTAGTAGAACCTTACACTACTAAATCAACATCTTATTAGTGTTTTCTCATTGATTAGTTCGCACCAATCAGCATTTGCACTTTTTTTAGTCATATTGGTCGTAATGTTTAGTCAATTTCTAAATGACTAAATATCTGATTTTTGAAATTTTGTGTTACTCATGTGCCAGTATATTCTATTGGTCAAGAAAATAAAACTTAAATTATTTGACTTAAATATCCAATAAAGTTTTTGTAAAGGAATTTGAGTCATTAAATCATTAGAGCATGAGGTTATGTTCGATCTTTGGAGTGATATGAGTGTTTAAAAATACAAGTGAGATAAATTTGTAGTTAAGTATATGACCATACCTCGGAAAATTAGTATTTAATTTTGCAATTCGGGAAAAAGTTATATGTATAAGTAACGGTAGATGGATTAAGTGTCAGACACTTAGACATTATCTCCTTCAACAAGAAGGGGAGGATTAGGGGAAGAATTCCTAAAATTTGAAATTTTTAACTTAGATAGAAATATATGCCTGTTTGAACTCCTGTAGGTTCAAAATTATGACTACTACCTTTTAGGCCCTGCATGCAAATTTGAGCCTCTCGGAGTAGTCTTGGTTATGAGATACCACTAATGGGTGGATATGAGTAAACCAAATAACAAATCCTCTCATTATTGGTATAGGCCTATAGGGTGGACCAATTTTTGAACAATGAAATATATTGAAGACATTTGTTGAACCAAAATTTGTACAGCTCAAAACATGAATTAAATATATATCAACTTTATATTTTTTTACTAACGAGAATAAAATGGTACATGAAGTGATATACATCTTAAAATAGAAAATGTACCCCAAAATATGTTACCAAATACAAAAGGAACATTCACATTAACACACATAAAAATAAAAGTAAAAAGGAGCAGACATTCAAGAGTCCTTTATTTGAGTTTTTCAATTACCTTTAATGTAGATAAATTAGGAGAAGTTATCACTAGTGGTTAGTGAGTACTCGGTAGTTTTTATCTTTGGGTCTGCAATTACCTAGTGGAATTCAAAAAACGTAACCAATTGTTATTTTGTCAACTACTGAAGCAGAATTCATAGCTGCTACAACTTGTGTTTGCCAAGCCATTTGGCTCAAGAAAATTCTTGAAAAGATGCCTTTCAAGCAAGAAGAAACTACTATAATTTATTGTGAAATCAGTTCAACAATAAAAATGTCCAAGAATCTCACTCTACATGGAAGAAACAAGCACATATATGTCACATTTAATTTGTTAAGAGGGATTTGACAATAAGTCATTGATCTTATTTTCCGTAGAACTGAAGAACAAGCTACTGATATATTTACAAAGCCGTTAAAGTTTCCTATATTTTAGAAGTTAAGAAAGTTGTTAGATGTTTATCCTTTGAGCAACTAATGTTAAACTGAATGTTTGCACACTCAATTTAGGGGAAGAAATGTATATTAGTGAAGAGAAGTTATCCACAGTGGTTAGTGGGTAGTATTAATATTTATGATGTATGATGCATTTTTTATTTTTACTTTTATATTGCATATTTATAGGGTAATTGATTAGTTGATATACATACAATCATAGTGCAATTGTCCCTCATTCCTGATTGTATTTTAGAGCAGTATTGTTAAAACTGGTCAAGGTACTGGTATAGTGATATAGAGGTTCAACCGGTGCTTCAGTAATTAAACTGCAGTTTATAATTCATATTCATAATCTACTCAAAATTCACATAAACAAACAAATTTAAGTCTTTAACAAATTCAAAGTCTAAATTACAAAACATATATTAATCCAAAAATATCATTTAACAACCGCAAAATATAAATAAATGACACAAGTTCATAACTCACTCTACAAAGAAAATCAATTTGGAGTTTTAATATTTAACACCAATGAGTCAAAGTTGTCTCATATCGATATTATATTTTTGTACCAAATCCTATCTTCAGACAATACTCCAAGATTACACAAATGTCACTGAGATTACACACGAATGTTAGGAACCAAAATGTGTAATCTAAGTATGCATTGGAAGCATGTGCCTTGAAGTGTTGAAGAAGGGTCGGAAAGATAGGTCACCTTGTAATGAGTTTTTAAGTTTTTTTTCAAAAAAAATATATGTATAAACCGGCCGGTTTAGTGAAATACCGGCCGGTTCATCGGTTTTGACCGGTTTTGATACTGACCGGTTTTGATACTTGGCCGGTTCAACATCTGTACCATACCGGTTAGGAGACCGGTTCACCGATTTTCCGGTTGAAGCGGCCAGTACATTACGGTTTTTACATCATTGTTTTATAGTCTTGGGGTTACAAATCTGGGTACCACCCCGGTTCACATTTTCAGGTATTGAGATTGTTGAAATATATTGTATTAATGTAATTAATAGTGTATATGAATATATGAGCTTGTATTGCTGGATTAGTTCTAACTCAAGTGTTGGTGCAGCGGAAGCAATTGTTGCACAATGTTGGCAAAAAACAATCAAATAAAATGCATAGAATAAATAGAAGAGAAGAAACAAGAGAATTTGGTAACGGGGTTCAGCCAATTGTGCCTACGTCTCCAGGAGTGCTGAGCAGCTACCAATATATTATTAGAGAATAAAGATTACAAACTCTAGCACACCCATGGACCCAACTATCCATGACGTGTTTCTATCTGGTGCATATATTTGATGCACATTATAACAAGGGACCTTAGTCCAATATATAACATTGATATTCTACTCTATTCTAATGCTACGCAATATGAGACTACATATAATAACATATTTTAAACATCCCCAACAATCTCCACCTTGATTGAAATAGACAAATATCTCGCTCCTTAAGAAATCTATACAAGAATCTTCACCTTAGCGAATATATGACTATATTTTCCTCAATGTCTTATTTTCTTTAACAACTCTTCGACATAAGAGCTTGCTCCCCTTCAGCATAAGCCTTTTTGAGTATCCTTGACGATTTTACCAACAGTCTAGCTCTCCAAACTTCTAGTGCACCTTCCCATACCGCTATCTAATGGAACACGTCGCCTAGCCACCTATTGCTAGGAAGTCTTTAGATATTATGGAACCTTTACATCAAAGTTCACCAACAACCACCTTCTTCAATACTCAGCAAGCTGAACCATGGAGCTTCCTTGAAAAGCATCAGCCGCTACCACCATTGTCTACTCCGACAATCCTAGTTCAAAAGAACTATCATGCTCCACTATAAGAAATATACTCACAATGCACATTTTGCATCAATGCTAACCAATGATCGAGCCACATCCTTGCATCCAACCTAATGCACATGTCATATCCTACATCTCTACCCATACTCGTGTTACACCTTGCATCAAATCCAATACTCATGCTACACCCTACATCAAAGTCAGTCAGCGCCTCTATGCTTGTAGTGATATGCTAACAATTAATATCCATATCCTTCACTATGACATCAGAGACATGTCATTAGGATATTTTACTTCTCATCTCAAACGAGATCATTCTCTCAACATCAAGAAAGATATTGTCAGCACGTGTCTCAAGGCCAAACTCAACACCCGAGTCTATATCTTCACCTTGATCTTAATCTAGTAAATGAAGCACTAGGGTTCTGGATCAACATATATCACCTCTACCACAGTTCCGTCATGTTTTCTTCTCATTCAACTCATATACATTATCCTCACGCAGTATCTTTGACGCACATTGTCTAGCCATCACGCCTTCACCTTCTATAGCCATAATTTGTCGCTGGGTTAAGAGCCATCTACCAATTGGCTCTAATACCAATTGTTGGGAACAAGTGAGCAATCAAATAGTAAAAGAGTATAAAGAAAAGAGAATAACACAATGGATTTGGTAACGGGGTTCGACCAATTGTCCCTACGTCCCCGGGAGCACTGGGTGGCTACCAAGATTTTAATAGAGAATAATGATTAAAAACCTAGCACACCCATGACCCAACTGCCCATGGATGTTTCTATCTGATGCTTATATATAGTGCAAATTATAACAAGGGACCTGAGTCCAATATATAACATTGATATTCTACTCTATTCTAATGCTAGGCAATATGAGACTTCATATAATAACATATTTCAAACATCTCCAACATCGAGTTATTAGCTTCTAAGAACAAATGAGTTAGTTGAGGTTAGTTAGTTTTAGTTAGGGTATTTAGTTTTTTTATTTCCTTTTATATAAAAGATTCAATGTAACTTTGTATTTCGTCAATTCAAGATTCAATTCATTCATTCAATTCAATAAATGATTTTCTCATTCTTTCTTGTTTTATCAAGATTGTTCATAGCTTCTACCATTTTAATATGGTATCAAAGCGCAGTTACTCTTCTAATAGCTTCTACTTATGGCTCCATCATTCCAAGATTCACCAAACAATCATCATCATTCCCACTTTCAAGGTTATCTTCATCATCAACAAACATTGCATTTTCGAAGTTCTATGTAATGAAGAATCATTCTTGCAGCAACTTCAACATATTTGGTGGCTGTATACACATGTGAGGACTGTGATTTTGAAATTTACCAATAACTCCTTCTCATGCACCTTGCAGTGGAGCCAAAGAAGAAAATAATAACATTGCCTCTCTTGTGGTTTCTATTTCACTCTCCTCTCTTTATCGTTTGTACATCATTTCTTTCTCCTTAATCTTTCTTCTTCAAGATAACTTCTATCTATCACTATCTTCAAGAATCAGATTCAGCTTCAAGTTCTTGTATTTTGTTGTGATCCAGCTGGACCTCATCTAAAGCTTGTGAAAGTTTCAATTTTAAAGATTCATTTTCTTCCTTTTGTGCTATTTCAAGTTCTTGCTTTAAGCCTTCATTTATCTTGTGAGATTCATAGAAAGTTGGATGGGGTACAATAACTAAGGATTTTGAAGAAGCTAAAGATGTGATGGCTAAGCAGTCACAAATCTTGAAGAAGGTGGAGTTCATTGTTGCATAGGGTCATTATGTTCATGCATTGTCAAAGGCTATTAAAACCATGAAGTATAGGAGGGTCTTGGGTGACAGCATAGTTTGTGATTATAGTGACATTGTATTTTCTCTTACTTGCTTTGAGGCTCATTCTGGTTCTAAAAAGTATAGACCTACTACTAATATTTTCTTGGAAGATGGAAGATCATTGATGGAGTGTCAAAAATAAGCACTAGTTTCACTTAATAATGATTTTATGAAGTCAGGGACTGTTTACAATAGTTATCAGCTTTCTTTTCTTATTCATCATTGTTTACTCCTAATTATTTCTTTCATTTACTATTCTATTTTTCAATTACCCCTCTCATTAAACACACAACATTACTTTTAGTGTATAATTTTACATCATTGAAGTTGTATATTAGGATCAAGGTTTAGATCTATTTTCTCTCTTTCATCCATTATGGTTGGTTTGCTTCTGTCATGTAGATGGTTAAGCATTGAATGTTTAATTTTTGTTAAATAGATGGTTAAGTGTTGGATGGAATTACTTTTACTGATGGTGGTTAAGCATCGTTATTGCTCAATATTCAAATTTTAATACTGTGAGATAAGGATTCACTTATCAGCTAGAGGAGGTACTAGAGTCTATGATCGTGTTCAACACAATCATTTTAAGCTTGGAATGCATGATATATTTCAGCTTGAAGGGGTTGTTGAAATATATTTTGAACAATATTTTAGTATTTGGGTTGATTTTGTATTAGGCTAGTTATACTTAGGGTTAATTTTAGTGGTTTTAGTTACTCAAGTTTTGTTTCCATGTATATATAGTTTACTTTCATTGTAAACTATCATTCATTGAATTCAATAATGAGAATATTATTCATTCATTTCTCATTCCTTCTTGTTCATCAAGAATATCTCGCTTATCCATGACTTATACTATTTTAATATGTTGAAATATAATGTATTAATGTAAATAATAGTGTATGTGAATATGAGAGGTTATATTGTTGGGTTGGTTTTAACCCAAACTATTAGTTTCGAGTAGTAAAAGGGATTTGTTGATTAGTTATTTTAAATGTTAGGGTAGTTAGTTTTTTCTTCCTTTTATAAAAGGATTTCATTGTAACTACTCAAAAATTCAATTCATTTATTGAATGAAATTCACATCCATTTTTTGCTCTTTGATTTTTAATATTTATTCAATGAATGCATGAAATTCACATCCATTCAATTCAATATTCATTCGTGCTCTTTTTATTTGAGCTTTATTGGGTAAAAAAACTGCTTTTTTTATCTTTATTCATGGCTTGATGATGTCTTTGGCCATTGGAGTGGTCTCAAATTCAGAAAGAATGGTCAGTGTTGGGGACTATTACCCTTCTGGTTTTGAACTTTCTTTCCAAACAGTGTAAGGAAAGTGATATACAGGTGCAATAATTTTTGAGTACTTTTGATGCTATAAAGAATTGTTAGGATAAGATTTAACACCCAAATTTTTTCCAACTTAGAAATTAGGATTTCATTATAAAAATATGATGAAAATTTAAATAAAATTAAAGGCAACCTATTAGAAAATAAGAGTGAATTTAAAATTTCTTTTTATTAACATGTTCAAGATGCGGAAATGTTCAGAGTGAATTTAAAATTTCTTTTCATTAACATGTTCAAGATGAGGAAATGTTTCATATTATCATTACCCAAAAACGAGGTATCACATTTAACCTCAAAACCATAATTTATATAATTATATATTTGTTTAAGCATGTAGCTTTACAAAATCATTAAATTAATCTTAGCATAATGATTATAAAAGACATCTTGTACGCGAAAAGGATCACTCTTGTGTATTTTTCAAAAAATATAACTTATACAAAAATTAGTTCAAAATACCAAGGGTATTCCTAAATTAGAGTCAATAATCCCAATATAAACAAGATACTTAACTATATATCAGTTAAGTTCTTCTTGTCTATATTTCCATCAATGGATATTCATAGAGCAACTGCAACAAACCTGATCATACACATAGTATAGACAAAAGAAAAGACAAAGAAAAGGGAGCAAGAACCAACTACGGCGACCGCAGCGTGAAATTACGTAGAGAAATAACATTAAATTGAGACATCCTGTAACAAAACCATAAACAAACAATGTCAAACATATGCAAATGATGCATGAAGTTAGTGTTTTATACAAAAGGATATTCACATCCACAATTAATATATCTTTCATGCAATGCAATATGCAATTCACCAACCAATCACCACCAAAATTACAATACACGAAGGCCAAGATCCTAGTAGGAAAGCAACCGAGAGTACAGATATCCTCAACAACGACAAGTAACAATATCAATTGTTGTCCAATTACTTCTATCTGAGGTGCTTACGTATTAAGCCCAGTCCGTTTCAGGATTCCTCACAACCGATCATCAAATGTGCAAGGGGTGTCAGAGACTGCTTAGTTTACATGTAAGACTATCCTGGTCATACGAGTAATGAACTCGAACCCTCACTAGACTATACCACCTAAGCAATCACTCAAGGCTTCTTGACGAATCATCATCATTACCAAGCCTATTCAAATCCCAATGATAATTCTATCATTGTATCTTTCAATTTTCTCCAACTTCAATTACAAGAATGCAATGCATGTACAATAATCAAAGATAGTCCATTAAATCTTTTAATCAAGGTTTTCCAATTTTTTATTTCACAAACATCACATAAGTTAGTCGTCTCAAGCCCAATACATTTCTATCATGCCAAGTCTAATGGACGAGCTCAAGACGCTAACTTAGTATCCAAGATCATTAAGTAAAGCCCAATTCTCCCTACACTTTCAAGTGTGTGAATATCCATAGGCTCTTATCAAATTCAACCTTTCCAAAAATACAACCTAAGTTAGTAGTCTCAGCCCTAATTTCAAACTTGTGTATTTTCCAAATCAATATAACAACTAACGTAGGTATTTCTCATGTTAATACAATATTGAAGTTATATATATTTTTTGTTTCAATACCACCATACAACAATCAATAACATAACCATTGCAATTGAAATATTTCTGAATTATAACCTTGTCACAAACATTTAGCACATAAAACAATATCAATTTATCACAATACTCACATACATACAAACATAATTATGTAACAACCTTTCATGACGAAGTAATAACATAAGCGAGTACCTCTCATTATGTTACACACAAAAATGAATTCATACAAATATTTTTTTCAGCACAATCAAATAATTAAGACTTTATACATTGTCATGAAAAAGATTAAGGACTCTTACATGGAAATATGTTTCCATGACAGTTCTAAATCTACAAGACTCTCCGACTTTTAAGGGAATCGGAGAGGAAAAACTTTAATGAAATACTCTAAGACCACAATGGTCTTCTCCCTCACCTGGATTTATGTAAGCTCTTTGTCTAGCAAACAAGATTTATGTAAGCTCTTTGTCTAGTAAACAAACTAGCTCTTGTGTACTCATACATAAGCCAACAACAAAACAGACACCTAATTAAAGTCTATTCTACATCAACAACTAGCAACCAAATTAAAATAGATCAACACTTCATACTTAATAAAAGTCACTTATTTAGAAATAATTCAAGTTTGTTTGTAATAGCTTAATCTTGATATCATAAGGTTAAGAAAAAAGTGTTAATTAAGTTCACTTCAACATATGGCAATGTTAATTAAAAACTTGTGAAAGAAAACAATGCAAATAAAGACTCTTAACAATTCATCTCACCTAAGCAAAAGAAAGAAATAAAAGAAAAGAGGACTGCACGTCCATAGGTAAAATAATAAGGCATAAACAAAAGTGAGAAAAACTTGACATTGCCTCTTGGAAAAATTTACAAAATACCTTTGGTTTTTAATGCTCTGTGCATATGGCCATGTTATAAAAAGAAGACAATAAAATAGGAGGTTCACATAACTACTTGGAAACTGAATTGGAAATGTGCCTAATTGCTCTATTATTCAAAAATGTTAAAGAATGTTGTACTAAGATAACATGTGTGTATTGATGTCAATCTCACAAATACAATACCTCTTTTATCTTATAAGTCTATCAAATGTTAGTGTGGCAAATTAACGAATTCAAGAAAACGGCACATACAGTGTCCGCAAGAATCAAAAGGAAAAGAAAATATGGCTTTTGTTCTCTATTATCTAACAAGTGACAACTCATTTTTTTTTAAAGAAAACAATTGAAAAACATGGGTTAAGTTTCCCAATGGAAGAATGTTCTAAAGGCACTATGTATTTTCAAGCAATAAAAGACATAAGACTAACAAAAGAAGATTGAATAATAATAAACCTTGGGAGGAAGAGATATGAGGTATGACAAGTTCTGCACTTATTGTTTCTCTCTCAGCAGCGGCGGCACAAAGGTTTGAAAGGGAATACAAATCTTTTTTTTAAGTGATAGTACTCATAGATATAGACTATTTCTAGGTTAACTTGGAAAACACTATTAAATTGATGATAATATTATATATAACAAAAACCAACACACCTCATTATAATAAGGCTAAAGCAAATACGGAAAATTTACAGATGTGGTGTACCTTGACCGAAAAATTACGATTTTGGTGCACCTTTTAAAAAAATTACAAAATTAGTGTAGTTTTATACAAATCGGCAATGGAATTGCCGATTTATGTATTTTTTTCTCTCTCCTCCCCCAAAATCGGCACTGGGGAGGGAGTTTTATTAAACTATATTTTTTTTAAACTCCCCACTAAATCGTCAATAGGGGGAGATTTACCTTTTTTATTTTTTTCTCCCCTAAATAGGCAACCAGAGAGCTTTTGATTTTTTTTTCAACTTGTAGGAGTTATATTATTAGTTTTAGGGTTTAATTTTTCAAACACAAATCCTAACAATACACAACATAAAAAATTTTGTCAACCCTAACCCTAATAACAGAACACAATAATGAAAAACACACATAATATTTTAATTATCAATTCAATGATCTTATTAAAATATTATGTGTGTTTTTCATTATTGTGTTTTTCATTATTGTGTTCTGTTATTAGGGTTAGGGTTGACAAAATTTATTATGTTGTGTATTGTTAGGATTTGTGTTTGAAATATTAAACCCTAAAACTAATAATATAACTCCTACAAGTTAAAAAAAAATCAAAAACTCTCTGGTTACGTATTTAGGGGAGAAAAAAAATAAAAAAAAATATAAAAGGTAAATCTCCCCCTCTTGACGATTTAGGGGGAGTTTAAAAAAATATAGTTTAATAAAACTCCATCCCCAGTGCCGATTTTGGGGGAGGAGAGAGGAAAAAAATACATAAATCGGCAATTTGTATAAAACTGCACTAGTTTTGTAATTTTTTTAAAAGGTGCACCAAAACCGTAATTTTTCGGTTAAGGTGCACCACATCTGTAAATTTTCCAAGCAAATACTATACATGTATCCATGAATAGTCTTACAGAGGCATAACATGAAATTTAATATCATTTAATATATAAGATATTTTAATTCATAAGATAGGATTGTCATAACAATAATAAGATAACCATTGTTTACTTAGTGCTAAAGGTTAAATTGATAATAATATATGTTATTAAAAATATTTTAAGATAAACATAACGACTCAGATCAAAACAAGATAATATTACCAAAATAACTAATATCAACTATATTATTCGATAAATTATTTATCTACAGATAAATACTCATAAAATGTATTTAATACAAATCTACAATATATTACAAGAATACGTGAATACCTTAATAGTCTAATAAAGTGGAACTTCTATCCAAAAATATGTTTTTGAAACAAAGCTAATTCTTAGAAGATAAAAATTCACTTAACTACAAGATAACTAATGAAGTAAGTTATTTAATCATAAACTTATTAGATAAACATTTAAAGATGTACGACTAATCTAAAAATCATATTTATTTTTAGATAAATCTACAAAAGTAAATCAGTTCACTCACATATTAAAAGAATAGAAAATTGAGGACGTTACAATCCTTCCCCTAATAAGAAATTTCGTCCCCGAAATTTGTTAGGTTATTCTAAGGGTAATAAGATTTTATATGTGTGATTAGACACAAGATACACACAATCAAACACAAACTCCATCATAAAAAAAATTAAGAGAATTTAGTTGTCAATCACTAGGGCGAACCACATACAGGTTGATACAACATTGGAAATTCAAGAACTAACATTTGATCAAATTGAAGATGTCAAGATAAGGTTGATACAATATGGGGAATTCAAGAACTAACATTTGTTCAAATTGAAGATGTCAAGATACAACAAAAGGATGTGAAGACACAACTTGAACAAAATTATTATTACGAGTACAAAATTTACCAATTATTTATTAAGAAAACTAGATCTCAAGGATCTATCAAGACAACAATAAATCTAGACTATTAGAAAAATTTGAATTAAAAATACTAGGATATTTTTGTAATTGTAATCAATATGGAAAGAGATTAAATTTTCATAACTCATCATTCACAAGAGTGTAAAAGATGTTAATCAATGTGAGAATAGTTAAATGAACACAAACTAGATAGAAATAGAAACATTTCACTTCACACATGTCAAATAGTCATAAAAAATTCAAGAAATTTTCAAATTTACATTTGTCACATTACATTGAGAGAGAAAAGAAAATATTCATCAAATAAATAATCATCTAGGCATACAAGGATTTTTAAAATTCAAAGAGCAAAACAAAACGGTCATAAGTTACCAATTCAAGATTACATTCCCATATTTAAAATAGGATGTGATAGAAGGAATTTTGATATCTTATATATTCAATTTGAGACATAATGACAACATACCATACCAAAAATATAGATTTCATTATCATGATAATTGAATATTCATAAATATCATTAGAATGACATGCAGTAAATACAAACAACGAAAGTACAATTTGAAAAGACAATTTTAGAACTCAAATACCTATATCAAGTTTAAAAATGAAATTCTAGAATATACTCAAAGAATTATACAAAATTGTTCTTATCTTAGACACAATTATCTGCAAAAAGGCTTGGAATTCTCAATATCAAACAAAACTAATGTTGAGTGGAATACTACAATTCAACCAAGGGGACTTTTGAAAATTGATTAGATAGAAGACCTATCTCAATCACCTTATAAGAGTAAGGGGTTAAACACATTTAATTCATAAATGAAATTTTTTTTAAACGATCAAAAACAATTAATCATGCATGAAATGGATGTGAAGGCGTAGACCACAAGGTTTACAAGAGACTAATTGGTTCAAAAGTTACATACTAACCATAAGAATAAGATTCTTAAACTTTATTACATATAGATATATATGTATAAAATCTCTCAATTATATATATAAATATATAGAAGATGTTGATGCACATAAGAAAAACTGAAAGTACAGTACCTATCCATATGTTAATATACGTTACAATTATATTAGATAGTGTTAATATTCAATTTTAAAATATTAATTAATATAGAAGATATAACAAAATGTGCAAAGGTAGTATCAATAATTTAGCTAATTTAATTACCATTACTTATGGAGAGGATGTAAACAAAATTATTTTAGCAATATCTCACTAAAACTAAAGTGGCACCATAGCAAAAGTTCATTATTGCAGCTTGGACATATATACATATCTAAAAGGCACAAACATATTTTTTCCCTATCATTATACCTTTATTATCATATTTCTTATAATGAATCAATTTTGGTTACCAAGGGTTTAGAAAGTCACTTCGAAGTATGATCATATATAAAAATTCCACTTTTATACAAACATACTCTTCAGGTGGCGTGTAAGTACCTTAACCCAATACAATCCATACTTTAAACTAGAAATCTAATTTTATTATAAATATATAAAACTTGTGCAAGCAATAAAGGTTCAATTTTGGCAACTCATGAAAACAAAGATACAAGACGTTGCCTCCTCAAAATACATCATGTACCTTTCTTTTTCTTGTTTTTTTTTTGTAATTTCCTTTTTGCTTTACTAACACAATATTTCAAAACCATTAAAGAATTATTAGTAACATTCTATAAACAATATTCATTTACATGTTAATATCACTCAATTAAATTACTTATTCTATTATTAGAATGATACTAAATTTATTGTTCCAGAATTCATGCCTCTATGATAAAATGGAAGGACAACATCAATCAATTTAAAATAGATATATTACAATTACACTATAGAACAAGTTGTACACAAGCTTATCATATAAATTCAATTACTAAATTTTTATATATTACAAGAAAACATATGCTAAAGAAGTAATCAATATGTACAAATTTATTTCAAGGAAAAGAAGGTAGAGCATGTGATAGAAAACCTTCACAAAAGAAATACATACTATATAATAAAGAGGTGGAATTAGCCAAAAAAAGAAAATTAATAACAAAGTAAAACTCCACATCACAAGATTATGCATGTGTTTTAGCCATAGGAAGGACAAAATGATTAAATAAATATTTCAACCAGGAACGTTTATGACCGTAAACATCACAACACACATGGGATTTAATGATATATATATAAAATAAATACTTTGATCCAGAACACCAAATGACAATGCAAGAGAGAGAACCAGACTAAGAAGTGAAATAGCTCCAGTGAACACAAAATAAAAAAAGAGCCACACACAAAAAGTTATCATATGCTAATCCATCACATGTCCAATGATCATGACGAGAAAATCCTCATAAATTTAAGTCGTTACTTAATCTTTCACAAACAATTGTCACTTTCATTACAAAAAGACATTACCTCATTGGGTGAGGTTGAAATCATAACAAAACACGTAAACAATCACACCAGAGTAACACAGAGAAAGGGTATATGAGGCCATACCCCAAGCCAGATAGGAAGGACCAGCTCTGATACCACTATTTTAACATCCCGTTTTTTTACAACTTAGAAATTAAGACTTCATTACAAAAATATGATAAAAATTTAAATAAAATTAAAGGCAACCTGTTAGAAAATCAGAGTGAATATAAACAAAAATTCATTAACATGTTCAAGATGCGGAAATGTTCAATATTATCATTACCCAAAAATGATGTATCACATTCAACCTCAAAACCATAATTTATATAATTATCTATTTGTTTAAGTATGTAGCTTTACAAAATTATTAAATTAATCTTAGCATAATGATTATAAAAAACATCTTGTATGCAAAAAGGATCACTCTTAAGTATTTTTCATAAAATATAACTTATACAAAAATTAATTCAAAAGACCAAGGCTATTCCTAAATCAGAGCCAATAATCTCAATATAAACAAGATACTTAACTATATATCAGCTAAGTTCTTCTTGTCTATATTTCCATCAATGGATATCCATAGAGCAACTGTAACAAACCTGAACATACACATAGTATACACAAAAAAAGACAAAGAAAAGGGAGTAAGAACCAATTATGGCGACCACAACGTGGAATTACATAGAGAAATAACATTAAAATGAGACACCCTATAACAACACCATAAACAAACAATGTCAAACATATGCAAATAATTCATGAAGTTAATGTCTTATATAAGAGGATATTCACATCCACAATTAATATATCTGTTATGCAATGCAATATGCAATTCACCAACCAATCACCACCAAAATTACAATACCCGAAGGCCAAGAACCTAGTGGGAAAGCAACTGGGAGTACAGATATCTTTAACAATGGCAAATAACAATATCAATTGTTTTTCAATTACCTCTATCTGAGGTGCTTACGTGGTAAGCTAGTCCGTTTTAGGATTCCTCTCTACTGATCATGAAATGTGCAAGGGGTGTCAGAGACTACTTAGTTTGCATGTAAGACTATCCTAGTCATACGGGTAATGAATCCGGACCCTCACTAGACTATCCCACCTAAGCAATCCCTCAAGGCTTCTTGATGAATCACCGTCATTGTCGTCCCTATCCAAATCTTAATGATATTTCTATCATCGTATCTGTCCATTTTCTCCAACTCCAACTACAAAAATGCAATGCATGTACAATAATCGAAGTTAGTCCATTGAATCTTTTAATCAATATTTTCCAATTTTTTATTCTCACCTAAGTTAGTCATCTCAGCCCCAATGCATTTCTATCATGCCAAGTCCAATGGACGAGCTCAAGATGCTAACTTAGTATCCAAGATCATTAAGTAAAGCCCCAATTCTCCCTACACTTTCAAGTGTGTGAATATCCATAGGCTCTTATCAAATTCAACCTTTCCAAAAATACAACCTAAGTTAGTAGTCTCAGCCCCAATTTCAAACTTGTGTATTTTTCAAATCAATATAACAACTAACGTAGGTATTTCCCATATTAATACAATAATTAAGTTATATATATTTTTTGTTTCAATACCACCATACAACAATCAATAACATAACAATTGCAATTGAGATATTTCTGAATTATAACCTTATCACAAACATTTAGCACATAAAACAATTATCAATTTATCACAATACTCAAATACATACAAACATAATTATTTAACAACCTTTCATGACGAAGTAATAACATAAGCGAGTACCTCGCATTATGTTACACACAAAAATGAATTCATACAGATATTTTTTTTCAGCACAATGAAATAATTAAGACTCTAAACATTGTCATAAAAAATATTAAGGACTCTTACATGGAAATATGTTTCCACGAGATTTCCTAATCTACAAGACTCTCCGACTTTTGATGGAACCGGAGAGGAAAAACTTTAATGAAATACTCTAAGACCACATTGGTATTCTCCCTGGATTTATGTAAGCTCTTTGTCTAGCAAACAAACTAGCTCTTGTGTACTCTCCTTCAACTTCGGGATCTACTCTCATACATAAGCCAACAACAAAACAGACACCTAATTAAAGTCTATTCTACATCAACAACTAGCAACCAAATTAAAATAGATCAACACTTCATACTTAATAAAAGTCACTTATTTAGAAATAATTCAATTCTGTTTGTAATAGCTTGATCTTGATATCATTAAGTTGAGAGAAAAGTGTTCATTAAGTTCACTTCAACATATGGCAGTGTTAATTTAAAACTTGTGAAAGAAAACAATGCAAATAAAGACTCTTAACAATTCATCTCACCTAAGCAAAAGAAAGAAATAAAAGAAAAGAGGAGTGCACGTTCATAGGCAAAATAATAAGGCATAAACAAAAGTGAGAAAAACATGACATTGCCTCTTGGAAAAATTTACAAAATATCTTTGGTTTTTAATGCTTTGTGCATATGGCCATGTTATAAAAAGAAGACAATAAAATAGGAGGTTCACATAACTACTTGGAAACTGAATTGGAAATGTGCCTAATTGCTCTATTATTCAAAAATGTTAAAGAATGTTGTACTAAGATAACATGTGTGTATTGATGTCAATCTCACAAATACAATACCTCTTTTATCTTATAAGTCTATCAAATGTTAGTGTGGCAAATTAATAAATTCAAGAAAATGGCACATACAGTGTCTGCAAGAATCAAAAGGAAAAGAAAATATGGCTTTTGTTCTTTATTATCTAACAAGTGACAAGTCATTTTTTTAAAGAAAACAATTGAAAAACATTGGTTAAGTTTCCCAATGGCAGAAGGTTCTAAAGGCACTATGTATTTTCATGCAATAAAAGACATAAGACTAACAAAAAAAGATTGAATAATAATAAACCTTGGGAGGAAGAAATATGAGTTATGAAAAGTTCTCCACTTGTTGTTTCTCTCTCAGCAGTAGCACAAGTGTTTGAAAGGGAATACAAGCCGTTTTTTTTAAGGGATAGTAATCATAGATATAGAATATTTCTAGGTTAAGTTAGAAAACACTATTAAATTGATTATAATATTATATATAACAAAAACCAACACACCTCATTATAATATATAATATATTATAATAAGGCTAAAGCAAATACTAGACATGTATCCATGAAAAGTCTTACAGAGGTATAACGTGAAATTTAATATCATTTAATATATAAGATATAGCAATTCATAAGATAGGATAGTCATAACAATAATATATATGTATATAATAAGATAACCATTATTTACTTAGTGCTAAAAGGTTAAATTGATTACAATATATGTTATTAAAAATATTTTAAGATAAACATAACGACTCAAATCAAAACAAGATAATATTATCAAAATAAATAATATAAGCTATATTATTCGATAAATTATTTATCAATAGATAAATACTCATGAAATGTATTTAATACAAATCTACAATATATTACAAGAATACGTGAATATCTTAATAGTCTAATGAAGTGCAACTTCTATCCAAAAATATGTTTTTGAAACAAAGCTAATTCTTAGAAGATAAAAATTCACTTAACTATAAGATAACTAATAAAGTAAGTTATTTAATCATAAACTTATTGAATAAACATTTAAAGATGTACGACTAATCTAAAAAAATCATATTTATTTTTAAATAAATCTACAAGAGTAAATCAGTTCACTCACATATTAAAAGAATAGAAAATTGAGGGCGTTACATAAGATGGATGAAGATATCAACAATTTTAGATAAGGATAACAAAACTCTCTCATATAGTATGTCACTAACTTGTTTTTCACATATGAGACTCTCTTCCAATCAAGAATTCAACTTCATTCAGTGATGAACCAATAATAATCTTTTGGAAGGATTATAAATATTGTCTACCATCAATTACTTTTATTTCATTCATACTTTATTCCTTACTCCTCTCACATACAACATCATTATAGTGTGTTTTTTATGTCAATGAAGCTGCACATCAGGATTGAGATTTTGATCCATTTTTCTTTTTTCATCATTAATGGTTGGTTTGCTACAGTTAATGGTGGTTAAACTCAAATATAGTGTCCATAGTGGTTAAGCAAAGATATAATTTTTGTCATGGATGGTTAAACGTTTAATGATATAGTTTCTGTCATAGGTAGTTAAGTGTTGTTATTGCTTTAAATCAATTTCAAGCTTGGAGTTTAAAATTTCCACTCTCCAACTTCAGGGGTTGTTGAAATATATTGTATCAATATAAATAATAGTGTATGTGAATATGTGGGTTTGTATTGTTGAGTTAGTTCTGCTTCTAAGAACAAGAAGGTTAATTGGGGTTAGTTAGTTTTTGGTTAGTGTAGTTAGTTTTTTCCTTCCTTTTATATAAAGGATTCAATGTAACTTTGTATTTAATCAATTCAAGATTCAATTCATTCATTCAATTCAATATTAATTCAATGAATGATTTTCTCATTCTTTCTTGTTTTATCAAGATTATTCGTAACTCTTACCATTTTAATAATAGAGATCACCTATGTTTCTCTTCTACCAACAAAGAATAAATGTGGTGTATAATTGGTCAGATTCTCCATTCAAATCTAAGGATAAAATCCTTCATATATATAGCTCCAAAAAAGTGGCTATCATTTGTTTTTGTAAAACTAAAATTATTACTTACTCTATGAACAATGAACTAATCACTTTTGAGATGCATGATTGTCTCTTCTAACAAATGTTGTTCTCATGAATCGAACATTTGACATTTTGATCTATCCGAATATTCAGTAATGTCTTACACAACTAGACTAACAAATTGGTACAATGTCTATCATTTTTATAGAATAGTAAGATTATTCTGTAAAATTCACAAGTGGAAGTCAAAATGAGGTATTAGGCTGTTAGCTTATGCCTCTAATGTACTTGATATAAAGGTGTGCATGAGTGCAGTTTCACTTAATCTATAATACGTATCAACTTGAGAAAAAGAAAAGATAAATCAATGTGAACTTCTAACACTACACTATTATATTGGATCCCTAGTGTTATCCAGGAACGTCTGAATATAGAGTGTTTTTTTGTTTTATTCTTTGTTTTATGTAAAATATTATCGACAAGAGGGAAAGGATCAAGTTGCTTGTCCATTATATTCCTCTTGTTTTGACTATAATATGATATTTGGATGTTGGATGATAGTGATATCGAAGTTGAAAGAAATAAAAAAAGAAGAAAGAAACTTGCAAACGAAACTAATCTTTGAATAACGTAGTATTTCATTGATAATTCAAGATATTTGGAACTTGGATGTTTAGAATTTCCTTTGGCTGTGATAAATTTGGGAATAGCACAAACACTGAATTCAAGTTATTTTAAATTCAATCATTACTTAATTTGATTGAACAAGTCAAACTATAATTTTAAAGGAAAGGATAATGAGATTTTAGTGTATTCACGTTCCCCATCATGTAAGAATTGCTAATATTAGAGGTATAACACAAGTATCTTAGTCTAGTGATGTAAGACTTCATTAGATTCACAAGATAATTAAAGTGCAAAATGTTTAATTTTTTAGAATGACATTTATTAGAAATGGTAGTTATATATCCTAAAAGTGATTAATTCATTGCTCAAAAGAATGAAAAAATACCATTGGATAATACAAAAAAACAACCAAAAGATATCTTAAAGGAAAGAATATTAGCATGTCATGTGAGGGTTATTAATAATAGAGGCGTGAAAAATCCTCTTTCCTTTAGGCCTTTACAAATATGTCTAAAGGTAAACATAATCCAATAATTGATTTTCCTCTCGAGACAACATTGTTTTGATCTTTTTTTTAAAATTGACCGTGTTGTCGATTTATATCTATTTGGAAACTTAACTAATCATATTAGTGACTCAGACTCGTGAAGCATTCGGTTCCCTATCAGACTGGTTGATGCTAGGCTAGTTAAACAAATTCCAACCTATTTACCCAGGTTTTAATTATATATCTAGCTCCAAACTTAAATAATCATAAGAAAAATCTCAAATTCACAGTGTTGCGTGATTGAAGAGAGGATACTTATTAAAATAGCCAACAAAAAAGAAGGGCTAAAGCTAAAGATGGGCCACGCTGTAGCTATCACATAAGGAATGGACTGACAAGATGATAGAAAAAAATGTGTTCTATTGTTGTTTTGTTAGTACTATCCTCAATTATGTAGAATTGTTGTTTTGTTAGTACTATCCTCAATTATGTAGAATAAAATTTTAATATGTTGTTTAAATTTTATTGGTTATATTTACCTAAATATTTTCACATGATGGTACAAGTTTTAGAAAAATTAATGTAGAAAGATATGTGTATTTATGTTTTTTATTGCTATCATTTAAGATTAATATTAATTAAAAATAAAATTTAGTATGTTGCTAAGATTTTATTAATTGTATGTATATATATTAGTGTGTACAGACACTTCATGTCTACTGGTCAGTATTATATAATATTACGTATTTAATTTTTATATACTTTATTTTGAGAATTTGAATGTATTTGTTGCGTTTGATGTACTTTATATTATAATTTTGTGTATTTATGATAATGTTCTATTTAATATGAAAGATGTAGTTAAATAATATATTGGTAATGGTTATTTATGATTATATAATTTTTTATAAGAATTAAATAATATTAAGAAAAAAGTAGGAAATGAAAATTACACCATTATAGAAAGAGTAAATTACACTGACACCCTTGAGTTTTAGCGAAATTACACAAATCACTCATCACTTTTCTACCCCTACACAACCCCTGATTTTTATACTTTCATTACATTAACCACCCTTGTATAAGAAATAAGTGTGATTTTTTGAACAAAAAATGTTATAAATGCAATTAAGTTAACAAAATATGCTATACTATGGAGACAAGTCCAAATAATATATGATTTGATACCTCTTTATTATTTTTGGTTCGTTACGATATAATATAAGAGCGATTTAAACAATATCTCTTTAGAATTGTTGATGCATTTTGTAGCAAAAATAATAAAGATACATTAATTTGTATATTATTTGGATGTTTCCTCACAATATACCATGTTTTGTTTAACTTAATTGCATTTATCACATTTTCTGTTTAGAAGATGACACTTATTTCTCATGCAAGAGTGGTCAGTGTAATGAAAGTATAAAAACTAGGGAATGTTTGTATAGGTGTAAAAAATAAGAGATAATTTATGTAATTTTACTAAAACTCAAGAGATGTCAATGTAATTAACTCTTATAGAAATTAGACATAATAGGCCAAGTCTTTTTAGAAACAAATATAAATCCAGGTGCCGTCATCCCATTCGCTATCTCCATTCACTACAATCTCTTAAATTCTACGCATTATTACCAAACGCCAACAAAAAATATCTCTAATCCATTATCTCCACCTACTGCTCCCTTTGACTTTCCCCATGGGCCGTTACTCACTCTTGTCTCTCCTCCTCTTCGCCGCTGTAGCAACCGCCGTCATCTCCGATCAAGCAACCGACAGCGATGATCTCCTCATCCGTCAAGTCGTCGACGACGACGACTTACTGAACGCCGAACACCACTTCACTAAATTCAAAACAAAGTTCGGCAAAACCTACGATACGGAAGAAGAGCACAACCATCGCTTCGCTGTGTTCAAGTCAAACTTGCGCAGAGCCAAGAGACATGCCAAACTCGACCCCTCCGCCGTGCACGGTGTAACTAAATTCTCCGATCTTACTCCGAGGGAGTTCCGCCGCCAGTTCCTTGGCCTTAAGCGCCGTCTCCGTTTACCGGCTGATGCTCATAAGGCACCTATCCTTCCTACCAATAACCTCCCTGAGGATTTTGACTGGCGTGATAAGGGAGCTGTCACTGGCGTCAAGGATCAGGCATGTTTTTCATAGCTTATAATAATATATGTGACTGTCCCTTGTGGTGAAGATTTATACACATTTATTATATTATTACATGATGATTAAACATGAAGCTCTCACTGCATATATTTTTGTTATTAAATTAATAAGAGTCAACGTTGATTTTAGTCTCTGAAATTATAAGCAGGTCCATCCATTAACGTATGATATTATAAAATTCTCTTAATTTTATAAATTAAAGTTTAATTTTCTGAAGTAGAACCTATTGTTTTAATCTTTACAATTATAAGCATCAATCATTTGAGATGTTTTGTTTGTATTACTAAGAGTATCCTCACATTTTTTGGTAATGAACTAATCCTTTCGGGGTTCGTGGTTACCCTTCCCAACAAGGGTTACTCTCAGGAATCGAACTCTCGACCTTGGGATATCCAGTGGGACCTTACTCCACTAGACCAACTCCTTGTTGTTGCATATGAAACATCATATGAGATGTTTAAGTTGCAAAAGTTTTGTTCTTAGGTCAAATATGTTATTAGAATATATAATTTTTAAAGTGTTTATAACTCAAGACTAATATGATAATGTTTAAATTTGTAAGCACCGGCCACACCATGTAGTTTAATTCCTGAAGTCAAATATGTTTGTAGTTTATATAAATTTGAAGGAAGATCGGCATCAATTTCAGTATGAAGGGGACGTTTGGTGTTAAGATTATTTTTAGGAGTAATATACGGAGGAAGGTGTTCAACATCAATATAAGCTGTTCTCTACCACTGTTTTTTGAATTATATAAAACACTGAATTTTTTGAAGTTGGATTTTTGCACGTTAAAATTATCTAACAATCTGATAATCAGATTATTTTCAAATATGAACCAAAGACAACTATTTTAAAAGGTGTTAGTAGGACTTATTCTCTTAATAATAGTTATTCATCGATGATTTTATTTGTTTTAACCTTTTGTTATGCTGAAGTTTCATTTTTGGCTTGTATTATTAACTTGAAGTATTTGATGATCAGGGCGCATGTGGTTCATGCTGGTCATTTAGTGCCACTGGAGCGTTGGAAGGAGCTCATTTTCTGGCTACTGGCAAGCTAGAGAGCCTTAGCGAGCAACAGCTTGTCGATTGCGATCACGTGGTTAGTTTGAAGTGGAAAATTATTTCATTTATACTTAAATCAATGTTTCAAATAGTTCAGCAATTGGAGTCAAAACAATTATCAGCGATACTCTAATGTTCCCTTTTAGAGCTAGGTTTTGAAGGGCAAGGAAGGGAACATGATGACTTCAAATCCATCTGACAAGTGTAATTCATGACTTTGAAGTCTTCGTTTTCCCTTTATTCTCCTCCAAGACCCAACTCGAAAACAAATCATAAGGATTTGTTTGTACGTTAGTTTTGGAGGAAAAAGAATAGAAAGGAAAAACTTCAGAGTAATTTCACAAGCGTATTTTCATGATTGTGAAGCTTTTCCCTTTCCTTCATTATCCTTCAAAAAACCAAATGACCATAAATTGAAGTATGTTCGGTTCACTGTTTGTCATATAAACTACAATTTTGAAACATTAGTTGAGAGTTGAGAGTTGAGACTACATCAAACTCCATTGCTAAACCAAGAATTAACTTATCTTTAATCGGTGCATGAGATATGCTCATATTTAAGTGCAGAAGTAACATAATTGTTTCGAGGCAGCATTTAAGAATCTTACAAGTTGTAATGAAGTTTCTGTGCATGTATAGGGACATGATTCGGTCATGGTTTTGATATGTTATTGTATAACAAAAACTTAATGTGACTTATGTGTTCAGTTTTTGAGAAATTAGCCATAAGCTTCCGAGGAATGCAGTAAAATTAATCACAATCATATATGTTAGAAGCATAGATCATTTATGGAGAGCATTATCAATTAACAACGATTGATTTTACAGTGTGATCCAGAAGAATATGGAGCATGTGACGCAGGTTGTAATGGTGGGTTGATGAATAATGCTTTTGAGTACATACTTCAATCTGGGGGAGTACAGCGAGAAAAGGACTATCCTTACACCGGAAGAGATGGCAAATGCCATTTTGACAAAAGCAAAGTTGTTGCTTCAGTGTCAAATTTCAGTGTTGTATCTCTTGATACGGACCAAATTGCTGCAAATCTAGTGCATAATGGCCCTCTTGCAGGTATTGAATTGCTTGATCTCTCCTTTTCTTTTTAAAAGACCGAGACCGATTAAATGGCAAATTAGAGAAATACTGAGTTTTGCTTTGCTTGGTACAGTTGCTATCAATGCTGTCTATATGCAGACATATATCGGTGGTGTCTCATGCCCTTATATCTGCGGGAAACATCAGGATCATGGTGTTCTTTTGGTGGGTTATGGAGCTGATGAATATGCTCCTATTAGGTTGAAGAAGAAACCGTTCTGGATCATAAAGAATTCATGGGGGGAGAACTGGGGAGAGAATGGATACTACAAGATCTGCAGAGTTCGGAATATATGTGGAGTAGAGTCCGAGGTCTCAACTGTTGCTGCTATAAGTACATCCAGCAATTAAATACAAGTGCCTGCCTTATTATTGTTGTTGTATGACACTAGACTATTGGGGTTTATGTAAAAAACTACATCCTTTGGTACTGGTAAAATAATCTCTATATAGGAGCAGGAAACTGTTATGCATATGTTGTTTATGTATTATATATTATGTAATTCTATATGCATGTCAATCCAGTTATCAACAGTTAGATTGGTTAGTAAATGACTTGGAAAACTTTCAGTGTACACTGTACAATATAATTGCCTGCTAATATTTTTTACTGCATATATTGTGGAATTTCTGTGTAACTTGATTGAAAACTTGCTGAAGAGATTGCGTAAAAAATCTGGTAATAAAATGATTTCTAGCACAAGTGGCATCGACAGAACCAAATGTAAAGTGAGTAATTTTATTAGTAGTGTGTAACAATTTGCAGTAAAAGGAATAGCCTAAGGTGAACAGAACTAGGAAACTAGTTGAGTGGCGAATATGATTGAGTTGAAGGTGAAGTTAGGATTGGCCATATGGAGAGTTTATAGGAGAATAACTGAAAGGTGATGTGCTAGATATAATGTGTAGAAAAAAGGAAATGTGTGTATGCCAAAATGGTGCATCATGATTACACCACTTTTAGGCTATTAGTCAGCTAATGGCAAAGAGGGTGAGCTTAGTATAATGATACGGTTAACAACCTCTTATCGGAAATCGATTCCCTTGAAGGGTGGTGGTTGATTTTTTCTCCCCACCTATGATCCTGCCTTTTAAACATCTCTCCCAACCAGACTCTATGTCAAGTACTGCATTACAAACCTTAAGAAGTATAAGAAAGGAAATGTGATAACCATAAGATTGGGGAAAAGCATAGAGACTGCATGAAAAGTATTATATGTCTTCCCCTATAAGGTGTGATTTTTCAGTCACATGATGCATATACAAAATGATAGGGAACTAGCACAACTACATATTTCTATTCTAGAAGGAAATCAATTAATTAAGGAGAAATAAAATTCTGGATAAAATATTTCATTACTTAGCTGCTACAGCAATAACAGTCCTGTATAATAGGAACAGGCAAATTAAGTTAACCATTATTTTTCTTGGGCTAAACAATTCAGACCCGAATTGACATAATTAAAAATGACTGAAATTGAAATTAAAAGTTTGAACAAAGTCAACAAGCCAAGTGGGCCTTTGCCTATTTCTCTTGGACGCTGGTTGTATACCAACTCTTTCTTAAGAATTGGGCTGCTATCAACAAACTACAAACTTCAACAGCATTAGGCATGACTGAATTGAAATAAATACTATCATATATCCCATTATGCACGGGACAAAAAACAGGTACTGCATGATTAAGAACATATATCTTACCCATGAATTAGTATAGTTAAAATTACATATATTATCCCGTGTGTTCATATAGTTAAAAATATACATGTTTCTTGAGCTTTCGCATGATTCAAACCGCTCAAAGACATAAGTAAAATAAATGATGATAATATTGTCAAATTTCATATTGAATCAAAATTCATGTAATAGTAGCATAACAAACATTGAGGATACAAAATAATTGGAGAGTTAAAAGTTTAAAATACAAAATGATCATTGATCTTCTTGAACACTATAATATAAACAATAAAAATCTAAAATTGTAGGAGGGAGTTTGAACTTTAAACGAATGAATAAACATATTAGCACCAGTACATAGAGAGGGCAAATAGTACTTCCGAGATGAAAAATTTATTAAAAGATAGTTTCGGTGGAATAAAAATAAATAAATTGATTGAAAAAAGATACATTTGATCTTGAGAAAAATAAACTAATAAATGATGATTTCATTCAGAAATAAATACATTTAATACAAATACTAATAATAAATAAATAGACGTATTGAAAGAATAAACTTATAAATATAACTTTATTATTAAAGACGTATTATAAACATGTTATTATCTAAAAAACTAATAAATATGTATTACAAATAATTTGTATTAATTTCTTATACATATGTAATAGATAGAATGAGAAAATGGTAATAATAAATGCTAAATAGATTTTCTTTCAAAAATAAAATTTGAAAGGAAACTTTTTTAGGAGGTTGAATGAGTTAAAATATTAGAAAGATTTTTTAATAATTTTTTTTTAAAAATGAAAAGTTTAATATGTTTGAGTGAGATTCCTAGATGAGCTGACAAGTGACGAGTATCAAATGTTACAATATGTTGATATGCATTGAAAAAGAAGGATCACATGAACTAATAGAAGGTCACATGATACAATATGTGAGAGTCTATGATAAGAATATAGACATGTTCTGAGGAGAAGTTAACAATTGTGACGAGGAACATTTTTTTGCTATGTATAGGTAATAGATTACACACATTCAATAAACTGTTCTCGTAGGGATTGAAGCAAATGCAGGCAAGTCTAAGGAGTTCAAATTCTGTTACTAGCAACAATTCTATTTTTTTCACAATAGATTCAAATTGATGCATGTTGAAACATATAATTCCAAGTTCAGCTGACTCGAACATCACTTAGCACGAGACCAAGGTTAGAAGATTCAGCATGTAAACCATGTCTAGGATCATATCATCTGATTTTTCATTTCAAGTTTTTAACCACTCTTCCTATCGAACAATAGTCGTATATCACTTTAAATTATTAATTAATGAGAAAATAATGTATACATTGATAATATATGAGTTGCATACATTTTCATTATAAAATCTATTATTTATATTTAATTGTTATTGAATTTTCAAAAAAAGAGAAATACAAATGAGTAGTGGTTACGTATAAATATTTGCACTTTTAGTGCATGAATATTACCCTCTTAATTAAGAGAAAAAATGTATATATTGATAGTGTATGAGTTTTATATACTGTTATTGTGTCATTCACCTACCGTTGATATTTAATCATAGTTGACTTTTCAAAAAATGTAATCCAAATGGATGCCAAATAATATAATCTTTATGTATAAATCTTTACATTGATATTAACAGTATATAAATTTTATATTAATATAAGATCAAATGTTAGTGAACGTTGAAATTGAACACCACATTCACATAAAGAGAACCTTTTAGAAAAGAAATCATGTCTGCAATATTTCTATATTGCACGCTTTAATCCAGCAAAAATGCCTTCATTTAATACATTAAAGTGGTCCATTATTTAACTTCTCTTTTTGTTTTTTATTGGGATGAAAAGTATATAACCATATATAGATGTATATTGTTATATTTCCTTTATCGTAAGAGCATTGTTACTAATAAATATAAAATGAGTAAAATTAACATGCAAAATTAAATTCAACAATTTTTAATGTGTTAAATACAATACAAAATTATAAAGATTTAAATATAGGTCTACGGCCACGGCTACAACTTTAATGTTTTGGAAGTCTATAAAATTGTATCTCAACTTTTATAATAATTCAAAATATCTGAAGTTTGAAAGTTTCTGAAACTGATAGTGCAATCACAATCACAATTTTAAACCTAGCAAAATTATTTCTTTTGTCTTTGAAGAGTGATAAAATTTTATGTTTCCCAACTGAGTTTAGGAAGAGAAAAAGAAAGCTCCAAACTTTTTTTTCTCTTTATCATCTCCAAAATTCAACTTGCAATCAAAATATCTTTTAGCAATAAGTTGGTCTACATACTTCAGTCTCTTCAAATCCAAATTTCACATGCACTGTTGCTGCAGTACCATGTCCTGTGCCTGGCTTTGTATCTTTGGACCACATTGTAGCTGGGTAGGTAACAAGGAGAGGAGAAAACATATCCATTGTTCAAAGTTCAAACCCTAGGGTGTGACCAACATATCAAACCCTAGTTCAAAGGTCCTTTTTCTGTAAGAAAACTAAGCAATTTTTAACTGCATATGGTTTGTCCAAGAACAAAAAACACATTACATTGAAAAATAACAATCCTTCTTCGACATTGACAGAAGACAAGTTGACATGAAATGATCCGCGAATCAAGTACCTATAGTTTTGACTGGCACATGCTTGTGGCTCAACTACAAGCTTTGAGCTAATATATGTTTTCAGTTGTTAAAATCTACAACCTTAATTGACCTGAATAGTGAGTTAGTACTAATCACATCGATTAGTCTTTTCATGTTGTTAAAATCATGTTGGTTTATTACATTAATCACCCATCTCTTTTTTTGTACCTACACAAACCACATTTATTTATGTACATAAATTACACTAACTATCAAAATATCATTTCATGAGAAATAAATGTGATATTTAAAAAAAATGGAACGAATGTAATTAAGTTAAATAAAATATTTTTCATTTTTGAGACAAGTCCAAATAGTATAAGAGTCAATGTCTCCTCTATATTTTTGTTTCGTTACAAAATGCATCAATAATTCTAAGAGAATAATATTTAAATTAACTCACTCTTATACTATATATGAACCAAAAATAATGAAGAGATATGAACTCATATACTATTTAATTTAGATTTATCTCCACAATATATTATATTTTATTAACTTAATTATATTTATTACATTTTTTATTTAAAATATTATATAAATTAGAGGATTTGTGGAGGAGTAGAAAATTAACTATTGGTTTTTGAGAAAAATATAATTTACTTTAACTTTATTTGACTTTTAGAAATTTGATTATGAGAAAAATATATTTGGGAATATGAAAATAGTAGGTTATGTCAAAAACAAATTTTATCTAAGAGGAGATAAAACTGCACAATTAGGGTCCTCCTCATCATATTTTACCAATAGTGTAAAGACAATATACTCTTTAAGAGATAAAAACTTCAGATGATATACTTATTATAGACGAACACAAATCAATTAAATAATAAAAAAATTATGCATCAACTTAATTGCTTATGAATGACATACAAAAACTACGTTTTATCTATCATTTCCAACAGTGTCATGTGATCAGACTATAAGAAATAATGCCTCATACTAAAATTGTTTGATTTCCAATTTTTTCCTTTAAGCTTTTCTCACTTTATTGGAGGCAAGTAGAGATGGCAAAACTGGTCATCCTGTTTATTTTGCCCGTGTTCCTAAATGCCACAATAATTTAAGTGATCACGAGCATGCTCGAATTAACTTAACAGACAAAATTCAATGTCCTGCTAGTTTTAAAACAGACTAACGAACTTGCAGCCGGCCCACGGGCGTTGTCTAATAATAAAAAAAATTAAAAAATTCATATAATAAATAAAATTAAACTCAATAAAGTAGCTAAAAACAAAAAATTAACTGATATTGTATATAAAGTTTAATAAATCACATTAGATTACAAATTTTTTAGGGATTAAAAATCACATTACATCATAACTTATTTAAAATTTTCATATTTTTTCCTTAAATTATGTTTGTGGGTCGCCCACATTGTCCAATGGAAATGCCTGCATGCTTGGCAGACAAAACGAGCAAATAGGAAAAATTTGTGTGCCTTACTCGCAAAAAAATATGGGCTATGCGGGCGCGCATGCGGACATTGCCCATTTTGCCATCTATAGAGACAAGTTGTTGCTTAGTTTTTGTTCTTTTAGTGAACAAATTTGATCAGACTAGAGGTCTGGGTAGTGCTTCTTTCGTATCCGGACTGAAGTTCTTCAGGAATCTGGATGACTTGACTTAGACCTGCTGGTGGAAGTACTTGATAAGGTTCTCCGACGATCAAGTCAGTAAGACTATTGATGTGATGCTCGAGGGCAATAATTGAGATAGAGAAATAGAGATAGCAAGTATGAATGATAATGATAATCAATGTGTGTTACTTCCTGATGGGGAAGACCCCTATTTATAGTGGATGATGTGGTTTTGGAGAGTACTGTTGGCATGGCCGACCATTTTGACCTATTGGGGGCTGTTTTTCCCATGCGAGGTAGCATTGGCAGAGTCGTACTCTATACATAGTTGACTTGTAGCTTGTGGCATGCATGGTAGCCGTATTGTAGTTTGTCTTTGTCATGTTGGCAGGAAGTAGGTGGGGTTGTAAGGTGCACGACAGTGTGTTGTTGGCGGTGTGTCATATGGGAAATGGTCCTAGACCCGACCTGGGATATCCGATCATGAAAGGGTCTGACTTTAGGATAAGATCCTTGACCAGTCATACTCAACCTTTGTTTGGTCGGGTATGCGACTTTCTCGGACAATTAGGACGCCCGAATAACCGGGATTGGACAAATTCCCTAGTCTAGTAGTATACTCGGTAGGCGAGCATGCTGGTAGACTTTTTCTGTTTTTGTCTTGGTTCTTGGGTTATTGTTGGATGCACTTGGGTGTTTTTTGAACAAGCAATATGTGTTTTGCTTTGGGCAGCGAGGGGTGGTCCTGGACCAGCTTCGTCTATAAATATGGGAGGTTCTCCTTCATTTTCTTCACATTTGTTCTCTGAATTCTTTGCTTTTGAATCCACTCTGTTGCCGATCAACCGCGTCTTCTTTCAACTCTTCGCAAACTTCCCTCTAGGTAATCTACTTTCCCTTCTTCTTTCATAATCATGGTTCTTATTACCGACCTAGAATCTAGATTTGATGAGGTGGAGGTTATGTCTGGACCTCCACCCACTTATGTCTCATGGTCGTCTCGTTCTAGGGACCAGCTTGCTCAGGGATGGGCGGATGGCTTGACATTCCCGGCTATGCTGGCCCACTAGAGGGGGAGAGTAGTAGGAAGGGGGGTCGTTGGGATAGATCAAGCAACTTTTATAGAGAAGTGGCGTCCGGTCGTGAATGAGGAATCCAATTCAGAGTCTGATGCTTCTTCTAGTAATAGGTTGCTGATGTCGAGAACATACATGGAATGGCTGATAGGTTTCTAATCCCTGAGGGTCTGGACGACCCTGACTTCTGCTACTAATCGGTTCTTGAGAAAGTGATGCCCAATATTGTCATGCTGGTACATGTGTCAAAATGTACCGAACTACATGCTCTGTCTTCTAAAGAGCAGGTTTGCGAGGATCTTTACATGGATCGGAGGGACACTTATAGTTTCTTTATGTATGAATACTACACTCGGATGGTCGAGCTCAAAATACATGTAGATGAGTGGTATGTGGATATGCTGAACCATCTGGGGGTCGCCTCGTCTCAACTGCATCCAAATGCATAGGGATTTATTTGGGTGTTCGAGATTTACTGCTAGGTGATGAGGTTCTCTTACATTGTTCGCTTGTTCTTGTGTCGAGGATCGTTTGTCGTGGGTGCACTTGCCTTAAGTCAAAGAACAAACATGCCTTGTTCCACCTCTTCGACTCTTCTGCCAAAAATTGGAGAGCGGGGTTTTACTAGGTTGAAATCCGGGGGCAGCCCACCAATGGGCTTACGAATCCTATGTAGAGCTTTGTTTTTAGTTCTCTTGGAATGGAAACCTCCATCAGACATCAACCACAATGTTCAGTTACGCCTTTGAGAGCCTCGAAGGCCCAGAGATTGAGGCAACCCAAATCATGTTCGGATGGGTTGACAATGACTCGGTGCTATTTTGTTCGAACCTGTCTAAGGGTGACCAGGTTTTTGAAAGTCAGGTTGGTAGGTATTGAGTCATGTGCTCGTAATTTTTAGTTGTTGGCTATGTACTTATCTTTCTGCTTTTTTGCAACTGCTATGGCCGATCATTTGGATAAGAACTGATTACTGAGCTAGATCATTCGACGATTGGGATCAAGAAAGCGAGCACATGCGGAGTCGATGGCTCCCTATTCCAGTCAATTCGGGGGGAGTTCACCTTCATATTCTCGTCGTGGAGCAGAGCTTCCACCTTCTCCTCCTCTTCAACCGATCAGAGTGGGCTGGTCTAAACGGTTTTGGTCGTGCCTATGGTACCGGTAACTGTTCCTACAATGGATCCTAAACATGTGCAAGAGGCTCCTACAAAACCAGGCATGATTGTCCCCCATGTGACATTCCCTTTACTGGGGGATAAAGAAAGGCTACAAGTGTTGAAGGTCGACCTTTGGTGGGTATTTCGTCCTGCAGGCGGTCAAGATCAACCTCGTGACCGATAAGATGAAGGTCGTATTCGATGCGTCGTCCATTTGCGATATGATGAGGCAGGTCGATGCATCTTCCATCATTGCGACAACCATCACAAAATATCTTGAGGGTGAAGCCTCGATTGTCGGGCGTGGGGAAGGGGAGGCTCTTCATTTCCTCGAAATATGTCACTCTATGGAGCTGAGGAAGGTGAGGGGGCCCATGAAGGTGAGGGGAAAGGTTTGGAAGCCCAACTGATGGCTGTCAACTAGAAGTTATCCAATTTGACCAACCGATATGAAGATGACCATCGAGCTACTACGGAGGCCCAACGGGAACTAGCCAGTTCTTAGAGTGGAATGGCTAGCCTAAGGGTACACATTGAGGAGGCCAAAGGTGAGATTCATCAAATCAGCGACAAGCTGAAGTTAACAGACGAGTAGGGGCAGGTAGGTGAGGATTCCAATAAATCAACTCAAAAGGAGGTTGTTTGGTTGACTGCGGAAATGACTACCCTCAAGTTGGAGAGGCATGGGCTGGTGGCAGAGCGGGATTCCATATCGGGCCTGACAATGGAGGTTGCATTCATTGCATGGGATAATATCTACGCCCATGTTGGTCTGGTAGATCCAGGCGATGATTGGTCTTGGACATGCATCAAGGCATATGTCTAGGATGAGGAATTTTTGTTGTAGGAGGATGGTCCCATCACCAAGTTGTCGGTTCTTGGGATGAGGGAGAGGCCTGAGTGTCGTGTAATTAGTTGTAGGATTTGTAACCCTATTTTCTTATCAATGAATTTGTCCTTTTCATATGTTGGTCTTTATTTTTTTGTGAACATTTGTGCGCTTCTGACCGCTAATAATATAATATGGCAAGCTCTTTTGCTAGAAGTAATATTAACCACTAAAGATGTGTTGAATGATCATGATATTTTTGAGTAATCATGTAAATAATGTTGGTCGGGTTTAACTTTATGGCTGAAACCTCGAGCTGTATTATTCGGAGGTCAAGTACTTCGAACTCGAGTGCCTATGTTGGTCTTAAGCGACATGTTCGACTAAGAATGGATTAACTTGGTAGTTGAATAAAATGAAGTTGATCGAAAATATTAATTGGCATCAATATTTCAGCCCTGGACAATGTAGCCTTGGTCCGGGAGTAACGAATTCGAGTATGCACAAGACAACCTGGACTAGAAGAAGCAATAATTAGACCCGGTTGGAAATTTATCTAAATTTCCCCAAGGTAATGTTGTCCGAGAGGAGTAATGATTCGAAATCGGATGTAGTGATACTTCCCGTGTAAAATCTGAGTCTGGCCAAAGGGAACACTATTCGCGCCTATCCAACCATTGTCGAAGAGGTATCACTTATTGGACCACCGATCAAGGGGGACATGGTCCACACGTTGGGTGATTTTTTGACCACAATCGAAAGGTGACATAGTCCTTAATTTGACGGGTAATTGATGGCCATCGAATGGGGACATGGTCCTCACCTTGAGGGGCATTAATGTTGAGTTGTCGACCAAGGGGGACATTGTTCACACCTTGAGGGGTATTAATGTTGAGTTGTCGACCAAGGGGGATATGGTCCGCTTCTTGTGATGGTTAGTTGACCGACATCAAAGGTGGACATGGTCTGCACCATGACGGGGTATTGATGTTGAATGGTCGACTATGGGGGATGTGGTCCACTCCTTGGGATGATTAGTTGACCGCAATCGAAGGAGGACACGGCATGCGCCTTGACGGGTTTTGATGTTGAGTTGTCGACCAAGGGGGACATGGTCCACTCCTTGGGATGGTTATTTGACCGCCATCAAAGAGGGACATGATTCGCGCCTTGAGGGGTATTAATGTTGAGTTGTCGACTAAGGGGGATATGGCCCGCTCCTTGGGATGATTAGTTGACCACCGTCATAGGGGGACATGTTCCGCACCTTGAGGGGTATTGATGTTGAGTTCTCGACCAAGGGGGACATGGTCCGCTCCTTGCAATGGTTATTTGACTGCCTTCGAAGGGGGACATGGTCTACGCCTTGAGGGGTGTTGATGTTGAGTTGGTTCCTGCGATAAAACATGAAATCAACAATATCTCATTACTATATATTTGTTTCTTGTGTTAGAGGGGTTGTCCGACCACGACTAGGCCGACAATACACTTGGAGGAATAAAAGAAAAACAACTTCGGGAGTCTTGATGCTTGAGTTAACGCAACATGTATGCCACTGAGCAAGTTTTCAATTTTGGCGATCGAGGGGAGCTTGGGTGAAGAGGCCAAATGATCCTTTGGCCGCCGAACTCATTGCATAGACCGGGAGATTCCCCTTTGTAGTCTGAATGTCCATCTCCATTATGTACACTCTCTTTCTTCTTTTCGTTGTGGGTTAGTCTCCTCTTGCTGTTGGAAAACCGAAGAGGCTTATTTGATAACAGCTTTGAGCAGAACGTTTACTTCCATGGACTATGCACACCTAGTGGTTGGGAGAGAGAAATTTCATCCACAAATGTAGGGTAGAAACAACAACCTCAAGATGGTTTAGCAGTGATCGGCCCAAAATATCATTATATGTTGAGTGGCATTTTATAACCAGGAACTTGCCTTGGATTGTTTTGCTAAGGGGCTAGTCGCCGATGGTTAACCATACATGCACTTAGCCTCGTTTAGTTATGCTTTGCCTGGTGAAACCGACCAACTGCCCATCATACGGTAGTAGGTCATGGTCGCTCAGCTCCGTCTTCTCAAACAGGTCCTCAAACATTATATTAGCGGAACTCCCTTGGTCAATGAAGAGTCTTCCGACCTTCTTGTTCTTCAACTTTGCAGTGATCACCAGGGGATCATCATTTTTGCGGACGACACCCTCATAATCATGATCGTCGTAAAAGATGGGAGGAGCATGCCTATTGACTTGAGAATGTTTGGTGGTTACTTGTATGACTTAACGTACATATCACTTTTGAGCCGACCTTGAAGTGCCACCATGGTAAACCCTCTAGTAATGGTGTTAATGTCAATCGGGCTCCTCTGCCTTTGGTTGTTTGGCTGCCTCTATTTGCCCATCCCCTGCTTGGTTGTCTTCCCTATTATGCTTTATATGGAAGTATTTCATCAGAGGGTTGAGTCCTCGTGTCATGGGCAATCGTCTTTGCTGTGCTATCCCTAAAATAAAGCGTTGCACATTGCCGACTTGTTTCAATTTTGTCCTGTAACTAGGTTTACTCGTCGGTCATGTGGCCAAATGTATTGTGGTATTCACAGTACTTTGTTTGATCTTGCGCCCCTCCTTGATGTTTGGATTAGGCTTGGGGAGCTAAACTAGGTGGGCGACCATGACTTCTAGCAAAATTTTGGAGCGGGTGGAATTTAGAGGGGGTGAAAGTCGCATATTTGGGTTTGCAGGGTATCGTTGGTGTAACACCGCAAATTTTACGATTTCGAATTATAAGATTTTATTAATATTGTTATTAATTATATTTTCGAAAATGAATTTCTGGGAATTTTCGGTAAAGAATTAGACGAAACTCTAGTTGAGTTTTAGTCTTGAAATTATATTTTCAATTTGGTGGTAAATTTTAATGATTTTCGGAGACAGTCGATTCCGGACCGCTGTCAGGGCCGAATCTCACCTGGTACGGGCCACAAAGTGGTTTTTGAGTTCCGTAACTCGGAATCGAATTCCGATTGCGCTGTTGGCTTCGTATTTTCATTTCGAGTCAATATAGATCCTAAGTCCACCCATACATATTTTCTAAATATTTTTCACTCGGAATGCCGAAATCCGAAATTCTAATCGAATATTAAGATCGGGCGATTTATAATACCCGATTGAGTATTGGCCGATAATACAAGAACATGTTTATCACACGTGTCCGCGAGGTGATCATTTCGCATTGAGATGCGAGATTTGACTTCCATAAAGCAAATCTCACATCACTTTCTCAAATATCCCATGAGCTCATCATTAGCCACCCTA
>NC_032013.1:9685320-9727739 GCF_001865875.1 Lupinus angustifolius
TATATATATATAGTTAGAATTGTAGGTCAGAATACATTATTATTCAGATTCAAACTCATTCAACATTAGGTATCAAAATCTTCAATCCTAACTATTCGAGGGTCTAAAAAATAGACTGAGACTCGACCCATTAGAAATATTATCAGTAAGTACTCATAAATCCATATATCATTACCATCTGTATTCAGATTTAATGTTTGGTTTGGAGCACCTCCATCAATGACAATAAGAGAACAAAGTTTTTTACAAGTGCCTTTCCAAATACTAAATTCTAATATCAAAATCTCTTTTAAGAATATATTATTTATAATTTTGTACAATTTTTCATTCACATATTTTAATTAGAGTGAACACATAATTTAATTCCTCGAGATTCTCGCTTATAACAAATTGGTACGTGAACAATTGTAAATTTTTAAAATGGTTAATTTAAGTTGGATCAAATGAGTTATTTTTAGGTTAAATTAATTATTTTAAGTAGAAGTATTTAGAGTGATTTAGTTATAAAAGAACTAACCTTACTTTAACCTTAGGTTTTGAAGGTGAATTTAGAATTTAGTAGCTCAAGATTCTAGCTTGTACCAAATTGGAACTTGAACAATTGTAAATTTCAAAATGGTATTCTCAAATCTCAAATTAATAATCCTAAGCATGATTTTTTTTGGGATAATTTAGTTATAAAAGAATTAATCTAACTCTAACTTGAGGTTTTTAGGGCTAATTTTGAATTTTTAAGTTTTCTAAGGATTATTTGGACACATGTAAAAAATTTGAGAAATCAAAATAATTATTCATTCTTTTAATCATCTTTAAATTTATAACTTATAAGTAATTGAGTGACACACATTAACCGTAAATGATAAACTTGGAGATTAAATTATCTTTTCATGGTACCAATATCATAACAAGTTTCACTAATAGATAGATAAGTACTTGATTTTATATATAAACTAGCAGTATACCCGTGCACTTGCACGGGTCGCTTCTTTGTTTATGCATAATGCAAATATAATATACACATATTTTATAATATCAATAAATCATGTATTGAAACATTATATTTTCCATTCATATAGGTGCAGTATTAACATTGATTTTTGAGTGTATATGTAGAATATTAACAGTTATAAATGCGTTTGTATAAGCATCTATTTGTTGAAAGTGTGATTATAGAAAATATTTGACTCTTAAATAACTCAATAAATAAAATTGAAATTGTATTGGATAATATCTCACCTCTATATTCTCTATATAAAATTATAAATATAATGAGTTATTTTTGCATTATATTTTTTGTGATTACGTTTATAAGTACCATATAAAATCATAAAGATTTTTTAGCATATCTCTTAAATGCTTATGTTTTATTTTAGATTAATGTTCATTGTGTATAAATATTTGAATATATTTTTAGCATTCAAATATTGTATAATTAAATGTTATTTATTTGATTATGTTTTAGCTAATAATCATTGTATGAAAATAACTCATAAATTAAAAACACACTAAGTTAGGATATGACAGATATTTTTTCTGATAAATTTAATCAAAATAATAAAAAGAGTCTAATAATTGATTTGTTATATTACTAATTAAAATACATATATTTTTACCCATGTATTCGCATAGTTAAAACGCACATATTACTCATTCATTCATATTATTAAGAATATACATCTTACTTGTGTATTTGCATGTTTAAGCACATAAGAAAAATAAATTGGTAATTTTTAATTTGAATTTTCTACAATTAGTACTAAATTATTATTAACATATAAAATATATAAAAAGTAGGAAGGAAAAAATGTGAGGAGGAGGTGACATGAAGGAAAAAATGTAAGGAGAAATTGACATGTGGCATAAGAGAGTTTTTTTTATTATGTTATTAATAGAGAAAAATTAAAATTCAAAGAATATGAACTGTAATATTAAAATTCAGTGCGAGAAATGCCAAAAAAAATTTGATGAGGTGAAATTATATAGATAGATTAATCTAAAGAAATAATTTGAATGTGAAAAATGATTTCAATTTCATCTAATGTTCAATGACTATTACTTTTTAACATAACAAAACATAGATGTTGTAAACACTCAATGTTAGTGGGGTAGCGACATGAACCAATCACTAATTATAAAATATATAATATATAAAAAGTAGGAAGAAAAATATGTGAGGATGAGGTGACATGTGGCATGAAGGAAAAAATGTAAGGAGAAAGTGACATGTGGCATGAGGGAAGGAGAAAGTGACATGTGGCATGAGAGAGTTTTTTTTATTATATTGTTAATAGATTTTAATGTCAACATTGTTATTACATTGCATAAAAATAATAATAATGTCTTATCATATTGTTATTTCCTTTATTTTTTATAGTAATTATTCTAAGAGGATCATTACTCAACACTATAATAGGCATAAGGAAAAAGTTTATGTTTGGGAGCAAATATTAAATTATGATTCATGCCATTTATCTCGGTAGTATTTGGAAAATTTAAATTAGTTCAATGTTAAATTGTTAATAATTTTACTTATATTCACATATGCATGAATATATTAATGGCAATTTGAGTCATGCATGTGGAGCATGCTGGCTCGCACGTTTTGAGTGGGCAAGACATGAAAAACGTGCTCATCTGTCCTAGAATGTCTGCCCAACATGCCATTTTCGCCTATAGGCGTTTAAAACGGGCGGGCAGGGTGGCCCACGGGTATCAAGGAATACTTCACTGAAAATTTGATGGGTCATGTATGACAAAAGTAATTCATGTTCTCACCACTATAGTACAATGTGCAATTTTCCAAAATATAATATCTCACCAATTAACTGCATGTCCAGTTTATGAAAAACAATGTGTTATGTTTTGAACCCTACTATCACATTGTGCATCCATGTAATCTCAAGTATGATAACATGAATATTGCAACGTTTTAGTAGTGAAATGAAAAATAAGAGACAATATATGATATCTTGCAATGTTTCATATACTAGATCATTTTTAGTTTTTTTTAATTTATGGCAGTCTACATGCTCGCCCTTTCCTTGTTTAGGCACATAAAGTGATGGTTCTACGACATAGAGACAGAGTGTGCAACATATGTTAAAATTAAAATAATAAATATTATCGATTATAAAATGGTGAAAATAATAATGTCAAATTACAAAATTTAAATATATTTAATCAAATAAGTTACATATTTCGTAATTAATCTTTATGTGATTTTACATCTTGAAATCATTGAATGATCAATTCGTTGTCAATATTGTTGAACATTTCTCACTAAATATAAGTCATTATATAACCATTTATTTATACATCTTCCATTCAATTACACATCATATTTTTCACAATTCTCAATTGAAAAAAAAATCTATATTTGAATTGCTAACTTTAAAAGAAGATACAATAATTGATAAAAATGTGCCTTCCAATTTCAATCAACTCATCTTAAAGATTATTAATTCATTTCTTTCAATATTGTTATGCATATTAATAATATAAGTCTCAAGTTGATTATCAAACATCACCAAATCAATTAAACAAAAATCATGTGCATGTGTGTCTACAAATTCAATTACTTTTGTCATATCAAAACTCGAGAATAAATCAGCTAGAGTCAAACAAGACATTTAAAGAAGCAAATAAATATTTCTTGAAAAAATGACCACGAAGTTCTTTAAGTCATGTATCCATAATATTATAAAATAATTCAACACAATAATGATTATTTACTCTTCACAAAACATGTCATGTCATTTACAAAAAATAAATTTTAGGCTTATAGAATTATAAATAAGAGTGTAATAATGTAAAGATTTATACACAGTTATTATATCATTCACAAATTATTTGGATTACTTTTTTGAAGAGTCAATAATAATTAAATATGGGTGGTGAATGATACAATAATAATATATAGAATTCATATACTTCCACATACATTTTTCTCTTAAAATAATACATATTTTCTTTTAAAAAATAAGGGTGTGCATTTGCACATCCTAAAATCAATGTAGTATCGTCCTTCCAGGTAAAACATGATATTTCATGCCTTATTTAAAACACGTATACATATACATACCCTAATTTTAGTGGATATTATATGGACATAAATAGGGCGGACATAACGGCCTAAATACCAATACTATCCATGAATTTGGATGCTGGTAACAATTTCAGAACCTGCCCTTGTATTGGCTAAACATGAAAATCTAACTCATATAAACATTTCATTAAGAAAAATATACATTAAACTAAAAATGATTTATAGTGACTTAAGTTGGATATAAAATAAATTTTAATCAATTAAAAGAATCAAATTCAATTGGCTTTAAAATGAAATTGTGTTTTCAAGCTCGAATAGAATTCACCATCCTAACAAATTTCATTTAACTATTATTTTCTGCATTTATATTTTTATAATTTTTTGGTACTACTAAGAGTATTCCCATATTTTGGTATCGAACTTTGACCTTGGATGTCAAGTGTGGCTCTATACGACTAGACCAATGTCTTGCTGGTAAATTGTTACTTTATTTCAAAATAAAAAATGTTAATAAATTATATTTAATTTGAGAATATTTCCAATTTAAATGAATACATTTATAGAACTTAAAAAAATACATTATTCGAAATAAAATTAATTTAGATATTTTGTTTGACAAAGCAAAATGTTTTACACTTCTGTTTAGGCAAAAGTTATCCTTTTTAGATAAGTATTTTAAAGCTTGTGAGTCAATCTAAGCAAGAAAATATTTTCCTAATTAAAACTATATTAATTAACTTATACGAAAAACACTTCAAATCTTCCCTTGAAAGAGCCCACCTTTTTCATACATAATACCTTGACATGGTTTGACTCGCTTTTAACAATAAATTAAATAAATATGTTTTATGAATTATATTATTTATAGCAACATTTTTTAACATTTTTTGCATAAAAATAATCAAAATGAAGACCATAGACCTCTCTTACTTTCTCTCTTGAAAAATCTGACCCAAATCAACTTTTTCTATATTTTATTAGTCATATGATATTTCTTAACGCGTTTTACCAATCATGAGGAAAAAATGCAATGTTGTTAAAGCAAGTTACCTTATGAGGAGAAATTTGCCTAACTTGTTTAGATTGCAAATCAACTAGATGACTAAAACATTACCAATTTATAGAAAAAGGGCTAAGCCAAGAAAATGTAACAAGATCCTAGTCAACATCGGATACACAAAGAAAAAGAAAACTATATTTTTGATACCGCTAAAAAGAATTTCAATGAGTAATGAACTAATTCCTTTTGAGATATGTGATTGTCACTCTTAACAAGTGTCGCTCATAGGAATCAAACAATTGACTTTTTGATTATTCTGAGATCTAGCGGAACCTTACACTACTAAACCATGTTAGTAAAAGAAAAAATACGAGTTTACTATTTATACACTATTAGAGTAAAAATTTAAATACATAAATATATCATCCACATTAATTATGAATGATATAATAACAAAATAAAAAACGGTTAGTTACTAGTATATACATTTTTTATTTGTCAATAATATTTGACTTCATTTCATTACATCATTATGGAAGAAGAACAAATTCCTTAGAAGTACACAACCACATAGTCATAACTCATAATCCAAACACTCCCAAACACTTTTCAACTCATAATATTTGTTCTTCTAAATACCCCTTCATCACCACCTTTTGTTTTGCATACATATTCAACTCTCACAAACTCACACACTCTCTCTGTTCATTTTTAACCCTTACCCTTCTTTTGTGCTGTTACCAAGTTTCAGTCTTTGTCATCCTGCTACTATAAAGATAGGTTTTTTCTTATGACCAGGTACAGAAGCTATTATGTTTTGTTTATTTTAGTGGAAGCTTTTGTATTTGTATTTTCCATTTAATTCTATTAAGCTATATCAACTTATATGCAGCTTTTTAGGTTTTTTTCATGTCCATAGTATTTACTAGTGTTGTGTATTGATGATTAATTGATTCCTAATTCTGAGTATTGTAGTTGAGTTAATGGAAGGTGTTGATCAAAGAACTAATTGTGCATTTGGATCGCCTGGAACGTTTCATAGACCACAAAGCAGATTGAATCCTCTCAATCAAATGGGTATTCCACCCTTTTACCCTAATAGTAATAATAATTTGCCTTCGAGTTTAAACCATTATCCCCAAATTTTGGCCTCACAGCCCCAGAGATTGCAGTCTTTGAATCTGAACCCTTTGAATTTGAGCCCTGGGGCAGGGTCATTATCCCATTCTATGTCTTTGTCTCAGCCCTCATTTTTTTCTCTGGATTCCTTGCCTCCTTTGAGCCCTTCGACTTATCAACTCTCGGCTGCTACCCCATTTGTTGGATCGGTCTCAGCAAATGTGTCTATGGAGAAAAGCTTAGGTAATGTAACTTCTGTGCCTGTTAACCGTGGTCATGCTGTTCAGCTTGGCAATAGTCTTCCCCCTCGTAAGGGACATAGGCGCTCGAGCAGTGATTCCCCTCTAGGAATCTCTGATTACATTCAGTCTATTCCTCAGTTTGTTTCATCCACTGCTTGGAATGATCGTAACAATTTGGTTTCAAGAGGAGAAAGCTTGGGTTTTGAGAAGAAGCCGGTTCAGTTAGTGTTGAAGGTGCCAAATAAGGATAAGGACCATGTTGATGGCTTTAGCGGAGAAACAGGGAAAGTGAGGAAAGAGGAATCGGTGGATGACATATTTAGTGCATACATGAATTTGGACAACATTAATAATATGGGTTTTTCTACAGAAGATAAGGATATGGATAGCAAAACTAGTGGTACCAAGACAGTTGAAAGCAGTGAGAATGAAGTTGAGAGTTGTGCAAATGGGAAAACAACCGGTGCTCGGGGGGAAAGTTCAAGCTGCTCTGAAGAACGCAAGGAAGGAGTGAAGAGGAGTTCGAATGGAGACATTGCACCTGGTTCCCGACACCGGAGGAGTTTCTCATTGGATAGTTCCATTGGAAATTTTAGTATTGAAGATGAATCACCCAAGCTTCCTCCTTTGCAAAATCGAGTTGGTCAACACTTGCCAAGCAATCCGATAGACGGTAAAACATGTGAACCCAGATTGGATTTTGGAAATGGAGAGTTCAGCTCTGAGGAGCTAAAGAAAATAATGGAAAATGATAAGCTTTCTGAAATTGCAATGTCTGATCCCAAGCGTGCAAAAAGGTAATACTTTTATTCTCTTTGCCTTCTACATTATCAAATTCTTTTGGAAAATATACTAAAGGTATAACAATTCATTGTACTGACTATCTTTTATATACCTGGCTAGGGTTTTGGCTAATCGTCTATCTGCTGCACGCTCGAAAGAGCGGAAGACGCAATACATTTCTGAATTGGAGCACAAGGTTCAAACTCTTCAGATAGAGACAACCACATTGTCTACTGAGTTTACTAAATTACAGGTGTGTATCGTACGAGATGAGCTTATATCTCATTTTATCCAGTTTCTCAGCTACATTTTATTGTCATGAATCATGTATCCTACTATTCATTCATACTTCTTTTTTAAATTGCGTCTCCAGATGGATAGCGCAGAGCTTAAAAGTCAGAATAACGAGTACAAATTGAGGCTTCAAGCCTTGGAACAACAGTCCCAACTGAAAGATGGTATATATATATATGATTTTCTTCTTCAACATGTTTTACTTTAACTCAATTCTGCTTTTAATTTATTCTGCTAGTGTCAAGTCTTTATTTGAAGTAGATAATTGTGTTATTTTTTTGCACAGACATAACCAGAATATATAATCTTGTCAAGGATTTCTGATTTTCTTTAAGTAAATGGAGTTTATGTGTAATAACAATTTTCAGTTTTTTACTACAGTGCTTGTTTGACATGCTGTACTAGGCATGATACAATTTTGTTAATATGATATTTGACCTTATACATTATCGGTGTGAGTATTGTATACGATTATACATCAAACCCCTCATATACATTAAAATTACGGATAAACTAATCAGGCCTTTGGGGATGGGATCAGGACTGTTTAGACTTTAGTGTCTTAGCTTTTCTATAAATTTTCCTATTGCAACTCTAACCCCTTTCAAGGAAAGGAAAATGTTGCAACCGACTCACCCTACCCTGTCCCTCTCTCCCACAAGAACAAAATCCCTGGAAATCATTGCACCAATCATGGTTTTTCGTAGTCACTGAATAACGGATTCATAGTTACTGAATAACGAATTTTTGTTGCTTTGAAAGGACTTCAACACATTTTTCTCCTTCCATCACTGTCTTTGTGGATTCAATCTAAAGTTTCAAGCCTGAATTGAATGGGCAGTGATTAATTTGCCTAAACCATTTCCATTTCTGTGTTAGGTAAGAATATAATATTAATACACATGAGGAATAACTAAGCCTATAATGGAAGCCTAACAAGTGGTCCTATTTGATCAAGAAATTGTACAACCTTTAAGCTCATCTTCCCTCTAATCTTGATTGTCATTTCTTTATCTATGATTTGTTGCCCAGCTCTGCTTTTCTGTTGAAAAATTCGAAAGTTCCTTTCTTCCCGAATGTGGTAAGTGCATGCCGAAAGGAAATCCAAAGCTATCTTTCCTTTTGCCCGACAGTGTTTCCATGAGTGCATTGTAGCTCTGCTCCAAAGTTAAACATTTTTAGTCTATTCTGGATGCCTAATTTCATAGCTTCAGCTCCATTATTTTACTAGAAAAGTTGCAGTCAAAGAGTATATGGTGACTTCACTCCTCAGTGGCATTAAGTAGTTGCATTTGTCATCATCAACATCAATTTTCATTTGTTAGTCTATCTTTTGCCAAAAGTCTGCACCTTATCATCAGCCAAGTATAGAAAGCCTGTTTTAGAATGTTGTAAGCTCCCCAGGCTAGTGTAGCCAGAGGCATCTTGTTTTGAGTCTCAGAAATTCTTTGATAATCAGGGTCTATGGTATACCTACCTTCATGTGTGTGAAGCCATTTGTCTCCCGGGATCTGGTCGTTATGGTCCAAATGTTCCCTTTTCTTGTATAACCATAAATACTATGGCTTTCATATATTTGATGCTTTAGATATCTAATGAAAAAATAGTCAAAAACTAAAGCTGATCACAATCACTACCACAAAATTTTATTGCCTCCAAGCTTTCACTACCAAGGGCCCCACGAAGCCATTCTCAGCCGTGGCTTCATTACTAGATGTCATTATTCTCGCTTGATTTTGTTTATAAAAAACTCTGGAAGTTCTAATGGTAATTGATTAACAACCACTTAGTGAATTTCCTATTTTTTCTTTATTTGTGGCTACTTTTGATAGAACTTTTATCAAATGTATCAAGGGAATGCAAGTGGGTTACCCACTACTTTTGTTGCTTAATCATTTAAGCAGCTTACACTTGTAAGTGGATATTTCTATTCCACCCCTGCCTTCTTCAAAACTGCTATGCTCCCTTGTTTTTGTGCTGGACATGAATATTTAGCTGCGCGTCTGTGGAACTCCAATCCGGAGTTGTAACTTTTCCATTTATTGTATTTATTTTTGTACTGAGGGTAAAGGATATAATGAAAGTAATACATTCAGTAGTTCATTTCATTAGCATTCTGCATTTTCTGTATCTTCCAAGTGCAGGGTCCTCTGCTTTTTTACACAAGATTTTTAGAGTTCGTAGCGTGTAATGCAGCATGCCTGCCAGGTTTTCATTTCAACAGCTATGTAATCGTTTGCGTTCTTATTTTGGCAGCTCTGAAGGAGACCTTAGATACTGAGGTCCGGCGTTTAAGGCGCACTGTTGCTGACCTCGGTGGAGAGTCCCTCCTCTCTAGTCGCATGGCTCAACAGCTTGCTATCAACCAACAAATGTTCCAGTTACAGCACCAACAACAGGCCAGCCAAATAAGACAATTTCAACAGCAGAACAGCCATCCTCAGCAAGAGCCACAGTCTCAGCCACAGAAGACTCAGCACAATAATGAATTGCAATCACAGCGACAGAATGGCAAAGCTTCTGCTTACTGATCGCAGGTAACGGAGAAGTAATAGAGTTGACTGATGTTGCTGCTGATACAAACTTTGATCATATATTTTAATTGGAGACGTTGGCTTATAAGTTATAATCCGTCGTATATAAGCACTTTGCTACATTAACATTAGTTGCCTCCGATACAGAGGTTGGCTCATTATTGCTATTTAGATTTTGATTTTAAATGTTTCACCCATATAAACTCGGGATATTATGCATCTTATTTTGTGTCTGAACCTTGGGTCATACAATTACTAGAATATTTTAAAGGGAACACAATTCCTGAAAGAAATTTTCCGGAGTTGAAGTTACATATTTCATTTCGTTTGATTCATCGGCAGATCTGATAAGTTATTTGGCATAGAAGGGGTTGGCAGCTTTCTACTTTGTGCTCTTTGGCACTTAGTTACTAAGTACCGTTATTGGAACATGATTCGTTTGGATATGCGCATTGCAGGTGGCATTACAGTGGGATGTAGGGTTAATGAGAAAATTCGGTAATTATACCCAAGCTGCTCCAAACTGCTTAATGAAGCTTTGCAGTTGAGTGGTTTAAATTCGACCCTGTTTAAGCCATCGGGCTGACTCCATAGTTGTTTAATGCCAGTCTGTTTAAATCATCATATATTTATCTAGATTATTTAACGTGCCTTAGTTGAAGGTAGATTACTTGTGATATATTTCAATTTCAAATTCAAAATAAGTTCTATTTGTGTGATGAAAATTTTAGTTGATCTATTTTAGTTGGTTCACTTGGTTGTTTGGAAGCCTTTAATTGTTCAGTCGAAGCATAAACAATTCACTTGTTTGAATGAGTTTTTTCATACAAGAAATGCAACTATACTGTACCATGTCCATTCTTTCAGATGGATGAGTACTAATACTATTATGGAACTTATTCATTAGAGTACCCCCAATAACATTTTTTTTCATGTGTGGAGTAGAAAGTTAGAAGCCTCATTGAGAATATATTTAATATATCTTTAGAGGAAGAAGGAGGTCAATAAAAATCATAGACAAAATAATTAAGATTTAAGTATTTAACAATCAATGTTTTGTTAATGAATATATTTATGTAATATAATATTATGATATTGTTCAATCCATATAGTTAATTTCACTAAGGTTTGGTTGTCATTGTGGATGAAATTCATCTCAGTTTTCTTCCACGTAATTCTGTGACAAAAATGTGAGTAGATTAAAATAGGAAGATACTGTCAAAAGAAGATTGGAGAATTCCACTTATTACAATTTAATTGCTGTACAGGAAGTGGTAAAAAATAAACTGAGGCTCGTGTCCTTAAGGCCATCTCTAATGTTATTTTAAAGCCTTCTTGATTGTTAGTTAGGCTAAACACCATTACAACACATTACAAAATTATGCTCTGGTTAGTATGCATGCTAAGTGGAGCATATTTGCTCAGCCATACCGGTGACAAAGTTATTCACAATTTACAATCCATCTAAATTCATCTAAACTAAATTCATTCGTTAGAGTTAATAGATTTAAATATAAAAAATGTGGGAATAAAATGTGGTATCCCTCTTAGTGAATGAGAAAGTATGACAATAGTTAAGGTGGTATGTTTGGAAGGATGAGATAGAGGAGATGTAATGTAAATAGTTAAGATAGTGTTTCCATCCTTTGGGAGTTGCTTTAATAATGGAAAGGAATGGAATTTTCCCCTTCAAATTCTCAAAAAAAATTCCCTCCAATTTGGGGTAGAACTAGAACCAATGCAGTGGAATGTAATGGGAAACTTTTCCTTTCCATTTTATCCCCTCCAAAACTTTCAAATATATCCTAAAAAAATGATGAATTGTCACACAAAAAATACCGTTAATGTATATAGTGTGCGCCATCTATACCTAAATCAAAAGTTCTACTTTATGTCTAAAGACAACAATAAGACAAAACATTAGAGCCCAATGATATTTTATCAAATAACTAAATATGTTAGTATGATAATTAATTAGAAATTAAATAAGATGTATTATTTATCATTATGCAAAATTCTATTTAATTAATATAAAGACATATAAAACTTTTGGGTTTGTACTCTTCTAATCATTTATATCCTTCTCAATAATAGTAGCCTTTTGATAATTAATAGCAGACGAAAACCTTTTAGTTCCATGATTTCCATCAAAGCCCAACATGTGAGACAACAATCACTTGTTGAACAATTTTTATGTATAAGAAGAGTCAAGAAAATTCAGTGTATGGATTCCCACTTATGCTTTGTTTGGGAGTGAGGAGAGAAAATGAAGGAGAGAGATCAAATGGTTAGGAAGGGGAGGAAGGGAAAATGAAAGAAATCTTCACCCCAGTTTTGAAGTATGAAATTTAGATGAAGGAAAGTAAATTAATGATAATGTAAGATTTTTTTTTATTTTCCCTTCAAAATATAATTAACAATGAGAAATGAACAATAATATATAATTATATAATATTACTAAACATATTTAGTTACTTTGACATTTTATCTAAAAAAAAATCAAATTGGGTGAACTTTAAAAATAGACATATGGAGGGTTTTGAAAGGTTTGAGAAATCCTCCAAAAGCCTCCCCTCCCCTTTATCCAACTCCCAACCAAGGAGAAGGCTTTCCAAAGTCACCCATTCTATTCCCCTCCAAAATCCTACTCCCAAACAAGGCCTTAATAGTGTTTGGAAATGATAGATTTACAAGATTTGGTTATGTTCTTTGTTGTTAAGAGGGAATGGTCGGTAACTAGAGTAGGAAGGCCAGTGATGAATGTCCGGTAGAAGGTGAAGAATTAGGGGATCAGGACCCGCCGGGGGAGGTACCTGAAAAGGTTCTCCGACGATCAAGTGAGTTGAATATTCTAGAGAGACGAGGAGAGTAAATAAGAAAGAAGTTAGAATAAATGTAGAAATAAATGAGGGGAATGAGAATTAATTATACTCCTTGTATGATCTCTCATATTTATAGAGCTTATAGAATGTTGAGATGTCATCTGGTCATTGGCCAACCTCTAACAGGCATAAAGGACGTACTCTGGTCGTCCTTCCTTGTCTTGTGAATCTGTTTTTTTCGAATTGTCGAGGACAGGAGGAATGTACAGGTGACGTGGCAGGCGGTCTGCTATCTGACATTGAAGGTGGGTTAGTGACACATTAAATAGTGGGTCAGAGGTGCATTAAATGTTAGGTCATAAATGCATTAAATGGTGGGTCAGAGGTGCACTATATGGTGGGTCAGAAATATTAATGTTGTGTCAGGAGCATTTATAATTTGTTATAAGTGGGTCCATCCGAGGTAGGGATTGGGGTATGTAGGGTATCATATTCTCTATGCTCGGAATGAATGGACGATTACCCTGTTAGAACCGGGGTAGAACAGTTGCCCCTAGTCTACTAGGTTGGTCAGGGATAACCTGGGTGGTGGACTCTGCATGGGCGATTACCCGGTTAGAACCGGGGTAGAACAGTTGCCCCTAGTCTACTAGGCTAGTCCAGGAAGACCAGGCTGGTGGACTCTAGATGGACGACCAATGTAGGTATAGGGGTAGGTAATGATGGTTATTTATTTCTAGGCTAACACATGGGGGATTGGTAGCATCCCTTCTGGTGACTTCAGGTGTTCAACCGATGCGTTTGCTCATTTTAGTTCCTTCGTCTGAATATTTGTGCCATCGTTAGATTGTTCTCGAGTGGTTTTGAACGGGTAGATTCGCGTTTCAAGTTGGGCTTTTGGAGGGAGGGGGACCTGGCCTTGGGTCTTTCCTATAAATAGGGGTACCTTCTCCCCAATGTTCTTCATTCTGTCTTCTTACCAAGTTTTTTATCATCTTACAATCCGGACGAATTTTCTTCATCCAGCCGTCGTCTCTCTTTTTAACTTTTTTAACTGGTAATTCCTCCTCCATTCTTCTTTTTCTAATTTTAATCATGACCGGCGGGGAATCTAGCTCTGATGATTTGGAGGTTTGCTTGGGTCCCCGCCGATCTTTACGTCCCTCGGTCTCTGTCATCAAAGGCATCAGTCTACACATGGGCGACCTCGACGATTATCTCTATCCGCCCTCTTGCGCGATGAAAGGGTGAGAGATAATAGGGGCGAGGCTAACGTCCTGGACCGGGCAACCTTTTACAAGAAGTGGGGCCCAGTCTTGGATGGTATATCCAGTTCGGAGTCTGATACTTCTTCTGATGACATGTTACTTATGGGGAGGAATTTTGTCGACCATGTTGATCAATACACACTTCTGTCGGAGATGATGGGCCCAAAGTCTCCTTACTGGTGGGTTGACTGGGAGGTCATCGGTAGTCCTTCTTTCTATTCGGCGAATAAACAACCTCGAGTAGAATTGTTGGCCAATCCAACTGAGGGTATATCATGAAACAGTCTGGCTAAAAAGGAGCATGTTTGCTAGGATATCTTCATGGAGAGTAAGGATCGCCACAACTTCTACATGTACGAATATTTCTGTCGTCAGATTGGGGTGAAGGTTCCATTTGATGATAGGTCCGCCCAAGTGTTGTAGCATCTTCAAGTGGCTCCTTCCCAACTTCATCCCAACTCCTGGGGTTTTATCTGGGCCTTCAAGATTTTCTGTGAGGTAATGGGCATATGGGCCCAATGGGCAGACCCAACTCCCCTTTTCTTAGAGCATGGGAATCCATCAAAAGCCGGCCAAGTCCTCCAGTTTCTCGTATGATCAGCTGAGCTGTCGGGAAAGGGAGGTGGCGGATGGAATGTTGGCTTGGGTTAAGGCGGGCCGACTAGTAATTTGCTACAAGTTGGTCCAGGAGGATCATGTTTTTGAGGCTGAAGTTGGTGAGCATATAGGAATATGTAGTATTCCCCGCCCCATTTTTTGTATTGTAACTGGTTTTGACATCTTTTCCTCTTTTCTTTCAGCAGCTGCTATGGGTGACCAGTCCGACCGATCAGGTCTTCTGAGGAGGGCTACTCTAAAAATGAAGAGTGTAGAGGTTACCAAGAAGGCAAGGTTTGAATCTCCGGCCTGGGTAGAGCCTTTACGCGGGGAACCTTCTATTTCAATCGTCGTTCTACCTCCTTCTCTAGAGCCTCAGGTCATAATTGCCTCCACTCCATCTGATAATCATCCAGTGGATTTGATCGGGGAAGAAGTCATGTCTGCAGGGATGCTCGTTCCCCGTGCTAAAGAGCCGACCAAAGGGAACACCCTTAGCAGTGGGAAAGGGAAGGATGTTTCCAAGCTTCTTTTTTTGTATTGGGTCCCCAAGGCTGTGGAGACCGGGCTGCTCAATCTCGGAGTGCTAGAGAGGATGGACTCGCTACCAGTACTCGATCTTCTGAGACGAGTTCGGGAGGCTGGGGTTTTGGTCGCCTCTATCGCCAAGTATCTTGAGGGTGAGGGAGTCTTGGCTACCCGGGTCGGGGAGGATGCTTTGTCCAATCTCCAAGAGGGGCACTCGGCTAAACTCCATGAGCTGGAGAAAAAGTATGGTGAGGCGCTCAAGGTTCAAGAGGAGCAAAATCTCACTACTAGTGAGCAATTATAGGTTGACACACCAACTTCAAGAAGCACGGGATGCTGCATTGCAAGCTCAGGCTGATATGGTATCCACCCAGTGGGAAATCGGGGCCCTTTGTGACTACCTAGACCGAGTTGAGGGAGAGAAACATCACCTAGAGACAAAGGTGAATTTAGCCGGCGAGCGGGATGAGACGAACAAGGGTGACATTGTTTGGCTAACCGATGAGTTGGCGCAGCTCAAGGTGTCTTACTAGGATTTGAAGGAGGATGTCGTTGCAGCAGCTAGTGTAGGGTGGAACAATGCCTTCACACAAGTTCGATTGGTCTTCCCCAAATTTGACTGGTCTTGGACCCGGATAGACGCCACGGTTACCCCCGAAGGGGACCTGGTCGCTGATGATGGGAAAGGTCTGGTAAAACTTCCGGTTCCGGGTAGGGGTGGCGAGTTATAATTGTATGCTCTGATGTAACCTGGATATAACTGTAATGCAAGTGCTCCTTATCCTTTATTTATCATGTGTTTATTACTTATGTTTTTTTCCTGCTTTCGTGTCTTCGTTATCCGAATATCAACTTAATGACCTCAAGTGAACTAATAATCACCAAGTCTTGATAGATCAGATGAGAACTGGTCGAATCGGAACTACTAATCATTAACCTTTGATAGATCGAGTAATAATCAGATGAAGTGTAAATAATAATCACCAAGACTTGATAAATCAGATGATAACCGGATAAAATGGAACTAATAGTCACCAACTTCTAATAGATCGGATAATAACCGGATGATTTGTAACTAATAATCACCAAGACTTGATAAATCGGGTGATAACCGGATGAAATGGAACTAATAGTCACCAACTTCTAATAGATCGGATAATAACTGGATGATTTGTAACTAATAATCACCAAGACTTGATAAATCAGATGCTAACTAGATGAAGTGGAACTAATAATCGCCAACTTTCTGATAGATCGGATAATAACCGGATGATTTGTAACTAATAATCACCAAGTCTTGATAAATCGGATGATAACATGATAACTTGATATGTTGGTCAATCGAGTGGCACCTAATGGCAATTAAATGGGACTTGGCCCTTTCTTAGGTTTGCGATTTGAACCCCCGCCAAAGGGGGACTGGCCCACACCTTTTATGGGTGTTTTTTTATGGTGACTGAGGGGGCTTGGCCCTGCCTTGGATTTGTGAATTGAACCTTCGCCAAAGGGGGGCTGACCCACGCCTTTGAGGGGTGTTTTTAGATGGCGACCGAGGGGGCTTGGCCCTGCCTTAGGTTTGTGAATTGAACCGCCACAAAGGAGGACTGACCCACTCCTTTGAGGGGTGTTTTATGATGGCGACCGAGGGGGCTTGGCCCTGTCTTTGGGTTTATGAATTGAACCGCCACCAAAGGGGGACTGGACCACGCCTTTGAGGGGTGTTTTTTTATGGCGACTGAGGGGGCTTGGCCCTGCCATGGGTTTGTGAATTGACACGCTGAGAAAGGGGGACTGGCTCTTAAAAAACATTTGAATAATACCTCACCAATATATAGATAATGGTTTGATTACATCATTTTTCAGCCGTTTATAGGTCTAATGTATAGAATTCTTATTCTAGGCAAAAAATTGGTGTCGGTTTGTCGCGTTCTAGGTGCAGGGAATCTCCTTTCCTTCCAAGTCTTCAAGTTTATAGGCTCATTTGTCGGTTTTGCTGGTTACTCGGTACAACCCTTCCCAATTCGGTGCTAGCTTGCCCTTGGTTTTGCCGACATCGACTTTTCTAAGTACTAGATTGTCTATTTCAAAGCCTCTTGGTACTACAGTCTTGTTATATTTCGCGGTGGTCCTCCTTTTGTTGGCGTCTTCTCTTATTCTGGCTCAGTCTCTCTTTTCTTCTATCCAATCTAAGTTGTGTCTTAGGCTAGTGCAGTTGGCGGTTTCATCAAAGTGCATAGTTCGCCATGTGGGCTCGTCGATCTCTACCAGGATCATAGCCTCGGCCCCGTAGGTGAGGTTAAAAGGTGATCCCCCCCCCCCGATGGTGGAGTGAGGAGTTGTGTGGTAAGCCCACAGGACATGATGCAACTGTTCCAACCATACTCCTTTGGCTTCTTGCAATCTTTTTTTATCCCTCGTAGAAAGACTTTGTTTGCCACTTCCGCCTGACCATTTGTCTAAGGGTGTTCGACTGAAGTGAAGTGTTGCTTGATGTGGAGGCCCGACAACAATTCCCTGAACTCGCGGTCCTAAAATTGAGTTTCATTGTCGGTGACAATTGAAGCGGGTATCGCATACTATGTTATGATATTCCTCCACGTAAATTTCAGGATGTTGGTTGTTGTGATGTTGGACAGTGGCTCAGCTTCGATTCATTTAGTGAAGTAATCGACTGCCACTTTTGGGAACTTAAGATGTCTGGTTGCCGGTGGGAATGGTCCCAGAATGTTCATACCCCATCTACAAAATGGCCACGAGGTCATTGTGGTTGTGAGCTCTTCATGCAAAGCTTTGTGAAGGTTGTCGAACAACTAACAGGGTGTGCATTTTTTGGTGTAGTCGGAGGCATCTCTTTCCATGGTTGACCAATAATATTCGGCTTGGATTATCTTCTTGTTTAGTGATGTTGCGCCAAGATGATGGCCACAACTTCCTTCGTGGACTTCTTGGAGGACATATCGAGCTCTATCGGGGCCGAGGCATTTAAGCATTGGAGTAGGAAAGCCCCAGCGGTACAAACAGCCTTGCACTATTGTGAACCACGAGATATACCTAAGGAACCTTTGTTTGTCATTCTGATCAGTCGATAAGCTGTCGTTGATCAAGTATCTGATGATTAGGCTGGTCCAATTGTCCGAGATTTGTATTTGCTTGATGGCCATGACACTAGGGTGTAGGACTGTCCCTCGGGCTTTATGTACTTGCTAATTTTGACAAAATGTCTGCCCGAATATTTTGTTCCTTTGGGACGTGTTGAATGGAAGTCATTTCGAACTTGACTATCAGTTCCTTAACCTTGGCAAGGTACTTGCCGAGTAACACATCTTTGGTTTGGTAGGGCCCGTAATCTGAGAGACGATGAGCTGGGAATCGCTGCATATGAAGACTTTTTCTGCCCCGATTTCTCTAGCCAACTGCAACCCGACAATGCATACTTCATATTTCGCTTGATTGTTTGATGTATGAAAGGTGAAGGTGAGTGAGTGCTCAATGGTCACCCCATGGCCATTATCTAACAAGACCCATACTCCACTATCCCGGGGATTTGATGAACCGTCGACATAGATGGTCCATACCTGCTCAGAACTACCTGGTTATGCGGTCAATTCAGCCACGAAGGCGGACAAGACTTGACTTTTGATAGTTGTCATGGGCTCATACCGAATATCAAATTGTGACAGTTTAATAGACCAGGAGATCATTCGTCCGGCTAACTCGAGCTTGTGCAAAATCTGGCGGATAGGTTGATTGGTTCTGACCACCACCGGATGGGATTGGAAATATTATCGTAGTCGTCTTGTTGCCATCAAGAGGGCGTAGGTGACCTTTTCTAGTTTTTGATATCTGAGCTCTGGGCCTTGTAATGCCTTGCTGGTGAAGTATACTAGATGTTGTCCATCTTCATTTTCTTTGATTAGAGCGATTGCTACGGCCCCGCCTGTCACTGCTAAGTAGACATACAGTGTCTCAACAGGTGCAGGTTTAAAAAGAACAGAAGGAGTAGCCATGTATTGCTTGAAGGTTTGGAATGCTGCTTCACAATATTCTGACAAAGTAAAAGTGTTGTTCTTTTTTAGGAGCTGGAAGAGTAGGAGGGAGTGTTTGGTGGATGCAGAGAGAAATCTGGCCAAGTCTGCCAACCGTCCATTAAGTTGTTGGACTTCCTTAATGGATCTCAGGCTGCACATGTCTATAACTGCTTGGCATTTTGCTGGGTTGGCCTCAACACCCCGGCTTGTTAACCGAAATCCCAAGAACTTGCCAGCTTTGACTCTGAATGTACACTTTTCTAGATTGAGGCATATATTAAATTTGTGCAACCGGTCGAAGACAACATTTAGGATAGTCACAAGATCTTCCGTTGGTAGACTTTTGGCGATCATATCATCCATATAGACTTCCATGTTTCTTCCAATCTGATCTCCAAAAACGGTGTTCATCAATTTCTCGTATGTGGCCCCTGCATTTTTCAGACTGAATGGCATGATTGTGTAACAGTAAGCCGCCTTTTGTGTAATGAAGGTGGTTTTTTCATGATCTGAGGGTACATGGGGATTTGATTATATCCAGAATAAGCATCCATGAATGATAGAAATTAGTACCCGGAAGAATTGTCCACAAGATGATCAATGTTTAGGAGGGGGTATGGATCTTTTGGGCATAGTTTGTTCAAGTCTGTATAATCCACACACATCCACCATTTCCCATATGGTTTTCTGACCAGAATGACGTTTGACAGCCATGTGGTATATGTTATTTCTCAGATAAACTCGGTCTCTAGCAGTTCTGAGACTTTCTGAGTAACCTCAGTTGTTCTTTCGACGCCCATCTTTCTTTTTTTCTGGGCCACTGGCTTTGCCCTCGAATTGGTCGTGATTTGATAGCAAGCAATTAAGGGATCGATTCCAGGCATATCCACAGTGGACCAGGCAAAAAGATCCTTGTTGGCTTTCAAGCACTTGATCAATTTGGATCTTTGAGCTTCGTCGAGAGTGCAGCCAATATATACTATATTTTCTGTTAAAGGACTAAGTTGAAGGGATTTTTTTCTCCTTCTGTATGAGGGCGTAGTTCTTCCATGTCTTCTCTAGCGTCTAGCTCCACTAGGTGTACGCCACTGCTATTTTTTCTTGGGGGTGGCGCCTATACTGACGTGTGGTTTGGCTGGAGACTCATCTGATAGCAACTTCTTGCACTCTATTGATCTCCCTTAAATGTGCATACCTTGAGGTCGGATGAAAGAAATTTCATGCAGAGATGCAAGGTGGAGACTATTGCTTCGAGATGGTTGAGCATGGGTCGCCCGAGTACGGTGTTGCAGTCCGAGACACAGTCGATAACCAGGAACTTTGCTTGAATCGTCCGGGTTAGAGGCTACTCTCCAACCGTCAGCCATATATCAACATAGCCTCGAGGGGTGATTCCATGTCCAATGAAACCAACAAGTTGTCCATCATAAGGCAACAAATCTCTATCTTTGAGTTCCATCTTTGTGAATAGATCTTAAAACATGATATCTGCCAAACTGCCCTAGTCGACAAACAAACGTCCCACATTTTTATTGTTCATTTTGGCGGTGATAACGAGGGGATCTTCATGACCGCGGACGACGCCTTCGTAGTCACGGTTGTCAAAAGAGATCAGGGGTGCAGCCTAATGGGCTTGATACTATAGAGGTTTCCGGACAGTTGACTGCATAACTTCATGGACATACCTTTTCTGTGCTGCCCTGGATGTACTGACAGCGGCGAATCCACCCAATATGGTGTTGATGTCCACCGGACTCCGTTGTCGCCTATTATTGGCACGGTATCGGTCTCCCCGGTCTCTGTTCAGAGGGCGTTCTTGTTGAGTTTTTGGGGGAACGTCTCCGAGGAGGACAGAATCGACGTAGAGGTGGTGATCGCTCTTAGCGGGTCCGAGCAATAAATTGTCAGAGATGTCCAGCTTGAATCAGGTCTTCAATAATGTCCCTCAACTAGATACACTCTTCTGTTACATGTCCAAAGAAGATGTGGAAATCACAATATTTGGAGCGGTCTTGGATCCCTAATTTCCTAACTAGATTAGGTTTGAGGAACTGGATTAGGTGGGTGGTCATAACTTCTTGCAAGATTCTAGTGTGAGGTAAGCTCTTCTGTCTAGGTAACCTCAGAGAGGTTCATGTGACTCCTGCCGTATACCAAATAGGGTGTAGGAAGAGCGAGGTTGCTCTTTGCTGGTTGTGAAGCGGATGTTGAATCCGTTGGCGAGAGTGGCCCATTGATCAATATTGTTTGGTGCGAGGCGATTAAACCACTGTAAGGTAGCACATTTCAGATTGAGGAGAAATGTTTGGCACATGATGGGGTCGGTGGCCCCATGGAAGAGCATTAAGGTTTCAAAGGCATCTAAATAATATTGTGGGTCACTTGTTCCATTGTATTGGTCGATGTTGCTAGGTCGGGTAAGAAGTTTAGGGAGTGGTGAAGACATGATGGTTTCAGTGAAAGGATGGATTGCTCGTGAGGAGTTGTGGTTGGGGGTTGAGTTATTTGAGTGGTTTTTGTGTTTGGGGGGGGGGCTATTAGTCTAGATGTTTCGGCGGATTCAGTGGAGTGCTCATCGGCAACTAGTCGTGAGGGTTCGTTACTGGGTTCAGGTCTATGCTGGCAAAGTTCAGCTAGTAGTTGGGCCTGTTGTTGGATAATTTGGCCTTGAGTTTGGATCATGTGGAGGAGTTGTTGGGTGGTGGGTGCTTCTGGGATGGGGTTGGGTGGATGACTTTGGCTAGCCTATTGAGATTGTTGTACACGTGTTAGGGGTCAATGGAAAGTGTATCATGATTTGGGGGAATGTTTGTATTGAGTAGTTCTGCTCGGCTAGGTGGTTGAGTTTGGTTACGGGTGGTCACCATGTTGTAGGTAAGCCATAGACGGCGCCAATGTTCTTTGTTGTTAAGAGGGAATGGTCGGCAACTAGAGTACAAAGGCCAGTGATGAATGTTCAGTAGAAGGTGAAGAATTAGGGGATCTGGTGGGATGTCGTCTGGACCAGTCGGGGGAGGTATCTAAAAAGGTTCTTCGATGATCAAGTCAATTGAATATTCTAGAGAGATAATGAGAGTAAATAAGAGAGAAGTTAGAATAAATGTAGCAATAAATGAGGGGAATGAGAATTAATTATACTCCATGTATGATCATTCCTATTTATAGAACTAACAGAATGCTGAGATGGTATCTAGTCATTGGCCAACCTCTAACGGGCATAAAGGACGTACTCTGGTCGTCTTTCCTTGTCCTGTGAATCTACTCTTGTCGAATTGTCGGGGACAGGAAGAATGTGTAGGTGTCGTGGCAGGCGGCCTGCTATCTGATATTGAAGACAGGTCAGCGGTGCATTAAATGGTGGATCAAATGTGCATTAAATGGTGGGTCAGAGATGCTTTAAATAGTGGGTCATAAGTGCATTAAATGGTGGGTCAGAACTGCATTAAATGGTAGATCAGAAATGTTAATGATGTGTCAGGAGCATTTATAGTTTGTTATAAGTGGGTCCATCCGATGCAGGGATTGGGATATGTAGGGTACCATATTCTCTATGCTCGGAACGGATGGGCGATTAACTGGTTAGAACTGGGGTAGAACAGTTGTCCCTAATCTACTAGGTTGGTCAGGGATGATCGGGCTAGTGGACTCTGGATGAGCGATTACCCGGTTAGAATCGGGGTAGAACAATTGTCCCTGATCTACTAGCCTGATCAGGGATGACCGAGCTGGTGGACTCTAGATGAGCGATTACCCGGTTAGAACCGGGGTAGAACAGGTTCTAAGAAAATCCATTAAGATACTAACCAAAGGAAAATAAAACCTTTTAAGTTTCGAATCTACAATCATGTTGAGCTAGTTGCATAGGCCAAACTTCATTCTAAAGAAGCTAATTAAACATAGACTCTAGCTCTATTTAGAAGAGCATAGCAATAACATCTAGATATCCTTTATACAACAATTATATTATGGTGACATGCATATGTAATGCAATTGGTTTCTTTCATTCACCATTTGATTGAAATGATTAAAGCTTTTGCATTTTTGTATTTTCTCAATTTGTAAGTTGAAAATTAGTATAAGGATTTGAGCATATCTTTTGTCACAAAAAGTATATCATTTCATGTATCACTTCTTCTGATTAGTCATTTCATGTGTCACAACAGATTTGAAGACACTTTTATATAGGACAACATTCTTTTCACCAATTCAATCCTGCCAATAAAGTCCATTTCTACACATACAAAGTGAAAAAGCCAGTACCACACAGCATAAAACAAGCCACAAGGCAAACAAATGGATCACGCATCTCTTATCCTACAATTTGTGTCGGTCAATGTGTCAACAAATATGATTGATTGAAAAAATATTTAAGTTAAAAATTTAATTATTAAATATTTTCCTAACTAATCACAATTAATAGTACGTGGAATGACACAAATTATAAGACAAACCAAACAAACTATATTCCTATGTTGTATGTTTCTTGGCCACAAGGTAAAGATCTTTTTTCTTATGCATAGTTATCCCTGGTTTCACTCGAGTATCCAACATGTCTTCCTTGTTAATTCCACTAGGCACTTCCCAATCAAACATGTAAAGAAGATTGGCCAGTGCAACCTGCACAGTTACCACTCCCATATTCATTGCAGGACACATTCTCCTTCCAGCACCAAATGGTAAAAACTCAAAATCATTCCCCTTGAAATCTATTGAACTCCCAATGAACCTCTCAGGATTAAATCTTTCAGGGTCTTCAAAGTTCTCAGGGTCCCTTGCTATAGCCCATGCATTAACATATACTAGAGTTCTTTGTTGAATCTCATACCCTTCTATGTTACATTTTTCTATGGTTTCCCTTGGCAATAGTAGCGGTGAAGGTGGGAAAAGTCTCAAAGTTTCTTTCACCGCTGCTTTAAGATAAGGAAGCCTTTGAATATCATCCTCATTTATAAAATCTGTGTCACCAAGTAATTGTCTAATTTCTTCTTGAACCCTTTTCATCTCTTTTGGATTCTTCAACAGTGCAGTCATAGCCCAAATTATTGTTGCTGCAACAGTGTCTGTTCCCGCTGTAAAAATGTCCTGCCCACATGCATACATCCACACACTATATATATATATATTAGTAATGTTATATTCTCCTACTAAATTTTTATACTAATTCTCTTACATATTAGAAAGTGATATAAGTCTCCAACAGAAATATAAGTCTTTAAAAAACCAAAGAAAGTCTCATATATAATGATATATATATATATATATATTCAAGTATAATAAAATAATATCTCTTTTTTTTTTTCTCTCTTCTATTTCTTGTCTCAAACCTTCAAATTTATAAAATCACGACTCCTAATTCAAATATAATATTAGGATATTTTTGTCACACAATGCTGAAATGAACCTAACTAAAAAATAAAGTTACACATGTTAACAAACTCTATATAATATGTATATATTCATTTATGTCAGAAATGCATATGTGGTTAAATAGACTGAATTAATAACCAAAAAAAATAAACTGAATTAATTAATCAATAACACACATGTAAGTAATGCTAAACTACAGAGAATTATTTGCAGATTCAGTCAATATTTGTGAAAATCTAAGATTTGTTGTTAAAAAGATTCAAACTATACAGTGTTTTTTAATCATGTTCTTTAATCAGGCAAAAGAAGGAGAGATTAATTACCATAAGCACAGCTTTTATATGATCCAGAGTCAGATCAACTGAGAAAGATTGATCATTCATTATCTTTAGAAAGATATCAATGATGTCTGCAACTTCATGGCCATCACTTTTAGCTCTATCTAGATCCATGTGGTCATGGATGACTTGTTCATAGATCATATCCAAGTCCTTGAAGGTTCTATCTAGCCTTTGTAATACTCCTCTAACTCTATCAACCCAACCCATCAATGGAAAATGGTCTGAAAAGTAAAATTCAGTCATCAAAGCTTGAACCTCATTGAGCAACACATGCAATCTACTACTCTTTTGGTCACTCCCTAATAACTCATCTTCCTCAAAACCATACTTCTTCCCAAAAGCTATCCTACAAATCAAAGTGTTTGTGAAAGATATCAATGTTTCACTCAAGTTTATAACTTTGCCCAACCCACCATCTTCATGTTGTGATAGCTTCTTAATCAATTTCGCAACTTCATCTTCGCGAAAGGGACGAAAGGAATTGACACGTTGAAGGCTAAAAAGATGAAGGACACATAGTTTCTTCATTTCTTTCCAATATGGGCTAAAGGGTGCAAACCCTATGTCCAAGCCATTGTAAGACAATTTCTTTAGCCCTAGGAAAGGTGGTCTATTTGCAAAGTTAAGGTCATGGGTTTTCAAAACTTGTTTGGCCATTTTTGAAGAGGAAACTACTAGGGTTGGAACTGAACCTAGTTGCAAGGACATGATAGGGCCATATTTGTGGGAGAGTTGGCTTAGACATTGATGGAGGGATGAGGTATCAAGTTGGTGGAGATTACCAATGAGAGGAAGAGGTGGAGGACCTGGTGGAAGATGAGTTTTTGGTCTAGTTGATTTGTGGATAATGAGTAGAAGAAGGATGGATAATAAAGAAAGAAGAACAAGCTCCATCTTGATGCAAAGTTGCAAACGTACAAATTGAATGTAAAACTTAGTGCAACATTGATATCTTGATTTGTGGACAATGTGTACATGGTTTTTATTTTGGATTTAATATGTATACACAGCAAGTGTAAATGTTTTTTATACTGTCAGTCAATCATTTACCATTGATTTATTAAGCACTATTGACTCTCAAACAAAAGTAATACAAATCAATGGTGAATAATGTGTGTAAAAAACTTTACACTGTCAGTGCACAGATTTTAAACTCTTTTATTTATTTTTGTAGTTTTTGCTTATTTTTTAATGATAAGCTTAATATTTACATTATAGATTCAGGTCATTTGTCTAAGAAAAAAAGGGAAAAAGTGAAACTAGTTAATCACGTGTTTAACTTATTTTTTAATTAAAATGTCAATTCCAATTTCTCCTACCAACTAACTACAATCTATTCATGTATGACTCCATTAAATCATCTAAATGATCAAAAGATCAATGGTCCAATTCCTAAAAGTGACACTTATTAGAAGGTACAATCACATACTACAAAATGTATTAGTTCTTTATTCAGAGATTAGGATATACTTATGGTAGTACAAAATTTTGATTTCACCTTAATTTAAAGCCTATTATATTCCTCTACTTATTTATTCTTCTACAAAACAACTTCTTATTAAAAATTATTAAACCTATTGTTTTTAAATATTGATATTCATGGTATCTTTTGCTTTAATTTTTAAGCCTTTGTCATATAATAATAAAATTTAAATTTGTTGTAATAATATATGACGATAAATATTAAAATATATATTTTAAAAGCATCTAAAAACAATCATAATATAAACAAATAATATCATATCATTTTCTGTAATTTAAAATAACATTTTCAACTTACGCAAACAAAATAGATTAGCTTATATTTATTTTTCATTTAAAATATCCAAACATAAATATATTGTAATCCTAAGAGATTATAACTCACACTTTATAATTTTATAATTTACGAATTAAATTTAAAAATATAACTTATGTGAAATGCAGATTAATATATTTATTAAAGAGTTCAAATAAGTTTAAAAGGATTCAAATAAAACATAAAAATATGCATAAAACAAATAAAACTATGAAATCTAGCCGAAGAGTAGATGAGGTGATGATAAGTTTTTTCCCATTATCTCTTATTAATTCTATTTTTTATATGACCAACAGTTTATCGAATCAACAAATATCATTCTTAGATATTGAATTTATATGAAAATGATAAACAATTAATTATTTTTAGATGTGTGATTGTCACTCTAAATAAGTATTAGTCCATATACTAAACCAATAATTTTTTGGTCTATGCGGTGATTCAACGGATCTTACACTTAGATCAAAATTTAGTTGTTATTAATTGTATTTTGTTTAGAAAATAAAGTATATTAAAAGCAATAAATAAAAACTGAAAAAAAAAAGTAGATGAAAAGGAGTAGAAATGGAGCGCAAAAGAGGTGACACTTGGCACGGAAATTGACGATTCTGGTCCAGCGGTGTGTCAGTTGAACTCAAACTCTCAAAGGCGGTGCTAAAAGACGTATCAGCTCCAGCTGGTGCTAAAAGATGTGACCCGTGTCGGAGATAACGCACGAGCGAATATGGACCATATTTATTGTCCTACTTTTTTATGACTCTATATATCATCAATTTTAATTAATTAAAATAAAATATTAAAATTTTAATCATTAAATATTTTATGATTAATCATTTCTAACATGTAAAATGACACAGAAAAAAGTTGATGGCGGGTCAGTGTGTCTCCTAACTTATTGCTAATTGATATATATCTAATTTTCTAGAACGGGTGAGAATGTGAGATTTTCCCAAGTATATCAATGAAGAAGATTATCTCCATCAATAGAGATAAATGTATTTTGTCTTTATTTATTTTTTTGTAACAAAATTATAATTTTATTGTAATTAAAAGATAAACATAATATTAAAAATTATATATTTTTTTTAAAGTACTTATTTTTTAATAATAGAGATGATACCAAAAAAATATATATTATATTTTTTTATTTTTTATATATAATTATATGATATTTCTGTTCTTACCACCTAAAGTAAATTAAACTCATTCATGTAGAAAGAAGAATTTAATAGTAATCAAACTTATGTACTTTTTTCTTATAGCATAGAGGATATATCAATTTCGGGATTGAGAAAGAAGAATTTAATAGTAATATTTATGTATTGATAATGTAAAGATTTATGTACGGTCAATATATTATTCATCATTTATTTGTATTATTTTTACTTAAAAGTCATGATTATTGAACATAAATAATAGATAATAAAATGACAATATAAAAACTCTTAATTTGTTAGTACATACATCTTTTTCTCTAATTTTTAACATTATTTTAATGAAAGTACCTAAAATTTGTATGTTAAAAATTTCTTAATGTCACGTATGATCACCAGAGAGCCAGTGACGCGTCTTACAATGTGTTGGTTTGCCGCATTAAATAAGTGAGAGATTGATCATGTCATCCATTTTATGAAATGTCAAATAAAGCATTTTCTTATTATGTTTAAAATAAAATTATTTTAGAAAGTAATTGGGCTGGTAATTATTATTATTATTATTATTATTATTATTATTATTATTATTATTATTATTATTATTATTATTATTTTGTTGGGCTGGTAATTGGGCTTGGTAAAGGGGTAAGGCCATGGGAGCGATTAGTAAAGGATGTGCAAGTATTGTAAAAAACACTAACGGTGGTGAGTTGGTTGAGTTTGAACAGAGCAAGTTTGAGAGATTCATTAGGGCAAAGTCCATATTCAAGTTCTAAGGCATGTGTAATGGCAGCCCATGAGTGAAAAGGGTTGTTACAAGTCATCATCTGGAACCAAGGAACAACGTTCTTTTCCATGTGAATGGTTGCGATGGTAAGACAATGGTGGTTTGATATGGAGTAGTAATCAAAAAAATCTTCGGCTTTGAAAATCCAATTTAAAACCTCAGACTCATCAAATTTGGGAAAATCAACCTTGACGTTTTTCACCTAGAATGGTTGGTGTCGCTGTGAAGAATCATCAGAGTTCACATTACCATTAAAAGCGGAGGTGAGTTGGAGAGTGTTGAGTTGAACTTGCACTTGTTCTAGTTGTGCCATATCAGTGTGGCATGCCTGAACATAGCCGTTATGACAAGCATTGGCGTCTTCCATCAGTTTTTGCATTGTAGCATTGAGGTTGTTAATGGCAGCCTCAAACCCTTTCATATGAGTGTTTTCTACCATGGTAGAAGATGAAAGTACCAAATGTAATGGTTGTAAGTGGAAAGAACTCAATTCATTAATAACTTCTTAGAATTGTATTACTAAGAGCCAACAATACAAGGTACGTATTCGTGAATATACTTTGTTATGTACTACACACGCTACTCTAAGAATTAGTAAAAACACAATAACAAGAAGAATATTTCCAAAGGAATGTCATTGGGAGAGAATGAATTGTCTCAAATTGTGCACTCCATCATTAGTACCTCTTCTTCCTATTTATGCTCACAAAAGGGAATATTTGCTATTAGGAATTCTCACTCTTTGGTTCCATGATGTGCGGATCATTTGTCCGTTGTCCTTCATTCATTTTGTTTTGTCCTTTTACTTCAACGGCCTGATTTACCCCTCTCACCTTTTTATTATTGCTCATAATTGTATATACATCTACACCCTAAGTTTTTTATTCTTTTTGGCATAACATCGTACCAAAATATTGAACTATGGGCAGATCTTGAACACACATTGTTTGGAATGAAATGACCATTGCCGTTTTAGTGTTTGGTTCCATTAGAAGGGAAGTCGTTTCATTCGCATTGAAACGACATTCATTTCCATTCTTACATTGAAGACCTTGAATCAGTATATAAATGTAGCTAGGAATGAAGCTAATGTTCATGAATGTGTAACTCCCAAGTGATAGTAGGCTTTTTAAGTCAGGATGCCATAAAATTAATACTATTTTATTGTCTTGAATGGAATTTGTGCTTTAAAAAAACATGTATAAATCTTTTCTAGCTAGCTCTAAGAAGAGTATGTGCACGTGAGGTTTTATACTTATAATTAGATAAAAAGATAAATATACTAAGAATTTTATATACTATTATTATATTATTTATTATTCATTTTTAATCATTATTAAGTCTTACATAAAAGTAATACAAATAAGTGATAGATAATACACCAACTGTGTATAAATCGTTATACTCAAGAAGTAGGATCTACTGTCTCCAAAATTTCACATTCTCATGTCCCAAACCAATTATATCATACCAAATAGTATAAAAACGTTATTTTTTATTTTTCTTATCAAGTAGATGTCAACTTTCAATTGTCCCGAGACACGATGAAACATAAAAAATGAGACAGTTGATCCTGATTCTATATTCAATGTATAGATATTACATTTATATCATATTTCTTGTGTGCACACATGCATGGGAATTCTTATAGGTAGATGCTTGTCACAATTCTTGTAACTCTGCCGTTTCTTACTAAGTGTATTTTCGTAGTGTAAATATATACCAAGAAATTAGCAATTCCACATTTCAACTGAAAGATAAAAGGAAGAAAGTAAAAAACAAAAATATTGTCAAAATCATTAAAGTATTAAATTGCCTTGCCTATAAACTCTGACTTTGGAAAATGGAAGATATAACTATAGAAAGAATCTCACTTATTTGGAAGTTGTGGGAAAGAGAATAAATGATTTTGGAGGTTTTATGTAGACAGTATATGTCTTTATTAAAATTTTGTAACTACATTTTCTTTATATTTCTTATTTTCATGAGATTTTTAAAGGGAAAATTAAAAATTAAAAATATGGTCACATCTATATTTCACACTACCAAAAAATAAATGAGATGGTTGTTTTTCTTTCTCCTTCCCAACACAACCTTGCCCCTTAATTCTTAATATTCTATTTCCCTAATAGCTTATAACTCTCAAATATAGTGTTAGGAGGAGGCACAATTTCTCCTACTCTAATAAATCAAGCTAGCAAACCACCCTTAATTTTCATTTTAAAACCCATTTAAGCAATTAAGATATGCAATGATTTTGCACATCCTCTTGCATTTATTCATAAATCTATACTAGATTTGTGTATTTCTCTTATTATTTGTCTTCGTCGACCTTAATGATTTGTCATCTTGGACAAAGTTTAGCCGTCAACACTTTCAAAATTAGAAAGTAAAATGGGGATGTCTTACATTACTAATGATGATTCATTTTTATTAATTTCAGTTATCAATAAATGTGCCATAACGAAAGTCGAAAACTCCGAGTGTTATTAAATATTAAAGAGTTTTGTACAAAACAATGCAAATGGGAGTTCTACTCTCAAATGTGAACCATCTTCTTCAACTCAAAATTCTCCAATATATTAGGCTCTTGTAGGTTTTGGGATTAACTTCCCCCTAGTACTATATAGAGTTTTGTGGTCTGAAATTTAACTACATAACTTTTTATTTGGGAGCGTATATAATGTCTCACAAGTTGTGTTACTGTATGTATTATTAGTTTATGATTAGTTAAAAAAATATGTTTAAGTTGAAAAATTAATTACTTTTCTAACCAATCTCAGTTAATGACATATGTAGTGACACAACTTATATGACAGCATATATTTATATGTTTTATTCCATTATGCAATGTTCGCTCTCCCACTTTCTTTGTCCGGTTATCCCTTTGGGTTAGCCTTTTTCAATTTGGGCTACGTTCTGGGTTTGGGATTGATTCATCTAGGTGATCAGAAACCATGTATTTTATTCAAAAATATATTTGCTACATCTTTAATCTTTTAGCACAGTCTTGGTTAACTTAACACTCCAATGGTTAATTAACATACTTTTATATGAGTGACTAACATATCAATCCATACCTCTAAAAAATTATTTTGATACTTCAAAAATACATATCTATAAAGTATTGAATACTTTTGGGACATAATGTATGCCCAAGAACCAATTTGTCATGTTTATAATAATAAAGTTATATTTATTATTTCTTAATATCATATTCATTGTTTGTCAAAATATTTAATATAAAAGGTCATTGATTAAAATTAGAGAATTATTATTTATAATAGAGATTATAATAATAAGAAATAAATCTTTTATAATTTTAATACTAAATTGTTTTTTATTATAGGATTATTGAGCTTAGGACATTATTAATCCAGTTAGATCAATATATGTGTAATGATGATATTTATTAGATAAAGATTAATAGATCTCATTTATTAAAGGGAATGGAGTATCTCCTTGCATAAGGAGATAAGTTATCTCCTCCTGCTAGTGAAATCATGACATGTGTCATGTTTCATCATTTTCTATAAAAATATTTTTAAAAATAAACAAAATAGCACACATGTCACATTTTTACTGGCTAGAGGAGATAAGTTATCTCCTTATACAAGGAGATACATTATTCTCTTTATTAAATTACACATATAAATAATGCATATAGATATATGACCATTGAACTGACTTAAAGGAGAATTTCTAATGATTAATATATTACCTTTGAATTGTCAATAAGATGTTCTTATGAAGAAATATATATTTTCCTTCTTAAACTTGAGATTACCATAGTAATTAACAAATTATTTATTATATTTTGATATCGGACACCTAATGTCTTATGATAGTAATTGCATGACTATTGAGTATAATTAAATCCTTGTAGAATTAATAGTTAATCAAGAAAGAATTCATCAACTCGTGATAATGAGTTTGAGCTCTATAAAAATAAAGATCTTGGACAAGAGGAATTGAATAAATGAATAAATGAGTTTCTTAAGTCATTCACTACGAGTTAACTTATTAGAATTTGGCAATTATACATATTCTAGAGTTAACATAGAATGAAATATTATATTAATCTTCTAATAATGGTTCTAAAGCAAAAAATATTACTTCATTTCTATCTGGTCATTAAGGAGTGTTGTTAGATGTCAACATTGATTAGTAAATTAATAAGTTAATTTACTGTTGGTTTAGTAATGAACCTACGTGGTCATACACTAACGAGTGTTATGATTTTTGTTGTTGGACGGGAAAATATTATTGATTAAATTAAATAATTTAATTTTGTATATTTACTTTTAAGTAAAATATTATTGTATTTTTTGCTAGCACCAAAAAATAAATAATATTATTCAGCCATCTTTAATATAAGTGAGACTTAATTGTAATATTTCAAAGGTTTAAAATTGATAGTCATTTTTGAAAACCAAAAACAAAAAACGTTATATTAAATTAATGGGTTGTTAATTGGCACTAAATGGATTGAATGAGGTTTTGGTTTTATATATTATAAACCAAAAATTATACTAAATTAATGGGTGGTTAATTGGCACTAAATGGATTGAAGTAGATTTTGATTTTATATATTATAAACCAAAAAACTCAAGTAACATACATGGCAAAAAAAAGTTACATAGGCAATATATAAAGAATAATATTGCTTTCTTTCAATCCTTTCATTTTGGTTTTGTTTGAAATATTATAATTTTATTTTGAGTTGAATTTTTGCTTCACGGATCAAGTGTTGATACAACACAGATTAGTCTCGGTGTAGATACGCGTATAGGACCTTCATACTTTTGAAAGAGAACTTTTCCAAAAATCATCGTAGTCTCTTAGGGTATTTTTATAAACATTTTTGTCTACTTATTATAGTGTATGCATATTTTAACACAAATATATGAATTATTTTCCATTGTGCATCTTATGAACATGCTTACTAAACCTTCAAATACTAACATGTGAAGATTGGAACAAGATCTTCTCTAATATCTTAAACAAATATCATTGTATCTTGTATTTTCTTTGATATTTTTGAATACTTCCTCTAAAAATCTGACTAATAAACATTATGCTAGTATGGATGTTTCACATAATTTGAAATGTTTACACTGATCTCTGTCACATCTTAAGAAACACCAAAACATTCATGTCCCTACCACTACCATCTACCTTTAATAAAGGATTAACAAATAAGTGCCTATTCTAAGAGAGATGAATGTATGTATTGATATTATATATATTTTATATATTGTCATTATATTATCTATAATTTATAGAATAAGTTATGCTGATATCTTCTGAGTTTTAGTGAAATTATACAAATCACCCATAATTTTTCTACACCTACACAAACCCCCTATTTTTTATACTTTCATTACAGTGATCATCCCTGCATGACAAATAAGTGTATTCTTTTAAACAAAAATTGTGATAAATGGAATTAAGTTAAACAAAATATGGTATATTGTGAAGACAAGTCCAAATAATATACAAATCAATGTATCTTTATTATTATTTTTACAAAATGCATCAATAATTTTAAAGAAATATTGTTTAAATTGCTCTTATACTATATCGTAATAAACCGAAAATAATAATGATGTATTAACTAATATATTATTTGGATTTGTCACCACAATATACCATGTTTTGTTTAACTAAATTGCATTTATTACATTTTTTTGTTTAAAAAATTACACTTACTTTTCATACGTAGGTGGTCACTGTGATGAAAATATAAAATTAGGGGTTTGTGTATGTGTAAAAAAAGTGAGAGGTGATTTGTATAATTTCGTTAAAACTCAGGAGGTGTAAGTGTATTTATTCTAATTTATATTTAATCATTATTAACTCTTCAAAAAGTAATTCAAATGAATGGTGTATAATATAATAACGGTACATAAATCTTTATATCAATAGTGTATATATATTATAGTCTTTAGAAAAATATTAGAATATACATATATGAAAGTCCAAAGTTTAGGCAACCAAGGATCCCTACTTACCTTTATGTTCAAACCATCCCTATTTTTCCATCTAATGCCCTTCTCGGTGTTACTTTGCAATCCAAGATACTCCTTCATGTGAAGCTTGAGTTATTACTCAAATCTGCTTATAAGAAAGAGCCGTATGGAAATTACTCTGCTTTAAGAATTCAAGCCACTAAAAATTTGGGGTTTTAAGAAGAATCCAAACATGCTTGGCAAATATTAGTGATTTAAATTGGAGAGTGTATTATATGATGTGATCACAATATTGTAGTTGTAGTGATTATTGCAACTGTATCACGTATAATTACGATGTTACACCAAATTGCAGTGATATAGCCGCAGCGTGTCGCAGCAAAACTGACCATATTTGGGTCATATTGAATTCAAAAACATTTAATTATAAATTAGTTATATCGCAATGACCACAATGGCTGTAATCATAATAACCACAACCATGATTGCAACCGCCACCATAAATTAAAGCGAACAGAGAGATTAGAAACACTAATTGTCTCATAAAGGATTCCTTGAGCAACTACCTTAAGAAGAATTTCCTTGCCAGTATTGTAACACATCAGTTCTGAAATCCGACCTCTCAGACCCATAATATACCGAGTGTGCCACCAGTAATACGTCAGTCCTAACATGCGACCTCTTCGACCCATGAATACACTCGCTACAATATTTTATTCCTCACAAATGGGGCCTCCCGCGACTCGAACTCATGACCTCAGTGACAAATAGCCATTATTCCCATGAGTCGCATTATTAAGCCTTAATGGTAGCAGCTCATGGGTAAAGTGACTATTTATCCCTGAGGTCACGAGTTCGAGTCGCGGAAGGCTCCCTTTGTAGGGAATAAAATACTATAGGGGTATTTAAGCTTATAGGTGACACATTCAGTGTATTCATGTGTCTGAGAGGTCGCATGTTAGGACTGAGATGTTATAAGCCCAAGAAAAAAGAACTTTATCTTCCACCTTTGAATATATTTCCAAACTCTATCAGCAATAGATTGAAAAGTTGAATTTTCCAAACTCAACCCTTCTGTATTTGAAATACAATAACTTTATTTAAGAAAAATCATTTGGCAAATTTGAAATTAATATTCCCATAATGTGGGTGTGAATATTGATTGTGAGTTCTCTTATTCACTCCAAAATATACCTATCCCAGTTAACTATAATTAGGGATGGCAAAAAAATCCATACATGCGGATACAACCTGTACGGGTCACAAACAGGTACCCGTTAATTTTTAAACGAGTTTTAAAAATACTCGTAGTACATATAGATAGGTATCTATATTATGGTACTCGTATTTGTGGTTACCCGTTATTTATATGATTACTATATTATCTTTAATTAAAATAAAAAGTACAGTACCCTAATTTTCATTACACTGTGTAAATCTTTTTCTTTTACTTTGTTTACATTTTTTCTACTTTGTTTACATCTTTTATTGTATTTGGTGGTGAAACACCCTACAAATATTATTACATATGTAGAAACATACATGTCTTACAAAGAAAATATATACTTTTTGTTAAGGAAATTAGAACAACAAATCACATAAATAGAAAAAACCAATAGATTTAACATTTTTGCCAAATATTTAATCAAAAGACACAAAAATAAATAAGTTTCATCTCATTTGAAACATAATAGAAGTAGAAAGTTATAAATTCATTTATAATATAAGAAACCCACAAGTATCCATTGGTACCAAAAATATCCGCGAAAAACTTGCACACAGGTACCCATACAGGTACGAGTGGATAATGCTCTCCTATTTCAAAACGGGTAGTGAATAGCTACTACCCATGCTCGTCCGTTCCCGTTGCCATCCCTAACTATAGCTTATTTATATTATATTTGATTTTGCTGAAAATGGGAGGAAAGAAAAGGGGTGGAAGAAAAAATCGTTTTTCTCTTATTTGGTTAACAAGGGAAAATAGGAGGATGAAAAAAAAGGATTCTCATGCTAAAAACATTTCACCCTAAATGAATGAAAAGAGGAGGAAAAAATGATTTTTATTCAAAAAATACCCTTCACTTTTGTTCTCAAACTTTTCACTCTTCTTATCAGTCATATATTTTGTTTTTAACAAGTGAAATGACAATGTACGTTCATTGATGTTATGTCAAGTATGTTTAATGTTTCTTATTTATTGCATGATTTTTAAAATTAATGCTCAAAATTCTTTAAAAACATTTCTAATAGATCAATTGTGTTTTCCTTGAGTGGAATACATGATCTAATGATTTTATCCCAAGTTAAAATAATTAAAAATGCATAAAAAGTTGAATAATAGTTATAGTATATGCTAAAAACAAAGTTGTAAAAATAACAATATTGTAAATTTGACTTTCTTATTTAGGGGTTTTATGTAATTTTACACATATTTTTTCCATTCCAGGGAAGAAAAGTTATAAATTTTTTCCTTCTTTTTTCTTAAACTAAACAAGTAATTTTTTTACCACACTATCTACTTATTTCCTTCTTTTTTCTTTCCTTCTATTTTCTTTTGTGAATCAAACAAAGTGTTAAAGTCCCTGATTTTTTTTAAAATTGGATGTGAAGATCTTGTTTCACAACTTGTGTCACTATATGTGCTCATCAATTACAATTCGTCAAAAAATATTTAATAATTAAATTTTTAATTTAAATGTATTTTAATAATATATGAAGCGACACAAACGATGGGAGTGCTCTCCCGTGATATAGAAGAAGAAGATCCAAATAGTGTTATTGAAAATTGAATTGCAAATTTGCAATTGGCATATACACTAAACAGAGAGTCTAAATCTTGAATAGAGTTCTTATGTGCATATGTTGAATGAAAGAGTGTTGTAAGAAATGGGAGAAATAAGATGATAATATTCACTAATGTCCTGATCTAGTTAATATAAAAAAATTATTTTTGATATTTAGAAGGTTTTCAACTTTTCATTGGGCTCACTTACCAAAAAAACCATCTTAGCAAGATGAAATGACACCTTATAAAAAGATACAAACAATGTTCTATTCATTTTATTTAGGTTTGTTTGTGAGTTTGACTAGGAGAGAAAAGAAAAGAAAGAAAATATTCAGAGTCATCTCATAAATGTATTTTATGACTCTCAAATTCTTTTCTTCCTTTTCTTGGCCTTAAAAAATGAACTCGCAAACAAACCATTAAAAAATAGTATTACTATCAACCATTGTTTAAAATTAAGACATCTATAAAATGATTTAAACAAGTGATTTTTTATTTTGTTTTTTAAATAAGTAGAACCTAATGCTGTTTTTTTCATTATCTTTAGACAATGGAACCAAAAATGGAACCTACACATTGCTGTTCCCAACATAACATTATATTCCAAAACTAATTTTGTCTCTTTCTCTTTGATCAATCAAAATGTATCAAATAATATAAAAATATTATATTTTATTTTCAATAAAAAATGCATTTAAGTGACATTTTTAATTGATCAGGAGAAAAATCAAGAATAAGAATCAAGACACATGATTTATATCCATAACTTTATCAATGAAAGTGTAGAATTAATAGAAAGAAAGAGGGAAAGATTTCAATATGAATCGTCTGTCTAGTATCCTCAATCTAACATGCGTATGAAAAAAATTATTCTGAAAGCAACACACAAACCTCTAAATACCATTCTTATTCATTCATGGTGCTACTCTTGTTCCCATGGCTATTCACATTTATTTATTCTTGTTTTGGAACCATTCCATTTAAAAATGATTCCGCTAGTCTTTGTCGACAGTTTATTCAAGAAAAAGTTTGGCTTATGCTGGCAGTTTGAAGAAGGATATTTTTTTTTGACAATCACTTTGAACATGAATGATTATCAGGTTACTTAATTATTTATTTTGATGTTATAGGTCACATAAGAGTGTGATATCTATAAATTGTTAGTGTAAACATTTAAACATGATTATTATATTATTCACAATTTATTTAGATTATTTTTTTTTATAAAGTCAATAATAATTAAATACAAATGATGAATGATGTACTAATAGTTTATAAAACTCATATATTATTAATCAGTATATCTTTCCTCTTAATTTAATACAATGACAATGTGAGTTTTATATCCACCACCCATAATATTTGTCCACCTATATTCCCTTTTGACCTAATCTCAAACCATCCGTGATTTTGGTATTGAAAAAATATGCATTAAAAGTGTATGAGTTTTATATATTATCATTATATTATTTATTATTCAAATTTAATTATTTTTTATTTTAAAAAATAATAATATAAATGAATAGTAAATGATATATTATTTGTATTTAAATCCTTTCCACCTACGGATATTACACTATTTTGTTTTTTTCTTTTACAAGGAAATCATGTTATCGGTGTATCATACTAAAAGTACTAAACCTCACGAAAAAAGAGTATTTAATTTAAACCTAATCTCGAACCTCTAATCATGTTATCACATTATATTGTTTTAATACAACTAAGGATAGACTGTCACACTTACCTATAATGCAGATTTATTCGTATCTAATAGGCTTATATGTAGTTTTGGTCTCATAAGCTTATCTTCTTGGTGATGACAATTTTAGTGTAGTTTCATGGGTTTTGAAAATGAGAATAAAATTTGCTATAACTTATTTCCTTAAATTTATTTATTATTGTCTTAAATTTTTTTATAACACATGTTTATTTGTGTCTTTTTATAATAATATAGAATAAAATATTATACATTTTAAATGATGAGTGAATTTAAGAAGTTAAATTATCTTATGATATAATAAGATACTTTATTCTCTTTCCAAATTAATCATCCTCAAAATAAATGGCTAATGATACAACACATGTATTAGACTGACAATGAACTGAACCAACTCGGTTCGTTATTTAGTTCGATAAATTTGGTTCAAGAACTAAATGCACCGAACTTGAGCTGAAAAACTCATTAAGTTCATGAGGTGGCTCGATATATATATACATATATATATATGTATATAGGAAGCTACTCAAGTGAGAATAATGATCATATAAAAATTGTGAGAATAATAAATCTAGACCTTACAATCAATCATAGATCAATAGGATTAAAAGTTAGTTATTAGTCACATGATAGTTATGTGCGTGTATCTTTTAATCTTACCGTTCATTTAAGATCTGGTGGTATATATTAAGTGTTCTTATTTTTTACAATTGCTCAGTGTTCTCATGTGAATAGCTCCCTATGTATACATATATATATATATATATATATATATATATTATATAATATAAACTATGTTATTATATATAAACAAGTTTATATTTAAATATAACCTTTGATAGTATTTTAAAAATGAATTAATTATTTGAGTTGTCAAAATGAACAAATTTAAAATGAACCAAACAATTTGTGAACTTTAATCGAACTGAAAAAATAACTTGTATCAAACTCAAGTCGAGTTTCAAACTGAGTTATTCCTTATCGAGTTGCACTATGATTCGGCTCATTTCCTGCCCTACATGTAATAATTGGAAGCTTAGCTGGAATTTAAAAGAAATAAAAAATAAAAACGATTGAAGTAATATTATATTTTTAAGTTTTTAATAATATTTCAAATTTTTTGTGAGCCATGTGTCACTCTAGATAATGACATGTCATGTTTAGAAATTAAAATTTCAGAGTTGTGGCCTTGTGGGATAGAGATATGAACCTATTAAACTTAAGTCCTCGTGTAAATAATTAGGCTACTTAAGATACTGGTGGTAGCATTCTGAAATCTATACCAAATTATATCAATCGTGTAAATAATATTAATTTTTAATTAAAGTAATTAATTAATTTCAAATAATAATACATTCTCATATAAATGATTTAAAATTTAAAATTATATGTCCAATTTTACACGATTTACATATATACTAGTAAATTTCACAACAAATTATTAATAAATATTACATTTTAAAGCTAAATTGATATATTGTATTAAATAAAATAAAAAATATCAGTAGTAAAAAATCATCTACACATTTAGCAAATAAAAGAATATACTCTCTTTCATAATATTCTAGTGCATATCAGATTGAGTTTGCCATATTAGAATATACTCTCTTACTTCATAGACGCGTAGAATATACTTGATCGAAAGTTTGAGAGCTATGAAATACATTTGTGAGATAATTATATTTGTGAGATAATTCTTAAGTTTTCCTTTTCTTTTCTTTCTCTTCTAAAAATCAATTTACATAAAGACCCTTATTCAAATAAAATTCTCAAGTGCACATCAGAATATACTCTCTTACTCCATCAAGGATGTGTTTGCCATCCCGAAGGATTACCTCTCTATTAGCATCTTTTTTTTTGGTACAACGGAAATATAAAAACAACAAAACTAAAGCATAAGGTACAAATCCATATGTAGGATAGATGAAGCTCCTACAGGTGGTGCATCCCAGAATATCCAAGAGACATGAAGACTCAAACCAGGAAGTCAGCCATCATGTTTCCTTCCCGAAAAATATGTTGTATATGAACCTGCCAATTTCTATTTACTAAATCAGCGATGCTATGAATAACTGGTTCCAGATGCTGAAGTTGAACCTACAGCTTATTAGTGATAATGTGAATAGCCTCAAGACAGTCACTCTCCAAGATTACAACTCGATGGCCCCAATCCCAAGCCAATCGAAGCCCATGATCAATAGCAAGCAGCTCAGCTAGGATGGGAGACCCATTTCTAAACTTACCAGAGTAACCTCAAAGCCAAATTCCATCATGGCTCCGGATAACTCCTCCTCCACCAATAATTTGATCACGAATAGTGCAACTTCTATCAACATTAAGTTTTACCCAACCAAACTCCAGGCGACACCAGCGAGTACTAGCCAAAGCTACATCCATGGAAAGGGCATCAGTAGAAAACCAATCCTTAAGATCGAGGTGAACATTCCTAGTGACATAGTTTGAATCTCATGGAGTAGTACCAAAAATTGAATTATTTCGCCACCGCCAAGCCCACCAGAAGCCTGTCAAAAAAAGTCTCCCATTGTGAGATCTTATATTTTTCACCAGCCACAACATGAAAGACTCAGTAGTCCAAAAGCCTTGATCATTAAAACCCAGACGACACCATAGGAGTGCAGAATGAAAGCAATCTCTAAAGGTATGGAGAAGATCCTCACTATCATTAATACATCGAGGGCACATAGGGGAGATGGTAATATGTCTCCTGAAACGGAGAGAGTTAATAGGCAAGGAATCATGAGCAGAGAGCCAACAAAGAAATTTGACTTTTTATGGAACATTCAATCTCCACAACCAACTCCACTGAATCTGAACAGTCGTGACCTCGTTGTCATTATTCTTAATCCACCAATTACCTGAATTAGCTGAGTAGAATCCAGTTGCACTTCCCTCCCAGATCCATGAGTCAATAATATTCGAGGAAGACGGAACTGGAATTGTTAGAATAGCTTCCTTCACATGTATAGGAATTAGAGTATAAATTATGCTAAAATCCCAAGAACAGTCTTTCCACAAGTCCTTTAACTGAAGCTGAGTGTCTGTGATGTTAACATAATCCACCAAATTGCAAAGCTTTCCCAACCCAGACCAATTATCATACTAAACAGATCGATTTCCATCACCTAACTGCAAGGTAAAGCCACCCCTCAGCTCCTCGGTAGCCTTCACAATACTCTTCCAAACAGGCGAAGCAGATGGCCTACTAGTTGCAAAAATC
>NC_032013.1:9727839-9739276 GCF_001865875.1 Lupinus angustifolius
CACATACTTTGCATGGTATAAATTGGTAGAGAGTTAATAGCAGATTTAACAAGACAAAGCCTACCTGCTTTATTAAGGAGGTTCACCTTCCACGTACTCATGCGTCTTTGAATTTTCTCCATCAAGGGATTGAAAACTGATTTGTAGACCCTCCCTTGTATGAGTGGGATACCCAAGTATTTACCAAGATTGGAGACAACGCTCATTTCACAAATTTACATAAAAGTATGTCTCCTTCTGTTGGATACATGTTTGGAGCATATGAACTTAGATTTCTCAAGGTTCACCTTCATTCCTGAGGCCTTACAAAACTCATCAAGAGTTGTAGAGATCAACCTGACCTGAGTGTTAGTGGCTTTGCCGAAAAGAAGAACATCATCTGCAAAAAGTAAGTGTGAAATAGGAGATCCACCTCTGGAGAGAGTAATAGGCTGCCACAAACCTGAATCTACCTTTTCTTGGATAAGAAGAGATAACTTTTCCATACACAAAACAAACAAATAAGGTGAGATGGGATCACCTTGACGGAGACCTCTAGAAGGGCTGAAAGAATCCAACCGCGATCCATTCCAAAGAATGGACATGGTGCCAGATCTGACACACCACATGATAAGTTTCACAGTAAGAGTAGGAATCCCAAAGTCAAACAAAGTTTTCTCCAAAAAGTCCCAGTTAACTCTGTCATAGGCTTTCTCCAAGTCAACCTTAAATGCCAACACACCCTTTTTCTGTTTAGATTTGTGAATGTAGTGCATAACCTCCTGAGCCAAGATAACTTTATCTGCGGTCCCTCTCCCAGGAATAAAGCTACTCTGCAAGGGGCCAATTAAATTGTCTAAGAAAGGCCTCAGTCTACTTACCAGAACCTTGGTTAACACCTTATAAGCCACATTACACAAACTAATTGGTCTCAGATCCTTTAATGTAGTAGGTTGATTGACCTTTGGAATAAGGACCACAAGAGTCTCCAGAAGACGAGGATCGACAAATCCATTCTGAAACGCATCTCGAACCATCTTCCAAATATCATTCTTCACTATATGCCAATATTTCTTAAAGAAATAAGGTTGAAAGCCATCTGTCCCAGGAGCTTTAAAAGAGTGCATTGACATAATCTCCTTAGTAACATCTTTTAGTGTAACCGACCTTGATATTACTACAACACCCTCAGGAGGTAACATCGGAGTGGTGACAGTACAATAATCAAGATTAACTTGGCTATTACCACAAAAAATATTTTTGAAATAATGATTAGCCTCCTCCATAAGCCGAGAAGTGTTAGTAGTCCAACCACCATTTTCAAGAAAGAGCCCATGGATTTTGTTGCGCTTTCGCCGCACAATGGTTTGAGTATGGAAAAATTTAGTGTTTCTATCACCAAATTTCACCCATTGTTCTCTAGACTTCTGATACCACAACATCTCTTCTTGTATCAAGACAATGTTATAGTCCCGCCTTAGTTGAGTCTCCAGTCTGACTAAATCCTGATCATCAACTGACTCCAAGCTAAGTTGCACGCCTCTGATTCTAGCCTCAATATGCATTTTCCTCCTGAAAATATTTCCAAAGACATTTTTATTAAAGACCAAAGCATCTTCTCTAACCTTAGCAAGACCATCCATCACATAACTATCCACAGAAGACCAAGCTTGGAGGACAACATTCTGGAAATCTACGTGAGAAGACCAAGCAGCCTGAAATCTGAAAGGTCTATTAAAGACAATTTCATCTCTGCCACCACATCTAACCAATAAAGGACAATGATCAGAGTGCAACTTCGGGAGATTTTCAACATAAGCTTCTGGAAAGTCACTACGCCAATTATAGTCTGACAAAGCTCGATTCAGGCGCTTAGAGACACTACGACCACTCTGCTCTCTGTGGAACCAAGTAAATCTGCTACCAACAGCTCCAAGGTCCAATAGCCTACAAGATTCCAAAACCTGAGAGAATTTAGCTGCCTTGGAGTGGATAAAGTGACCACCTTTGACCTCAGAAGGAAGAAGAATTTCGTTGAAATCCCCTAAGATTAGCCAAGGCATGGTCACGAGAGGACGAAAAATTCACCAAGTACTCCCATAGAGAATCACGGATAAGAGTTGAAGGATTTGCATAGATAGCCATACAAATCCAGGCACGACCCCCATTCTCAAACTTGATTGAGATAGCTGGAGAAAAGGTGTCAACTATAGTGGTACAAAAGGAGTTGCCCACATTATTGAGAACCCAAATACCACCAGCATGACTAGATGCTTCAACAATTCCACAAGCCTGATAACCTAAACCATCCCAAAAACGTCTAGCATCTTGGAATTGACAATGAGTCTCCAAAATAATGACAATAGAAGGGTTATATTTTCTGATTAATTCCCTTGCATGACGACGACCATCCCTATTGATGGCTCCACGAACATTCCAACAAATTATTTTAAAATCCTGAAATTCAATCATCAGAAAACAATAGACATATGAAACCAAGGAAACAAAAGCTGTAACAATCCATGAATTCCTTCGTCGTTCCATGATGAGACTCCGAATTCATATCCAAGACTAGCATATCTGCATCCACCCCACTCAATTGTTGCCCAATATGAGTAGCCATGTTCACACTTGGTATTGTAGAATCCTCCAGAACCATGTCACGAGAAGGGATGGGGACAATGGGACGTGCGATATTATCACAAGTGCCTGCTGACTCTAATGTGAGACATCCTGTTTGATGTTGTACACTAGGTACACGTTGAAAGACCATGCAAGAATTCATTCCCACGTTTTCCATGCAAGTTGATGGGCCCTCCTTATCTTGGTTTGTGACTAATTGAAAGTCACGTGATTTATGGGAGATAATTCCCTCTTTTGAAATAGCTAAGTTAAGATCCATGCATGCATCATTAGTAGGCTTGATTTTTGGAATTGCATTTAAAGTTGCAACATTATTTTTATTTGAAACGGAATGTCCAGCACCAGAATTAAATGGCCATTGATCACGATGCATATTCAAAGAATTATGAAGGGAAATAGAGTTGTTACCTGAACCAGCCATAATTCCATCAATAATGGGTTTCTCACCATATTTATCACTTGCTCTTTTCCCTTGAATTCGGCTACCCCCATTTAAAGAGATGGGTAACGAATTCCTAGTAATTACGGCTTCCTCCAATAAATGTGCAGTTCTCACATTACCAATGGATTCGATTCTCAAGCGTTTTTGATTGACAGCCTTAATATGCACGTTTCCCACTTTAGAAACTGACAATGAATGTGTGGACCGATCCAAATTTTCTAAATTACCATCTTGCAAAGGGGAAAAATGATTAATATCCCCATTTTTAATGACATTCAAATTTTGAGGTTGCACCTTCTTGTTTATTTTCTTCTTTCTTGTAACTGTTAGCCAATCACCATAAATCTTCATTGATTCTCGGTCATTATTATGATTCGATTTTTGACCTTCCAGCAACTCCACATTTATTGTAATATTTTTAACGGTTGAGACACTCTCCACATGCCCACCAGACACGGCTACCGTTGCCTCATCACTGTTTGTCGTGGTTCTTGTTGCATTAGGCACCACAGATGGAGGTTTGGAGCAATTTCAGGTGGCATGACCATAACAACCACAGGTTTTGCAGATGACATGAAGACCTTCATACATCACCTTGTAAGAATGACCTCCCAAGATATACTTTCCAACCACAGGCTTTGTGAGATCAATCTCAACACACACCCTTGCATAACGACCTCTATCCACCCTTAGAATATTAGTGTCCACTTTAACTGGACGACCAATACAAGAAGCAAGACCAAGGAGAAAGCTCTCATCAAAATAGACCATATTTAGTCTTGGGAAACGAATCCAAACCATAGTGCGATCAACCTTCGCCGATAGAGCAACAAACTCAGGAGTCCAGCAGGCTACTGCAACATAATGATCAAAAAGCATCCAAGGCCCTCCACCAATCACAGTATCACGATCCGCTTTTAAATCAAACTCGACATAGTAAAACCCATGATCCACATCCACCATATCAAAACCTCCTTGTAATTTCCAAGTTCTCTTTAGCCTCTCCTTGAACACATTGTAACTCAGGGATTTGCCTACCAAAGTAATAACCAAAGCATCCTTCCAAGGGGAGCAGAGTTCCTAAAAGACCGATTGATCAAGGGATATACGTGGGACTACAATATTACCTTCCTCATATACGATGGTCATGAGATTTTCGGCAACCAAATCTCTCTTCACCATGGGAGATGGTGATGAGTTTTGATCAAGCACCTTATCTTTGAAGGACACACCTTCACTAACGAAAGACACTTGACTCCACCGTCCATCGGGCGGTTTCGACGGTATAGGTGGTTGCTCAAATTTCTGTGCAGAGAATTGCATGAACTTTGCTTAGTGTGCAGGGAAAAAGTTGGAGAAAAAACGTATGTGTTTGACGGTTATTAAAAAAACCTCTTCGTATTAGCATCCTTTTGACAACATGGATAACTTTTTTGTTAGTGACACTAAAGCTTCTCAAGTCAACATTATTCTCATCATTGAGAAGAGATCATGGTTTGTGGCTATTTGGTGAGCAATGTATTTTTTGTCCCAAAAAACATATGTCTATCCCTAATCAATAATATTATACATAATAATATATCATTATTAATTTTTATTTTATGTACATGTCACATGTCAATTGTCTAGGTCAGAAAATAGGGATAGAGTTGATGAGAGTTGATATGTGTCCTATTTGGTAGTAAAGATTAGTTTATTGTTTCCAATTTTTTGATGGACTAATAAGTGAATTAACCATAATGGTCAAATTGGAAAAAGATCTTTCTTATGTGTAAAGACATCAACTTCATGGTTATTTTGGCTAAGGCTATAAACTCTCTTGAGTTGTGTTTTGAGCAACTAGGCTAGATTGGTTTTCTCTAATTATGAGTTCTTTAATCATATAAAGAATCTCACTTTTATCATTGGAAGGATTTCCACACTCTATCCCTTTGTTTGAGGAGTCTAGTTGTATATACTAGATAGCTTAAAACACTTAATCAAATGTATGTGTGTTTTGGACTAGGGACATAGTACCAATCTCATACTCTTACTAGCTAGGCTAAACATATTTTTCTTGCATATCCTAGTTTATCCATACTAGAACATCGCTTTCACTTATTTTATATTCAAACTCACTTAAAATTCTCCTCCATGTAACAAAAAAAATCACTTAAAATAGTAATAAAAAATCTTACTATTTACGCCCAAAAATCACTTAAAATGAGAAGAAACCGGTGAGATTTTCAAACTCCACGTTGATGTCATGTTCATGTAAATACAAATATAGTTTAATACATTTGGAAAAAACGCCAACTCATATATCATCCAAATAAGTTACATACAAAATTTCATGAGCTGTATAGAGTAGAATGCGAGTGAGTGACGGTGGTCCAAATACTTTAATCTTCATAATCACACTTGTTCCAATTTGCAAACATATGTAATCTATTAATTATAATTTAATCACTTTTTTGCAAACATATGTAATCTATTAATTATAATTTAATCACATATGTAATCTTCATAATCACACTTGTTCCAATTTGCAAATATATGTTTTCCCTCCCCATTATTATGGGATACAGCTCAGGCATGATAGACCCTGCTTATGCCACAAGCTTTTCAGCATTGACTCTTTTGCTATTCCATGCATTGATAAGGTTAAGTATGTCAATAAACAAGTTTATTTTATTATCTATTATTTTGTTTCTTTAATCAGAGTATGTTTAAGTGTATATTATTAAGTGCATTGTTGTGAAAACGGGACTAGATTGGCATGAGAACTACTGAACTGTTCATATTACTACAATATAATAATTATATTAGTATGTAATTATATCAATCAAAATTGGTCATATCAGTTGGTATTTTATTGAACTATGTTAATTATATCTTGCCAATTTTTATTTAAAATTAATTTTTGAAAAAAATGACTTATTTTTTTTTTACAAAATTGTTATTATGGAGGATCAAACACAATAATATTATATTTGTTTACGAGTGTAATATATATATACTGTCAGCGTAAAGATTTATATACATTCAGTATATCTTCACCACTCATTTGTATTACTTTGCGTGAAAAGTCAATGATAATAAAATATAAATGGTAAATGATACACTGATATTGTATAAAATCATACACTACCAATACATACAATTTTCTCCCTAATTATACTTCTAAAACATGTTTGACCACAAGTAACACATTTTAGTTTGTTTTAACAAATGATATAAATAAAACTTTAAAAGTAGTCATTATCTTGTTTATAATTTTTGAATATTAATATTAGTATAATATATGAATATCTAATTTCACGGATATACAATTTAATTAGTGAATGAATAGTATGTATGAGAAAAGAATGAAGAGAGGAAAATTGAGTGAAGAACAAGAACAAGAAATGAATAACCTCTTTGAGGGACTTTTATTTAATTGTGAAGAATGAAGAATTGAGTTGTTAATGATTACAAACCAGAAAGAACTATTTATAGAAAGTTTGGAATAACTAACCATTAACTAACTAACTAAAAATAGAAGAGTGCATATGAAACACGTGCAAGATGAAAAGAGAGAAAAAGAAGAAAGTTAGTTGTGTTGATAGCCTGCAAACTGCTCTGTTTCTGGCTTTGGTGCTTCTGGTTTTAATGTTTCTGGTTTTGGTGCCTCTGTACTGGCTAATACCCCCCCACAAGCTGGAGCACATATACTTAGGAGCCCCAGCTTGAGATGAATGGCAGAATAATCCTTTACCCCAAGAGGCTTTGTGAGACAATCAGCCAATTGTAGTTTGCTTGAGATAGGCAGGAGTTTTAGACTTTTCTGGAGGCAAGCTTCTCTTACAGTATGACAATCCAGCTCGATGTGTTTTGTACGTTCATGAAACACTAGGTTTGAGGCAATGTGGATTGCTGATTGGTTGTCACAGTAAAGAGTTGGAGGATGAGTTGATTTGATGAGCAAATCGTGTAGCAGATAAGTCAGCCATTTTATTTCACAAGTTGTGGTAGCCAAGGCCCTATATTCGGCCTCACATGAACTTCTGGCCAGAGTTTTTTGCTTTTTTGATTTCCAGGAGATGAGTGACCTGCCCAAGTAGATACAATATCCAGTTACTGATCTCCTAGTGTCAGGGCAAGATGCCCAATCACTGTCACTGTAGGCCTTGAGGTGAATGTGTGAAGTGGAAGGAAAGAACAAGCCCAAGGCTGGGTTGCCTTTGAGATATCGAAGGACTTTTAATGCTGCATTGTGATGAGCAGTTGTTGGTGTGGCCATGAATTGAGCAAGTTGATTTATGACAAAGGTTATGTCGGGTCTGGTGTTGGTGAGATAGATGAGTCTCCCAATGAGCCTTCTATAGGCAGGAGCATCAGAGTAGAGAGGGCTAGGATCTTGGTGTAAATGAGTGCCAAAAGTCATAGGGGTTTTGGAAGGTTTACATCCTAGCAACCCAGCATCTGAGATCAGTTCCAGGGCATATTTCCTTTGGTTTATGGAGATCCCTGATTGTTGTCTTGCAATTTCAAAACCTAAGAAGAATCTGAGGTCACCAAGGTCTTTTACCTTGAAGGCAGAGTCCAGTAGATGTTTGATTGAAGAGAGTTCGTGAAGATGATTACCAGCAAGAATAATGTCATCCACATAGACAAGGATGATGGCAATGAGTCCTGAAGGCATGTGTTTTGTGAAGAGGGAGTAGTCATTTTCTGATTTGGCATAACCATGTTGAGTGAGAAAATTGGACAGTTTGGAGAACCATTCCCTACCTGCCTGTTTGAGACCATAAAGGGATTTCTGTAATTTGCAGACTTGTGATGGAGACTGAGAGGGAAGGTCAGGAGGGGTGAGCATGTAAACCTCTTCCTTCAAATCACCATGGAGGAAAGCATTGTTGACATCCAACTGCTTCAAATGCCAATTGTGAATTGATGCTAAGGCTAAGACTAGCCTTACTGTGCTGGTCTTGACAACAGGGGAAAATGTGTCCATGTAATCTACACCCTCAGTCTGTGTGAAGCCCTTAGCCACCAATCTTGCTTTGTACCTCTCTATACTGCCATCAGGTTTGTGTTTGATCTTGAATACCCATTTGCAGCCTATAGGCTTTTTGTTGTTTGGTAGATCAGTGAGTATCCATGTTTGGTTCTGGCTGAGTGCATCAAGTTCTCTGTCAATAGCAGCCTTCCAGTGAGGGTGTTTGATGGCTTGAGAAAAGGTTGTTGGTTCTGTGTGAGAGGAAACTGAGAGAATTATTGCTCTATATGAGGGGGATAAGGAGTGATAAGAGAGGTAAGAAGATAGGGGGTAGGGGTGGGGGGTTGTTGTGGATGTGTGGTTAGTTAAGGAGCAATGATAGTCTTGTAGGTAGGTAGGTGTTTTGGTGGGTCTTGTGCTTTTTCGGGGTGGGTCTGTGTGGTCTAATAATGGAGGTAGCTCTGTTTGCTCTGGTAATTGAGGTGGTTCTGTGTGGTCATGGTTGGAGGGGTCTATGTGTTGTGTGAGAGGAGTAGGATGGGGAGTTACTTAATGATTATTGAGAGGTGAAAGGAAGTGAGGTAGGATGTCATCATATGAGAGGGGATTGTGGTCAGTATGTGGTGGGATGTCATCAAGGTTTGGAAGTGGTGATTTGGTGTGGTATGGGAAGATTGTCTCATGGAAAATGACATCTCTACTTACATCAAGGGTCCTAGAATTCAGGTGGAGAACCACATAACCTTTTGTTCCTTCTTTGTAACCCAGGAAGATGCACTTGCTTGCTCTGGGATCAAGCTTAGATCTGTGAATTGGCAGGGTACTTGTGAAGCAAAGTGACCCAAAAACTCTGAGGTGCTGGATGTCAGGTTTGGATTTGTACAAGACTTCATGAGGTGATTTGTGTTGCAAGACTGGTGTTGGCAATAAGTTGATGATGTGCACAGCATGTCTGAGAGCATAGGACCAATACAATTTTGGGATTTGGCTTTGAATCAGGAGTGCTCTTGCTACATTCAACAAGTGTTGGTGTTTTCTTTCCACCACACTGTTTTGTTGAGGTGTGTATGTACATGATGTTTGGTGCTTGATGCCCTGCTCAGAGTAAAAGGAATTCATGGCAAACTCAGCACCATTGTCACTTCTCACAGTTTTAATTTTGATCGAAAATTGAGTGGTGATCATAATGATGAAGTCTTGCAACCTCTTCCTTGCCTCACCTTTGTTATTGAGCAGAAAGACCCATGTGTACCTTGACTTATCATCAACAATGGTTAGAAAAAATCTATGTCCATGTACAAAAATAGTTGAAATAGGGCCCCAAATATCTACATGTATCATGTCAAAAACAGAAAATGATTGTGTTTGGCTAATAGGAAAGCTTAGCCTTTTTTGTTTTGATAAGTGGCAGACATCACAAATGTTGTTTTTATTAAAGGAGACAAAAGGGAAGCTGGTCTTTATAGTATCCATACAATTGTTGGAGGCATGTGCCAACCTATAATGCCACAAATTTGAATTGGAAAGAGTTACAGTGTTTAAGCAAGTAAAATTTTGTCTATGATTGTGTTTGGTTGTTTCCAAAACATAGAGGCCATGGATGATCCTAGCTGTACCAATCCTCTTCAAAGAGTCCCTTTCCTGAATTGTGCAAGAAAATTCATCAAAAGACAGAATGCAGGATGAATGTGAGGTTAGCTTAGGTATAGAAAGAAGATTGTATGAAAATGTAGGTAAGAATAGGACATTGTGTATGGACAAGTGGTCAGTTAAGGGAATTGTGCCTGAGATGTATGCCATTACTATAGAACCATTGGGAAGATTGACTTTAACAGGTTTAATTCTATAGTAGGAGGAGAAAAGGGATAAGGAGGCACTTATGTGGTCAGTGGCACCATTATCTAGGATCCATGATACATGTTGATATTTAGAGTTAGGAATACCTTCTTTTGTTTCAAAAACTTTATCAGCAGAGTTTGTGTTTGTGCTTAGAACAGCATTGTGAGTTGTAGGAATGGTGTTTGATTGTTGTAGCATTTGAATTAGGCCTTCATATTGTTTCTGAGTCAGCCCGAAAACAGATTCATCTTTGCCATGCTCACCCTGATTCCTGTTTCTTAAATCACAAGTCATTGCTGTGTTCTTTTGTTCACCCCTTGTGAATTGGAAATTTGGTGGGAAACCATGAATTCTGTAGCAAGTCTCAGCAGTATGGCCACTTTTCTTGCAATAAGTGCAATGTTTTGCTGAGCTTGTACCCTTAAACCATGTAGGTTTGTTGGTGGATGATTGGTGTCCTTGGCCATAATTTCCTTTTCCTGGAGGTCCTTTTCTCCAATTTGTATCTGTTGTCATTACTTTTGTATCATCATCTTGGCCCGTGAGTTGCCTTTCTTGCTGAGTGACCAGAGATAGAACCTTGCTCATTGTGGGTAGAGGGTCAATGAGTAGGATTTGAGACCTCACATTTGCATAGGAGTCATTTAGGCCCTTGAGGAATCTAACAATCTTATCTTCTGTTCTGTGTGCCTTAGAACTGATCATAGCTTTGCAAGAAGTGGGATCTTGGCATTCACAAGTTGGTAAGGGTCTGCAGGTATCAAATTCATCCCATAGGATTTTCAGTTCAGTGAAATAATCTGAAACAGCTAGCTCACCTTGTTTGAAATTGGCCAGTGATTCATGCAGTTCAGCAAGGCGAAACAGGTTTCCTTGTGAAAATCTTTCCTTTAACTCATCCCACACATCATAGGCTTTGTCAATCCATAAGATGCTCTGTGCAATTGAAGGAGAAACAGATCTTGTTATCCAAGAAGTGACCATGTTGTTTGCTCTCTGCCATTGCTTGAATAAGGGGTCTGTTTTTGGTGGCATGATGATGCTTCCATCAACAAACTCGAGTTTTTGCTTAGAGATGAGGCACATTTCCATTGATCTGGCCCATTGATGATAATTCTCCCCTGTGAGCAGGGGTGATACAAGGGCAATAGCTGGATTTTCCGAGGGGTGAATGTAATAGGGAGAGATTTGTTCTTGTGTAGTGTTTGTGAATGAGGAATTTGTGAGAGAAGACATGGTGAAGTGTTGAATGTAGCAGTGCTTAAAAAAAAAGCTACTGATACCATATGAGAAAAGAATGAAGAGAGGAAAATTGAGTGAAGAACAAGAACAAGAAATGAATAACCTCTTTGAGGGACTTTTATTTAATTGTGAAGAATGAAGAATTGAGTTGTTAATGATTACAAACCAGAGAGAACTATTTATAGAAAGTTTGGAATAACTAACCATTAACTAACTAACTAAAAATAGAAGAGTGCATATGAAACACGTGCAAGATGAAAAGAGAGAAAAAGAAGAAAATTAGTTGTGTTGATAGCCTGCAAACTGCTCTGTTTCTGGCTTTGGTGCTTCTG
>NC_032013.1:9739376-9756823 GCF_001865875.1 Lupinus angustifolius
GTAGTGTTTGTGAATGAGGAATTTGTGAGAGAAGACATGGTGAAGTGTTGAATGTAGCAGTGCTTAAAAAAAAGCTACTGATACCATATGAGAAAAGAATGAAGAGAGGAAAATTGAGTGAAGAACAAGAACAAGAAATGAATAACCTCTTTGAGGGACTTTTATTTAATTGTGAAGAATGAAGAATTGAGTTGTTAATGATTACAAACCAGAAAGAACTATTTATAGAAAGTTTGGAATAACTAACCATTAACTAACTAACTAAAAATAGAAGAGTGCATATGAAACACGTGCAAGATGAAAAGAGAGAAAAAGAAGAAAGTTAGTTGTGTTGATAGCCTGCAAACTGCTCTGTTTCTGGCTTTGGTGCTTCTGGTTTTAATGTTTCTGGTTTTGGTGCCTCTGTACTGGCTAATAGTATGAAACAAGTACCGTGCCTAGTTGGATATGTATAACAATGATTAAGAGTCTATTCTTCAAGCTTTTGGTAATTGTTCTAAAATAAGATAATGGTGTCTAACTATTAAATGGTATACATCAAGCCGCTTCAATTCAATAATCAGAAACTAGATGTAAAAAATTTGGAGTATTTCTCTCAACAAAATATTTTTTATACATATTCAGTAAGTTGACCTCTTATTAGTGTGTTTTAAGAATTGTTAATAAGAGCATGGTGAAATAATTATTAAAAGGAAGGATAAGTTATGTAGATAAAAAATCTCTCGCATCTTTTTTTCATGTTATGAATTATATGGAGGAGTGGGATGCATAATTTCAATTATTTCACGACTATATAACAATATGATTTAATATATATGCATGGATGATGTAAGTGTCACCAATTATTCATATGATATTATCACTAACTCGTAAAAAATTTAACATAAATGATATAGTGACCGGTGTAAGAAAACATCTAATAGTGCATTATTATTAAACTCATAACAATAATAATTAAATAATAAAAGTGGTTTACATAACATTTAAAAGAAGATGATTCTGAAATGTAACTAAAAATTACATAACCTTACTGTGGGTAAATACTAAATATAATTGCCCATAACCTGGGGTTTGGTTTCCCACACGAGTGTCACATATAGGCCGTTAAATAAATAAAACATTCTTTATTTTTAATTATGACTAATTTATTTTATATTTATTGGTGTTATTAATATCATATAATGATAATATTATAATGATTTAATTAGTGATTCTATAATTAATGAAATTTAATATTCAATTAGTACTTAATAAATAAAATTTTATCGAATTTTATATTATACGTCAATGATATGATATACTTGCTTGTTACATTATATTAATATCATTGTAAAACAAATAATTAATACAAATTAAATATTTTTATTTATTATATTTAACAAAATAAAATATAAGATTTAGAAATACAAAAAGAACAAAGATAAATAGTATGATACTCTTATAAACCTGACTGTTTTTTCACCAATTCAAACCAAACTAATGACGCATAAAATGTATGAGTTTTATATACGTTATTATATCATCTATTATTTATATTTAATTAATATTGATTTTTTTAAAAATAATATAAATAATAGATGATATATTTAGTTAGAATAAATTTTTATGCTGATAAAAATATAGATATCACACTCAACTTATTATACATAAGTTATAATTGGAAGTATATATGTTGTACCACAAAATGTACCACTGCTTGATTGGTTGAAAAAATATTAAAATTAAAATTTTAATAGTTAATTATTTTTCTGACTAATCAATAATTACAAACACTGACACACTGTTTTGGAACAACAGATTTCATCCGTTATAATTGTTGCACGGATGAATTCAATTTTGTTGTATATTATTATTCCTATAATTATGATATTTATTGAATGGTTGACAAAAATACATAAGTTGGAAAGTGTGATGGTTTTTAGAACTTTTGAAACGTCTTGCTTTTAAAGCACCTAATTCCAGTGTCTTAGCCCACCCACCCACCACCACTGTGCCACCATTACCACCACCACTGTGCCACCGCTACCACCACCGTCACCTCCACCTTCTCGTTCTCTCCCACCTTCTCATTCTTCCAAAAACAAAAAAAAAAACGAATCGATATCCCTCATTGCACAATCTCCAAAAAAAAAACCAGTAGCATTCATTGTCTGTAGCTGCACTAGCATTTTCTATTACATAGTGAAGCATTCATTGTTCGTCGCATTCATAAGTTGCAAAGGGTGAGTAGATTTTAGTCTTCTTTTTTTTCTTCCATTTTTTTAATCAAAAATAAAAAGTCCCCTTAACTTATCATTCCTACTAATAAAATTCCATCTGTTAATTTCTCTTAGAGTTCCTTCACTTTTCTTTTGATTCAACTTCAACTACTTTTTTCTTAATCTTTATGTGGTGACTGCAGCTTCTGTTCCCCAATTAAAAAATCTCTTTAGATTACGCGCTTATACAGAGATTATATATTTTTATTTTTGTAATAATTTAAAAAAAAATGATACTGAAACTAAGGTTGATTATTTTGGATCTAATTTAACCCCTGGTTATGAATATAATTTCATTAACAAGCTTCTTTTATATTATTGTATTATTTACATGAATATTTATTGAAAAAATAGATAGAAGAGTTTTTTATATTACCAGTGCATATCAATCGAGAAGTGGTCTAGTGCTGTAAGGCTCAGAACGACCAAAATGTTAACTGTTAGATTCCCTTGAGAACAGTTGTTGTTAGGGGATGAATTAATTCCTTATTAAAATGTGAGCATACACTTTGTAGTATAAAAAAATGGTGAAGTTCAATGGTTAGATCTCATAGCTGTTTAGATGATTGTCTGATGTTTGATACTGTGGCTTAACAGTGTTTTAACTACGAATGCAAAAATAGTAACATTGAATCAATCAAACACAATAATTGCCTCCTGATTATAAGAAATCTCGTCATTCTCCATATTCCACTGTTTCCTTTTTTGTGTGTGTTGTTGTTGTGCGATTTCTTTCACTACTGACACTTCACCATTTCATTACAGTGAACCTATAACCATTCACCTATGAAGTAGAATTGCACAAATAAATTTACAATCTACAAAAAATATTTATTTCACTTTTTTTTTTTTTTGAGAAGGTGTTTGTAGTTTCCGATGGACCGACGGTGGCCGTGGAGGAGAAAATCAACTGATAAAGCTGTGCTTGATAAAGTTGCAACTGAATTGGACTCAGTTGCTTCAATTCAGAGGAATCAGGTATATTTTATTTATTGGAATTTCATGAAAGAAATAAATAGAAAACAGTTTTTTTGTATTTGTGCATGGACAAAAGAAATTTCCTGTTGAAAAATTCTTACCTTTCTGACTTCCATTGATGTAGCTACTAAGTTTTTAATATTTATGTGTATGACAATTTAATATATTGTTTTTTGGCACACTGGTAAGATATGCAATCATCCAAAAGTTTTTTTGTTCATATTTTCATATGCAAGTTTCCTATTTTTATATAAGTGGTTGTATTTTGTAGCCGTTTAATAATTGAAGGTTTATCGTTAGCGCTGTATTAAGCAAATTAGTCGTGGCTCACTGAGAAGGGTTGAGTGCGATGCTAAGTGAGCTGCACTCATAAGAAGAGGAAACACTGGGGAGAAAACAATTGTTGGGAGGGTGTTCTAGTTGCGGAAATGCGATGGGTTAGTTTCATAGGATACCTTGATTGAAGACCAAAAGAAGTTAATTGTGGTTCTTGTCATGTTTATGTAGAATTTGGATAATTTGAGCATCTTTTCTCCCCTAGTCTTGGTATTGTTGATTCAAGAATATGTGACGAAATTCATTTGTGTTATTTTCTATTGTCTATTTTGTCTCGCTTCTGCAAATAGGAAACTTATAAGAAGCCAAACTATGTCCAAATCTCTATGGAATCATATACATATCTGACTGGTTTGGAGGATCAAGTTCAGACATATGAAGAGAAAGTTCAGGAACTGGAGGATGAGATCACAGAATTGAAAGAAAAATTGTCAGCAGCGAACTCGGAGATAAATACCAAAGAAACATTGGTAAAACAACATGCTAAAGTAGCTGAAGAGGCTGTCTCAGGTATACTGTTTAATAATTATATTCCCTTAAATATATCCAAGCTCCGAGTCTGCCTTAATGCAAAGTGCTTCTTATTGTTCTTGAGTTGAAGTTCAATTGAAAACTCTGCAGGATGGGAAAAGGCTGAAGCAGAAGCTTTGGCGTTGAAGAACCATCTAGAATCTACCACTCTCTCAAAACTCACCACTGAGGACCATTCAGCGCAGTTAGATGGTGCTCTTAAAGAATGCATGCTTCAGATAAGAAACTTGAAGGAAGAACATGAACAGAAAATACAGGAAGTTGCTCTTGCAAAAACCAAGCAATTTGACAAGATTAAGGGTGAGCTTGAGGCAAGGTTAGGTAACTTTGAACAGGAGCTCCTCAGGTCTGCTGCTGAAAATGCAGCTCTATCAAGGTCCTTGCAGGAGAGGTCTAACATGCTGATGAGAGTAAACGAAGAAAAATCTCGCGCTGAGGCTAAAATTGAGCATCTTAAGAGCAACATAGAATCATGTGAAAGAGAAATCAATTCTCTTAAATATGAACTTCATCTTATTTCCAAAGAGCTTGAAATTCGCAATGAAGAAAAGAACATGAGTATGAGGTCTGCAGAAGCTGCTAACAAGCAGCATGCGGAGGGTGTTAAAAAAATTGCTAAATTAGAGGCAGAGTGCCAAAGATTACGTGGTCTAGTACGGAAAAAGCTACCTGGTCCTGCTGCACTTGCACAAATGAAGTTAGAAGTTGAAAATCTTGGTCGAGAATATGGAGATACTCGATTAAGGAAGTCTCCTGTCAAATCTGCTAATCCTCATCTGTCACCATTCCCTGAGTTTTCCCTTGAGAATGTACAGAAATTCACGAAGGATAACGAATTTCTTACAGAGCGTTTATATGCAGTTGAAGAAGAAACAAAGATGCTGAAAGAAGCTTTGGCAAAACGTAATAGTGAACTGCAGGCCTCCCGGAGCATGTGTGCTAAAACACTAGGCAAGCTTCAAATTTTGGAAGCACAAGTGTCGAGTAATCAGCAGAAGGGATCTCCAAAATACATGCATTTAACCCATGAAAGCATTCACAGTCGAAGCGCAAGCTATGCACCAAGCTTAATCTCCATGCCTGAAGATGGAAATGATGATGCTGTAAGTTGTGCTGAGTCTTGGTCTACAGCATTAATCTCTGACCTATCCCAATTCCCAAAAGAAAAGAGTGCTTTGGATTTGAGCAAATCTGAAGACGCTAAAAAGTTGGAACTAATGGATGACTTTTTAGAGGTGGAAAAGTTGGCTCGTTTATCAAATGACTCTGATGGGGATGCCTCTGTTCCAGTTTCATCAAACAATAAGACATCTGAAATTGTGATCAATGGTGTATCAGAAGTCAGCAATGGCAAAGATGATCCCTCTGAAAAGAAGAGTGATTCAAATTCATTGCCAAGCCAAGTGTCTTCTGGTTCAGAATTGTCTGCACCTGATCACCAACCTGATGTTGATGGCTCATCACAAGCTGTGCTTCGATCAAAAATATTATCAGTTTTTGAGTCTATAGCTAAGGATGCTGATATAGGGAAGATCCTGGAAGAGGTCAAACATGTTCTTGAAGATGCACATGACACTTCCATCAAACACTCTGTAGCTGTCATTCCCCAGGATGTCAAGCCTTGTGATACTACATGTGATAAGCAGGATAATCTTGAAGATGCCGGTTTAAATTTTGCTAAAGAACTCATATCATCCGAACAACCGGCAGAATATCTGCAGTTAACTTCAGATCTAGAAGCTGCAGTTTCTCATATTCACAATTTTGTATGCTTCCTTGGCAGAGAAGCAATGGCAGTTCATGACATATCTTCTAATGGAAATGGAATAAGCAAAAAAATGGAGGAGTTCTCTGTCACCTTTAATAAAGTTATAACCAAGAACACAAGTTTACAACAGTTTGTTCTTGACCTGTCATATGTTTTAGCTAAAGCAAGTGAGTTCAGATTTAATATCCTTGGTTACAAGGGTACGGAAACTGAAACTAACAGTCCTGATTGCATAGATAAGATTGCTTTGCCTGAAAATAAGTTAGCTCAAAACAGTTCATCCGGAGAAAGATATCAAAATGGTCATTCCCATATTCGTAATCCTTGTTCTGATCCTGAGATTCCTGGTGATGGAAATTTGATATCAGACTGCAAATCAAATGCTACATCACAAAAGTTTTCGATAGAGGAATTTGAAGAGTTGAAGTTAGAGAAAGAGAAGGCGGTAGAGGATCTGTCAAAATGTGCTGAAAAACTTGAAATGACAAAGTCTGAATTACTAGTGACTGAGCAGCTTCTAACTGATGTTAAATCCGAATTGGCTTCTGCTCAAAGATCAAACAGCTTGGCCGAGACGCAACTAAAATGTATGGCAGAGTCATACAGGTCACTTGAAACACGTGCACTGGAGACTGAAACTGAGCTTAATCGTCTGCGAGTGGAGACTGAAACTCTGGAGAATCAACTGACTCATGAAAAGAGGGCTCGTGAAGCAGCTTTGACCAAGCACAAGGAGCTAGAAGATCAATTGCAAAGGTTAGACACAGCCATTAATATGGTCTATAAGTACTAAATATATGAATCATATTCGGTCTAATCTGGCTTGCTACCTATTGATGGCTGCATTTATGTTTATGTTGCATATATTGAATATTCTTGGCAGCATTAACTTACCACAATAATTTTTCAAATTTTTAAAGTTATATGAATCTCTCTTGCTGATTCTATTTTTAAATTCTATGTTTGTGTGTTAGGTATAAGAGTTCAGCTTCTGATAGTGACCATAAGACTAAGCAGGTATGGATTTATGTCCCATTGTGAAATATATGAAAAAAGTATTAAGCAGTGAAATTTGAGGAACTAGTAATAATTTAGTATATTATATCATAATGTATCTTAATCTTGAATTCTTTTCTTTATCACAGGAGAGAGATGTGGCAGCTGCCACTGAAAAGCTAGCCGAGTGTCAGGAAACCATATATCTTCTTGGCAAGCAGTTAAAAGCTCTGCATCCGCAAACAGAGCCAATGGGATCTTTGTACGGCGAGAAAGTTCCAATGATTGAGGGATTCACAGAGACTGAACCTAATTCTAATAGCCCAAATTTGCAAGAGTTAGATCAAGTGGAGATGGGCAGTGCTGCTTCTGTTTTTGTGCAAAGACCAGGGGTAGAGTCCCCCTTGCATTTTATTAACGCTTTATTTAGCCCCGATAATGAGCCAAACTTTCGAGCGATATCTCCAGTACAGCATCCAAAACACAGGTATACCATGTCAGCCTCTTCCTCAACTTCTTCCACTCCTACACCGGAGAAACATGCTCGAGGTTTTAGTAGATTCTTTTCAAAAGCAAAAGCGAAGGCAGGTCATTGAGCTTTTGAAGCATGCAAAGCCTCGATGTTAATCGATAATTAATGAGGCTGCATAGTGATTGCATATAGAACGCACCAAGGTGAAGACCCCTCACGATTTAGTAGAATTGAGTGTTTGGGAGGTCTGTGTAGTTAATGGAGATTTTCCATGAATTTATTCAGGTGATTCTTGTATCTAATGGTTTGTACATGGTAACCATATGTTTTCATCTTTTCATTGTTTTTGTTTCAGCCTCTGTTCTGTAATTTAAGTAGCAAAGAGTGACATGTCTCTGAACTATTACAGGATATGTTGAATATATTGTATTTCACTAATTTATGCATACCTTAATTCTTTACAACAAACAATGGATATCAGAACCTTAATTCTTTACAACCAACAATGGATATCAGATTTTTCTAGTGATAACCAGTGTCATAAATGAAAGATTTAAGCAAATAAAATTCAACTGTCATAGGAACAAATAAGCTTTTCTTTGTATTTGTCTCAAATTACGAGGTAAAAGGTGTATTTATCTTTTTTATCATTTGAAGATTAAGATTAGATGTATTTTAGCGCTTATATTGAGGAAAGCTTCATTGTATTTTGAATACGACCTTTATGAAACTCGATTAGTGTACTTTGTGGGGAACTTTAGAGCCCATGGAACGTTCATTCATAACCTTTATTAAGCCATTAAGATACTTCAGCAAGAACTTGTAGGTAAAATTATTAAAGAGTGAATTACACCAACTAAAATTACACAAATCATCCATCTTTTTGTACCTACACATATCAACTCTAATTTATATGCATAAATATACCAACTACCTTTGTATGAGTTATAAATGTGATACTTTAAGTAAAAATAGTGATAAATGTAATTAAGTTAAATAAAATATGGTATATTGTGAAGAAAAGACAAGTCCAAGTGGTAGTCTATTTATTATCTTTGGTTCATTACAAACTGCATCAATAATCGAAATGTTTAAATCACTCTTATACTATATTATAATGAATCAAAATTAATAAAGAGACATTGACTCTTATACTATTTCGCCTTATCTTCACAAAATATAATATTTTGTTAAAGTTAATTACAATTATCACTTTTTCTGTTTAAAAAATTAATTTATCTCTCTTCCGGTAATAGTTAGTGTAATGTATGTATAAGATTAAATATGGTTTATGTAGGTTTTATAAAGAGTAATGGTTTGTATAATTTCATTATAATAGTGTAATTTACTTAACAGGGAAGGAACTATCAAATCTACATTGTAAATTTATACAGCTTTAACAGGGAAGGAACTATTCCCAAAAAACTAAAAAAAATACTTGTTTTCTTTCTTGGAAAGAATGGAGAAAATATAGTAGGTCAATAAACGGGCATAAATTTTTTGCCCGTTTCGCCCGACCCATTTTACCCGCCAAGTTTGCGGGCATTTCTGTTGGCGGGTAATTAGGGGTGAATAGACTTGGCCCTACACACTCAAGTAGTATGGCACGATCATGACCGGACCTGAATAGGGTCGGGTCTCATCGGTCTAGGATCGGATTTGGGTTCAGAAATTAGATCAGATCAATATTTAGAATCGAGTAAGGAACAAGTATGACCTGAACCGATTGTCCATGGTCACTAACTCATCATGTTCGTATGTGTTTCTATTCAAATTTGTACAGAATAATGACACATTTTTGGTTGAAAGTGTCATTGGTTATCTAATTTTTCATCATATATACATAATTAACAATATATATATATATATATATATATAAAAGTTAAATTACATATTCATAATAATAAATAATATTGAGAATACATTATCTAAAATGAGTATGCATTATATTTAATTCTGTTCAGGGTCAGGTTTAGGTTTAAATGCTATCCGATCGATATTTAGGGTTAGATTAACTTCGCGTCTAGAGTAAGGACCATGTTCAAAAAATGATCCGATCAACATTTAGGGTCGACTAAGGGACAAGCCTTAACTCTTCCCAATCCAGCTCATGTACACCTATAATGTTCATCATCATGATTCTTGTGAACACCGAATTTTGTCCGATGTATGTCTATAAAGTAAAAAATAATAATAAAGTAAATAAAAATAAAATTTGAAAAAAGTGCTTTTCCGTATGACCCAAAACAGTTTGTTTTGTCTGTTTGATTTAGGAAAACCTTTCATTATTGGCTATATGCGTTTTAAATAGATAATAAGTTAATAAAATGGGTTACATAGTCATTTTAATGGAAGCGTTATATCATAGACAAATAGGCACAAATATTAATGTGATGAAACACAATTACATAATCTTGAGCATGTAGTTATAGTGCTTGTCATTATCCTAAGAACTTAGAGGTCACCATTGGCTTTATGTCCTTCGTTCTTTTGATTATTTAGAGATGAAGATAGGTATGGAAGAAAGAAAGGTGTATGAAGAAGTCCTTAATGCCTTTTGAAAATATAGAGCCATATCACATGAATTTAAAAGGGGTTTTCCTGCACTTGCTGGCTAACGTACAAGACCCTTCAAAAGATGAAAATAAAAACGGCTAGTGAATGAAAGTAATGAGAATAAAAAGAGGATGGAGAGAGTCACACGTTATTGGGCATGTTAAGGAATATTCATTATAAAATTAATCTCTATTCCAACTTTTGGGAGAGAGAGGGCAATTATATAAAAAATGCAAGATCACTACACACTCATCACAAGCAATCAGAGATGTCACATAGTTATGAAAAAGAACAGAGAGGCAACATATATAGATAACAGAAATCAGAGAGCCTAAAGAGCCCAGCAATCCAGAGACGTCAAGGATTGTTGTCTATGGAGACGCAACTTGAGGAACACCCATTCTCTTTCCTTAAAATCTGTCTATATTACCCACTCTCATTTCACCTATACATACACATCAGATACAACATTCATAAAAGCAGAAAAAGCACACACAGTCATGTTTATTAACAATAAACGATGAATGATATTCAGATCGAATAAAAATTTAGACGAAAAATATGTGTATTAACAATATAAATTTTTTATAGAGTGTTAGTATATCAGTCATGTTTATATTTAATCATAATTGATTTTGAAAAAAAGAATACAATTAAATGATAAATGATTCAGTGAATATATATATATAAAGTTTTAAACTAATAGTCTATAGATCTTATATTCAAAATGTATAATAATAGTATGTATATTTGTATATATATATCATACTATTATACAATTTAATGACTTTAATGAATCATTAAATGTACCATTTTTTCCTCCAATTGATTGCTTGCCAGTTTTCATATTTAAGGCACAACCTCTGGAAGTCAACATACATCAATTCTAGTGATGAATAAAGTACCGTGCCCTGCCACCAAAAAGAGGATGAAAAACTTTGTTGTATAAACTGCACCTTTACTTTTTCTTTATAAAAGGCATCATTTTACTGTTACTGTTACAAAATCTCAAAAGGTAGATAAAAAGAGGAATCATTTTTGAAATCTGTTCCATCATAGTAACTACAAGGTTATAGACTAATTGATTTATGAGTGTAAAATTTATACATTGATAGTATAAAGATTTATGCACATGCACTTTAACATTTATAATTTGTTTTGATTACTTTTTTTAATAAGTCAACAATAATTAAGTATTAATAGTGGATGATACAATAATAATGTATAAAACTTATACACTATCAATGTATTTTTCTCTTGATTTATTTATTAGCCAAACATTTTATTTTTCTTATATTCATATCCAAGTTCTTGTTGTTTAATTTCAAAGGAAAGTGATTATTTAATTCAAGAGTACATTTTTTTTACTTATATCTTGATCATTAATATTATAATATTAGAGAGATTTAATAGTTTAAAGTAGTGAGTAAATATATATAATTAATAATTAAGATGTGAAATAATTTTTTTAAATTTACTTTTTACTTTTTTTTAGGTTAGTCCTCTCTCAATTTCACATTCTTTAAGAATGGAGGAATAGTAAAATTTTATTAATTACAATTTTCTCTCAACCTCCATAAAGCATAAAAAAGATTGGAAACGTATGATCCTATCGTCGCCACATAAGGAAGGGTGTGATCTTAGTTCGGGAAATGGATCCTCTCCGGTACTGGAGAATCCAGTACTGGATAGGATGATGACATGTGGCCAAAAATTGTTTTTAACAACTACGATTACATGTTAGAATCTATTAAAAATAAATAAAAACTCCTTAAGAAATTCTCAACCACATATTCCTGTACTGGTGTGTGAAAATATGTTGTTAATTAGGTGGTCCATTTTTTTCTTTCTTTTTTATCCGTTTGTACACATCTATGTTAAATAACGGTAAGAAATTAAACAGAAAACTTCTTTTATTATATATCTTTATTTTTCTTTTGGACCACTTGCTTAATTTAAAGAGACAAAATTTTATGTACCAATATATTACAAATGAATAGAGGATGATACATCCATTATATATAAATCTTTAATAAATACTAGCGTGTTGACATACATTGTCGTGTCTGTTAACCCGCTTTTTTATCGTTTGTAATGTATAGTTCGTATTTTATAAATTCAAATATATTTTTTTGCGCTAAATTTACGGTTGAATTTATTCAATTGACATAATATTCAATTTTTTAAATACACTTTTAAAATAAAAAGATAATAAGGATAAAATAAAAAAATAATATTATATGGTTTTTTGGTAGAAATAAAAATATATTGATGGAAAAATAGGAAAACACAAATTACACCATGATAGATGGTTATTTTGTGTTTTCCCTATAGAATTATAAATTATATTCTATCATTAACCATATTAATAATGACCTGCGCCCCACTAATGCACAATTATTGAAGTAAGCACAATGTGACACAGTAGCAACCTGATTTTTGTCTATAGAATGCAATCATTCTAAAAGCCAAGTGTTTAAACTTTAAATACGAATTTGTTAGATGCATTAGGTTTTTATAATGCTAGAATATCATCCATTATTTATATTTAATAATAATTGATAATTTAAATAATATAAATAAATAATAAATAATATAATGATTATATATAAAATTTTATACTTTAGTATATATTTATTACACTTATTCATCCAACAAATATATATATATATATATTTAATAAGGTATCATGACCATTATGTTGGATTAGCAATGATATATATTAATCATGTGAGCTTGCTCTATATATTTTAACCTGCAGGGGAGATTGGCCCCTCATTAACCCTAATTATCATTTTGTCTTTTCAATAAATTAATAAAACATTATCTAACCACAAGTATATTTAATATGAGACCATCATGATTGGTTCAATAACATGTATATTATTGTAATATTAACTCTCCTATTAGGTCTTCTCTTTGTTTTTGTATATATTAATACTCAAACTCAGAATCTTACATCAAAAACCCCAAAAATAAAAACATGTATTATATGAACCAATCCTAGATTGCTAATTGTATTTTCAATAATACAATTCAAATCAATTAATGTCTTGCTATATTTATGCTAGAATTGAAGGTGATCTAATCCACCTATTAAATAATTATTTATAAATAGCAGCCCAAAATTTTCTGTAACTATTGTTTATTTTATTTTATTTTATTGTGAAATTGTTCATGTTAAACGGGATGCGGAACATCTATGACATAAAGCCAAAAGTAATGTCTCAAGTAAAGACAAAAAAGCTGTTTGGATAACTATTTGAAATCAACTCAGGTGTCACATTTAATTAACTTTCATTGATTTAAATCACAAATATTTGGATGCCGACTGTGTCAGAGATTAGATTCTCACCTGATTCAATGTATGAGAATAATCACGGTATAAATAATACTTAATTTGATTTACAAACGAAAAATTAGTACAACATTTAGGACTAATGATATAATTCAAATACAAATTATTTTAATAGTTTAAAATTAAATGAGTTTACTATACATTAATAATAGAGATGTGATTGAATTTGATCACATATTATCTAATAATTTTTCACTTAAAAATACATATATTAATAGTAAGAGTGAGCATGAACGAGTTAGGTTAGATAAGGTTTGTCTTTTATCTCACTCTAAATATTGATATAATCATTTTTTAATTCAGATTTGAAGTTAATCCGACCACAAATATCGAATAGGGCAACATTCAAAGTTAAAATTTTCTCGATATTTTATTTATTATTGTGGATATATAATTTGACATTTGAAATAATATATGCATTTATTGTTAATAATATATATGATAAAAAATTAAATAATAAATGATACTCTCGATAAAAGATGTCATTATTTTATACACAATTGAATAGAAATACCTACAAACATGATAAACAAGTGACTCTGGAACGAATCAGACTGAGTCATGTTTGTTCCCTACTTGAAGCTAATCTGGAAATTCTATAAATGAAGCTAATCTGGAAATTCTAACAACACGCAGGCAGCTTACGGATATGACTCACCACTCCGGAGATCCGTTGGTATCTAACCACAAGACTATGAGTAATAATTTGCATAGCTTTCAAACAATCACATTCAAGCATAATAGATCTAAATCCTTCGTCCCAAGCTAAAAGCAACCCTTGTTCCACCCCAAAGAACTCAGCTTCAATAACAGAACTAACTCCAAAACCATAAGAGAAACTGACAAGTCATCTTTCTTCATGATCACGGATAACACCACTGCCACCCATAATATTGGGATGCATAGAAAAATTGCCATCCACATTAAGCTTCACATGTCCAGTTGTAGGAGGAAACCACTAAACCAAAGACATCCACACTACACAAAGTTGGATCAGAATGAGCCCAATCTCTAAAGTCTTGATGAACATGAGCAACCACATATGTGATATCTCAGGCCTGAGCACCCAAAATATTATTAATTCTCCACCTCCAAGTCCACCAGATGCCTGCTAAAGATACAACACTTTTATTCTTTAAATATAATTATATGACACTTTTATCTTTCATTACAAGTGTAAATACATGAAGAGTATCCTATTTAGTTACTCACATACCTAAAGGCTAAATAATAATTTGCTTTGGTTGTGACTCACTCCTTGTGATTGAATTTATGTTACCATTTGCTACCCTCATTTGCACATACTTGTTGAATAGTTGTTGTTGTTGGTGCAGTGGAAGAGATTGTTGTGCAGCGTTGGCCACAAGCAATCAAATAAAGTACATAGAATAAATATATGAGAAGAAACAAAAGAATTTGTTAACGAGGTTCACCCAATTGTGTCCACGTCCCCGAGAGCGCTGAGCGGCTATCATGATATTATTAGAGAATAATGATTACAATCCTATCATGCCTATGGGCCCACATGCCCATGGGGTGTTTCTATTTGGTGCTTATATATGATGCATATTATAACAAGGGACTTGAGTCCAATATATAACATTGATTACCCTACTCTATTCTAATACTAGACAATGTGGGAATAATACAATAATATATTTCAAGCATTCCAAGAATCTCCACCTTGATTAAAATAGACGAATATTTTGCTTATTAGGAAATCTACAGAAGAATCTCTGCCTTAGCGAATATATGACTCCACCTTGCGTCAATGCTAACTAATGTTTGTGTCACATACTTGCATCCAAGCCAATGTCCATGTCACACCCCTGCATCTCTACCAATGCTCGTGTTACAACTTGCATCAAAGCCAATGCCCATTTAACACCCTACATCAAAGTCAGGCGACACTTTTATGCTTTTGTGGATCTGCTAACAATTAACATCATTCACTATGACGTCTTAGATACGCCATTAAGATATTCCACTTCTCATATCAAATTAGAACATTCTCTCAACATGTAGAGAGATATTGTCAACACCTGTCTCTAGGTCAAACTCAACACATGAGTCCCTATCTCCACATTGATCCTAATCTAGTACATGAATTTATAGGATTCTGGATCAACATATATTGCCCCCAGCACAATTCCGCCATGTTTTCTTGTCCTTCAACTCATCTACTTTATCCTTGCGCAATACCTTTGACGCACCTTGTCTAGCCATCACGCCTTCACCCTCTTTAGCCATTATATGTTGTCAGGGTTAAGAGCCATCTACCAATTGGCTCTGATACTAATTGTTGGTGCATCGGAAGTGATCATTGCGCAGCGTTGGCCGAAAACAATCAAATAAAGTGCATAGAATAAATATAAGAGAAGAAACAAAAGAATTTGTTAACATAGTTCAGCCAATTGTGCCTACGTCCCCAAGAGCGTTGATCGGCTACCAAGATATTATTAGAGAATAAGGATTACAAACCCTATCACACCTATGGGCCCACCTGCCCATTGAATGTTTCTATTTGGTGCTTATATCTGATATATTATAACAAGAGAATTGAGTTCAATATATAACATTGGTTATTCTACTCTATTCCAATAAATACTAAACAATATAAAATTAATATAATAACATATTTCAAGCATCCCCAACAGTTGTCACTCTATATGTGTTGATTATCCTGCATGCTTGTTATTTTTTTTATCTCGGTTTATCTATCATTCTTATACTTGCTTGTTGATATTCTTTCTATGTTATTGGTGCTACCATTTTGTTGTTTGGTTATATTAGATTTTTCAAGTATTCATGACACCCAAAATGATAGCATTGGGGGCAGCTGCAAGAGAAAGAATGAAGCTTTCTTAATGATGAGGAAGTGAAGGACCAAATGAACAATTAAAAAAGTGATAATGACATTCAATAATATTTTCACATGTGAACTATATTATTTTAATAATAATAAACTAAAAGAATGATAATAAGTAACATGTGCCTGTAAAAAATCATTTTTTTGCTTAAGATATATGCATGATCTTATGGATATAGGACTTTATGGGATCCGTGGTTTATATTAAATTTAGCTTATGAATAAAACGTCATAATATGGGATTAATTTAAGTATGGTTAATATTGCGAGCCATCGGCTCCTTAAATCTGCTAATTTTTGGAGTTTTTCTACCTTACTAACTTTCGCGTTTAAATTTAAAATAGAGAACTGAAAAGTAAGGATATCAAGAATCTGTTTACGAGTTTATCTTTTTTAAAAAAAGAAACAAAGAAATGGGAAACTTGAAAATCATTTTATAAATGTATTTCACTACTCAAGCATTTTAATTTTTTTTTACATTCTTTAAAAACCAATTCGCAAACAAAGGATAAAAAACTTTCTAGATTTAAAAGTTTATTGGAAAGGTTAATAATTACACTCCTACTATATTAAATTGTTGTTTTTCAATCTCAAATCCAATTATATATAAAAATGTTACTTATCAATTAAAATGTTGGTTGCCTTAATTTTTTCACAATGTTTGCATTAAAAATTAGAAATATATCATATTGCTTTCAGTCTAATTTGTAATAAGTAAAAATAAAATAAAAAATGTTTTCATTGTTTTCCGATGTTCCCAATACAGATTAAGGCACAATGAGAAAACTTTTTCATTGGTCAATCAACCTCTTAATAGGGAGTCATAAGGTGGTATGCTAGTAATGAGGGATGACTTTGTAAGATTGAGATTGTAACTAAGAGGGGAGATGAATTAGTTGAAATTATGACCACTTTTTCTGCAAAATGAAGAGTTAAAGTGCAGCGGATAATATTGCAGAAAATAAACAAGAATAAATTAAAGAGGTAAGGGAGAAGAGAGTACACAGATGTTTTATATTGATTCACCTTCTTGTCCACCGAATGCTACATCCAGTAATCTTGCAGCACAAGAGATTTTCCACTAAATATTATTGGTTGTAATTACAATATCTCACCCGAGATCTCTTGTACCATACACACTCACTAATACTTATACCCTTGGAAAAACAACTTTTCAAGTAACTCTACCCCCTTTCTATTCACACCCCGTGAAAGAAAGTAATTACAATGAATGAAGAGTTTGAATGATGGCTTGAATTGCCTTTACAAGTATGAAATATAATAACACTTGCAATCCAATCAACTCTTTTGTATACTTAGTAAAT
>NC_032013.1:9756923-9760978 GCF_001865875.1 Lupinus angustifolius
TGTTGTTCATTATGAGTTCTAAGGCCTTTAAATAGGCTTTCCAATCAGTCATTGTGCCTTTATGAAAGAGTAGGAATTGTTTGGAATGAAGACATTTCGTTTGGTATTAAAACTCTTGAGTTTCAAATCTGAAAAACTAATGTAACAACTCTCAATAACCGATTATAGCAAGTGGGTAATCGGTTACCCAAACATGACGTTTTGAAAAATTACATTGAGTAATCGGTTACTCACTTCAGTAATCGGTTACTCAAACTCTCTGTCCAACAGTGAATTTAAAATTCACTTAGAGTAATCGGTTACTCAAATTTGAGTAATCGGTTGAATTCAAATTTTCTTGGATAACTGATTCTCACTCATGTAACTTGTTACTCAAATTTCAGTAACCTATTACACAATATTTTGAAAAATGTTTTCATTTAAAACTTGAAGTGTTTCAATTTCTTTTAAAATATTTTGAGCATTACTACTTTAGTATATTAAAGAGTATAGGATAGAAGTACTTATTTAGACTTACACTAATTTTCTTGAAGCTTTAATCTTCTTGGTCTTCATAAGTAATATTCCTTTTGGTGATGTTAGTGTCTTCATCAAAACCTTGTCAAGGTCAGGAGCAAAGATCTTTTTCACAATCTCCCCCTTTTTGATGATCACAAATCAAGATCTTTTTGACAGTGTAGTTTTCTTGAGAGCATCATACTTTGAGATATGTTGAAGTTTGACTTGAGTATGCTCCCCCTATCTTGTATGCCCCCTCCCCTTTATTTTGGAGTAATGTGCCTGAAATAATTTTACAGAAAATACACTTCTCCCAACTTTTCTCCCCCTTTTGATTTCATCAAAAAGTAGAAAAGCAAAGAGATTCCAACATAATATATAGCATACATACACTTATATAATCAAGATATTAGCATATACTCATGTATGGATTAAGATATAGATAGGCAAGTATTGTAATGCATAAATAAGATGTTTCAAACATGTATCTAGGAATGGAACAATAACGCATAAAACATCATAAAATAACTTGTCCAGGAATATGCAGTAACAACTTAAAAACAACAAATAAGCATAATTAAAATTTTGTCTGAATTTTGAAAGCAATACAACAATAAAATCCTAACAACATATATTCTAAGACTCAGGCTCCGAATTGTCTTCATCAATATCCATTCTATCCATCCTATAGGAGAGACAATGAAGTTCATATTGGATTTGTTGATTCTGAGAGTCGAGAGCATCCATCCGGTTAGTGATGTAGCCTCGGAGAGAAAATAACTCATCCATAATCATTTGGTTCGTAGGCATGGCATCAGATGAGGACGATTGAGCATGAAACTCAGACGGTTGAGGTTCAAGAGGGTTAGGAGGTTCAGGATGGTTCACCAGCAACAGTCGGTTTATCGGTTCTGTGTTTATAGGTGCGGGTTTGAGGGTCTTGGGGTGAAACTCATTTTGTAGATCACTTTCACATCAATTTGGCTTTCTCGAAGATTCAGAGGCACCTTTGTTTCACCATTTGTAGAAACACCGAAATGCTGAAGAATGTTGGTTATGAAGATTGCATATGGCAAAGGACTTTGAGTACCTCTAACAGTCCACATTTGTCTCATTATCATTACAGCCCAATTAATCTTGATGTTAAACTTTAAAGCATACATCAATTGGAGTTCTATGTCACTTATTTGAGAATGATTTGAAAATTTTGGCAATATGACATAGCTAAAAAAATAATGAAGCAAACAGTCCTCAAGCTTGAGATATCCAACATATAGGATGTCTCGATTTTTTACGGTTTCGCCAAAGCCCTGTTGCTTATGCATTTCTATTTCCCTTTTTGAAAGTCTACACAAAGTATGATAAAAATCCTTTCAATCATAATTATCCCATTCACACACAAGAGGCAGTAACACGTTATGCTACCTTGAGAGGGTATGTTACATAACGATGAACTAAAGGTTTTAAGATCCAAAACAATGTCTTTTCCTTTGACATAGGAAGTAAGACAATTTTTCCGAAAGTTCAAGTTACAGTAAAATACTCGCACAAGTTCAGGATAAATTTCATTTGTCTCACAACAAAAATAAAAAAAGTTTTGTTGACGTAAAAGATAAGGGAAAAGGAAATCTTCAAACTCAAAATTTCCAACATTACCGAATTTTGGAGTGAAAATAATGCGTCCATGAAAGTGTTCTTCAAACACTTTGCGTTGTTCCTCATTAGCTAGAAGCCTTGCCAAATCCAGAGGGTTGGACTCCATAGAAGTAGTTCCTTGCCTCTTTTGGGTCGTGGAGGTGCGTTGCTTCTTGGTTTTTGAAGAGGAAACCATGGATTTTCGATTTTGAAGGTTTAGGTTTTGAGTTTTGGAGATTTGGGGTTTTTTTTTATTTAGGTTACTAAACACAAAAATGAAGGTTTAGAAGTGTTTAGAAGTGAAAATATTATAAGATTAGACACAAAAATCACTTAAAATAGATCAAAAACGAAGATTTTAGGGTTTGAGAGAGCACGAGTTGATGAGGAAGATGAGTTTGAAAAAGTTTAAAAATGCAGAAAAAATACATATATAACAACAGAGTAATCGGTTACTCACTTTGAGTAATCGGTTACTCAAATTAAAATTTTCAAATAGTAACTCAGAGTAATCGATTACTTATTTTGAGTAATCGATTACTTATTTTGAGTAATCGGTTACTGAAACACGCTGTTCAACCCTGTAATCAATTACTCTATAGTGTAATCAATTACTGACCCAAAAAAAACTTATTTTTAGGCAAAATTAAGCTATGAAAATGATTTTTAACCCAAAAATTGAAAATTTTTAAACATAAATAAACACATTTAAGTTCAAGTAGGCATGAAATAGATATAATGAAGTACACATATAATCATATATAAGTATTTAAGATAAATATGCTTCATCAAGAATGTCTAATTCTCGTCTAATTTTATAGAAAGGTTCTTTTGCCAAAGGTTTAGTGAATATATTTGCTAGTTGGTTATGAGTATCAACAAATTCTACATACACATCCTTCTTTTGGAATTCTACAGACACATCCTTCTTTTGGACATGGTCCCTAAGGAAGTGATGCCTTATATCAATGTGTTTGGTTCTTGAATGCATAACCAGATTCTTTGTGAGGTTTATTGTACTAGTATTGTCACATTTTAGAGGAGTGTAACCCAAGTCTAAACTATAATCTCGTAATTGTTGCTTAAGCCACAACAATTGGGCACAACAACTACCTGTTGCAATATATTAAGCTTAAACAGTGCTAAGGACTACACATGCTTGTTTCTTACATGACCAAGAAACTAAAGCATTCCCTAAAATATGACAAGTACCACTTGTACTTTTCCTCTCAGTTTTGCATCCTGCAAAGTCTGAATATCCAACCAAGTCACATATACTTTCTTTTGGATACCATAATCCAACATTAGTTGTGCCTTTAAGATAGTTCATGATTCTCTTAACAGCAACTAAGTGTGATTCTTTTGGGTTGGATTGATAGCAAGCACACAGACACACACTAAACATGATATCAGGTCTACTGGCAGTTAAGTATAAAAGAGATCCAATCATACCTCGATACTTTGATATCTCGATGGATTTCCCTGCTTCATCTGTATCGATGTAAGTTCCAGATCCCATAGGAGTAGCTATTTGCTTGCATCCATCCATGTCAAATCTTTTTAGCAAATCTTTGCAGTATTTGGATTGAATTACGAAAATACCATTGTCAATCTGTTTTATTGTAATCCAAGGAAGTAATTAAACTTCCCCATCATAGACATTTAAAACTCTCCTTGCATCATATTGCCAAAATCACTACATAACAACTCATTAGTAGAACCGAAAATAATATCATCTACATAAATTTGAACAAGTAGAGTATGCTAATTTATTTTCTTTATGAAGAGAGTAGTGTCGACCTTTCCTTTGTTGAAACCTTTTTCAAGTAGAAATTTAGTTAGACGATCATACCATGCGCGAGGAGCTTGCTTTAAGCCATAGAGCGCTTTCTTTAATTTGTAGACATAAGAAGGATGTTTGT
>NC_032013.1:9761078-9761459 GCF_001865875.1 Lupinus angustifolius
CAGTAATAATATTGTCAATTGGATGGTATCGATGAGTTCTCCATTCTTTTGGTAAATCTGAATGAGTATGCTCCTCTTGAGATGGTAGGTTATCATTCATTTTCAATTGCTCAGTATCAGTTGTAGATTCAATAATAGATATTTCATTTGAAGAGGAACTTGGCAGTTCCTCCTCATCAGGAGTTATCACATCTTTTATCTTAGCATTGGTTTCATTAAAAGATACATGAACGGATTCTTCCATGACTTGTGTTCTTTTATTAAAAATTCTGTAAGCTTTACTCGTAAGAGAGTAGCCTAGGAAGATGCCTTCATCTACTTTTGCATCAAACTTGCCCAAGTTACCCTTTCCATTATTTAAAACAAAACATTTACAACCAA
>NC_032013.1:9761559-9762278 GCF_001865875.1 Lupinus angustifolius
GTTCTAGGAGCAGAAAAGTTGTGATTGATACCAAGATCATCACAGAATTCTTCAAAAGAAGAGTTTTGAAATTCTCCCCCATGATCGCTTCTTATAGCGACGATTTTAAGTGATTTTTCATTTTGTACTCTTTTAGCAGAAATGCTAAAGGCTTTGAATGCCTCATTCTTATGCACTAAGAATACACTGAAATTTAACATGTATTTCACTTACTGCCCTACATGGTTCTTACTGTTGCATTTAGTGCATGACTAGGGAAAATCATAACTCTTTGCATCCAATAAATCCTGAAATTGATAGAACATTTCATAGTTTGGTTAGACAAGTTAGGAATTTAAATTTAGATAGTGAGTCTTTTCATCTTAGTGTTAATCTACCTGATAGTGATACTGATTCTGCTGTTTCTGTGCATTCTGCTGTTTCCGTGCATTCTGTTGCATATTATGAAAATATGGCTGAACCACCTCCAATCCCACGTGAGAGGACATTAAGGGAGCTGGCTGCACTTGATTTCACATATGAAAGCTTGTGTATCCAGTATTCCAGTGAGGATGTGCCATATGTGCTCAAAACTGGACTAATCCATTTGTTGCCTAAGTTTCATTGACTTGCAGGTGAATGTCCTCATAAACATCTTAAGGAGTTCTACATTGTATGTTCCACCATGAAGCCTCGTGATGTCCAAGAAGATCACATATGTTTGAAGGCATTCCCACATT
>NC_032013.1:9762378-9763204 GCF_001865875.1 Lupinus angustifolius
TCTTTCCTGCCTCCAGGACCACTGCTATCAGAAAAGATATTTCTGGCATCAGGCAACTACATGCAGAAGGTTTATATGAATATTGGGAGAGATTCAAGAGACTTTGTGCAAGCTGCCCCCATCGTCAGATCTCTGAGCAACTCCTCCTGCAATATTTTTATGAGGGTCTGAACAACATGGAAAGGAATATCATTGATGCTGCTAATGGTGGTGTACTTGGAGATATGACCCCTTTTGAGGCTAGAGGTTTGATTGAGAAGATGTCTTCCAACTCTCAACAGTTCAGTGCAAGATGTAGTGATACTATAGTGGTCAGAGGTGTCCATGATGTTGGGACAAATTCGGTAAGGCAAGATAAACTTGAGAAAAAAATTGATTCCCTTGCTACCTTGGTCACTCAACTAGCAATGAATCAGCAGAAACCTCCACTTGGAGCACGAGTTTGTGGCATTTGCATCGCAACTGACCATCATGCTGATGTTTGTCCTTCTCTCTTGGAGCCGAAAAATGGTGACAATCCTGAGGCCTATGCTGCAAATATTTACAACAACAGACCTCAACAACAACAACAGAATTATGATCCTTCTTCAAGCAGATACAACCCTGGTTGGAGGAATCATCCGAATCTTAGATGGTCTGATCCTTCACAGTCTCATCCAGGGCCACCATTTCAGAATAATAATGCTGCACAAAATAGACCATATATGCCTCCCCCAATCCAACAACAGAGGCAACAACAAGTGAATAACAATTCTGCTCCTGCATATAGTGAACCTTCATTAGAAGAATTGGTGAGGCAAATGACATTGCAGAATATGCAATTCCA
>NC_032013.1:9763304-9763982 GCF_001865875.1 Lupinus angustifolius
CTCCAAGACCCATTCAAAGTAAGAAGATGGAAGAGGTAGACAAGGAGATCTTGGACATATTTAGAAAGGTAGAGGTGAACATACCTTTACTTGATGCAATCAAACAAATTCCAAGATATGCAAAAAATTTAAAGGAGTTGTGCACTCACAAGAGGAGGCTCAAAGGTAAAGAGAGGATCAGCTTGGACATAAATGTTTCCGCACTAATAGGTAAACCTGTTCCTCACATTCCTGAAAAATGTAAGGACCCAGGTACATTTGCTGTACCTTGCACAATAGGTAATAGCAAATTTGAGAATGCCATGCTAGATCTAGGTGCTTCGATTAATGTTATGCCTATGTCTGTTTTCATGTCTCTTTCACTTGGTCCTATGCAACCCACTCGGGTAGTGATTTAATTAGCAAACATGAGTACTGCCTATCCTGCTGGTTTGATAGAGGATGTCTTGGTTCGGGTTGGTGAACTTATTTTTCCTGCTGATTTTTATATTCTCGATATGGAAGAGAGATCTTCTCGTAACATAGTTCCTATTATTTTGGGGAGACCATTTTTGAGAATAGCCCGAACCAAGATAAATGTCCATGCTGGAACATTATCTATGGAGTTTGGTGATATTGTGGTCCGGTTTAATATTTTTGATGCTATGAAGCATCCATCTGAGGACCATTCTGTGTTTC
>NC_032013.1:9764082-9765632 GCF_001865875.1 Lupinus angustifolius
TTTGAGAACAGCTCGAACCAAGATAGTTGTCCATGCTGGAACATTATCTATGGAGTTTGGTGATATTGTGGTCCGGTTTAATATTTTTGATGCTATGAAGCATCCATCTGAGGACCATTTTGTGTTTCATATTGATTTACTTGATGAGTTAACTGATGAGCATTTTTCTGATAGACTCATACACTTGTGACACATGCATTGATTATGAATTGTGTAATTCTTGTATTGATGAGTTTCTGCATATTTTGGTGATCCAAATGTTGTAGAATCAGATTGCACTAACCCAATTGTTGCAGACATCATAGAGCAATCTGATTTACTTGCCCAGGTACAAGCTGCAGAATCTATGTTTGATACTTTGGTTCCATCTGTTTTGCAGGCACCTGTATTGGAGCTTAAACCTTTGCCTGAAAACCTGAAGTATGCTTACTTAGAGGATGATGATAAGCTTCCTGTTATTGTTTCCACCTCCATTTATGTTGATCAATAGGAGAAGTTGTTGCAAGTGCTGAAGAAGCATAAGAAGGCAATTGGTTGGACCTTAGCTGATATTCCTAGTATTAGCCCATCTATGTGCATGCATAGGATACTCTTGGAAGATGGAGCTAAACCAGTGAGACAACCACAAAGGAGACTCAATCCAGTCATCCTTGAGGTTGTGAAGAAAGAGGTCACAAAGCTTTTACAAGTTGGGATTATATATCCCATTTCTGATAGTCATTGGGTGAGCCCAATTCAGGTGGTTCTAAAGAAGACAGGAATTACAGTAGTGAGAAATGAGAGAGATGAGTTGATTCCTCCGAGAGTGCAGAACAGTTGGAGAGTCTGTATTGATTCTAGGAGGCTCAACCAAGCAACAAGAAATGATCACTTTCCTTTACCATGTATTGATCAGATGCTTGAGCACTTAGTAGGTAAATCTCACTATTGTTTTCTTGATGGTTTTTGTGGTTACTTCCAGATCCATATTGCTCCTGAGGGTCAGGAGAAGACCACATTCACCTGCCCCTTTGGCACTTTTGCCTATAGGAGGATGCCTTTTGGCATATACAACGCCCCTGGTATATTCCAGCGATGTATGGTGAACATTTTTAGTGAATTTTTAGAGAATTGCATAGAGGTGTTTATTGATGATTTTACAGTTTATGGATCTTCATTTGATGCATGTTTGGATAGTTTGGATAGAGTTCTTCATAAATGCATCGAAACTAACCTTGTTCTGAATTACGAAAAAGGTCATTCATGGTAGAGCAAGACATAGTTTTGGGGCATGTGATCTCAAATAGGGGAATCGGGGTAGACCCTTCCAAGATAGATGTTATTTCACAATTGCCTTACCCATATTGCATGCGAGAGGTTCGTTCTTTTCTTGGTGATGTAGGTTTCTATCGCAGGTTCATTAAAGATTTTAGCAAGAAGGCTCTTCCATTATCCAACCTGTTGCAAAAGGAGGTGGTCTTTGATTTTGATGAGAGATGTATGGAGGCATTTGATTGCCTTAAGACAACCTTGACCATCACTCCTATTATCCAGGCACCTGATTGGACAGT
>NC_032013.1:9765732-9766727 GCF_001865875.1 Lupinus angustifolius
CAAAGATGTATGGAGGATTTGTAGCACTTGTGAGCAGTGTCAGAGGGCAGGTGATATCCTTTCTTGGAGACAAGAGATGCCTCAACAACCTATGTTGTTTTGTGAGGTGTTTGATGTCTGAGGTATTGATTTCATGGGTTCATTTCCTTTTTCTTTTGGCTTTTACTATATTCTACTTTCTGTTGATTATGTTTCTAAATGGGTGGAAGCTAAGGCCACCAGGACTAATGATGCTAGGGTTGTTATGGATTTTGTTAGGTCTCACATTTTTTGCAGGTTTGGTATACCCAGAGCCATTGTTAGTGACCAAGGTACCCACTTTTGCAATAGATCCATGCAAGCTATGCTCAAGAAATATGGGGTTGTTCATAGAGTTTCCACACCTTATCACCCCCAATGTAATGGGCACGCTGAGATTTCAAACAGTGAGATAAAGAAAATTTTGGAGAAGATGGTGCAGCCTAACAGAAAGGATTGGAGCAACAGACTTGAGGATACTCTTTGGGCACATAAAACTGCTTACAAGGCACCCATAGGGATGTCCCCTTATCGGGTCGTCTTTGGTAAAGCATGTCATCTTCTTGTAGAGATAGAACATTGTGCATACTAGGCTGTGAAAACTTGTAACTTGGCTCTTGATCAAGATGGTGAAGAAAGAAAGCTCCAATTGAATGAACTCAACGAGATCCGCTTAGAAGCCTATGAGAACTCTATGTACTATAAAGAGAAGACCAAAAGATTCCATGATAACTTGATTTCTAGAAAGGAATTTTTGGTTGGTCAAAAAGTGTTGTTGTACAACTCTAGGCTTGGACTCATGAGTGGTAAGCTTCGTTCTAGGTGGATTGGTCCTTTTGTTGTTACTAATGTGTTTCTTATGGTGCTGTAGAAATAAAAAGTGAATCCACAGATAAGAGCTTCAAGGTTAATGGGCATCGCCTCAAGCCTTTCCTCACAAATCCTTCCTTAGTGGATGAACTTGTGGAGGAGGACTC
>NC_032013.1:9766827-9767348 GCF_001865875.1 Lupinus angustifolius
GTCTTGATATCTTGTGGTTTGAATCCATGCATTTCTGTATGTCAAGTTGCTTTTGAGAATTAAGAGGTTGAAACAATTGTGATAGACTTGTCTCTTGTGAGAATTTGAGCCTTAATTGTGGATGGATTGTTGTATGCCATCTAATATTCTTTCATGTGTGATTGCACTCGTGATTACTTGCACTCTAGAACTTGACTTGTTTCTTATTAATACTTGATATTCACATGCACATATTGAAGTGATCTAGGCTTTTCTTTTGAATAAGCCACTTAGCCATATAAGCCTACCTTGAACGAATTTATCCTTTGATAGCCCCTTTGAGACTTTTACTTCTTTCATTGTTACTTAGCTCATTACAAGCTTATAAGTGAAAAACCATGATTGTCCTAACCTTAGGGAATTTTGGAGCTTTGGAATTGTTTTGGGAATGGGTACTAAGTAAGAAAATGTGCATTGTTCTTCAAATCTTGTGGATTCTTAGTTATGTCTTAATGATGGTTAATACAATTGCGTACATAAGT
>NC_032013.1:9767448-9770505 GCF_001865875.1 Lupinus angustifolius
TGGTGCCTAATTGACTTTGTTTCACATGTTTTAGTGTTTTAGACTTTATTGGACTAATATTCCTAAAATGAGTGAATTTGTGATTATTTAGCCTGATTAAATCTAATATCATTTTCAGATCATATTTGGCACCAATGACATTTTGGGTGTTATGGAAATGGAGGATATGTGTTGAAGTGAAGATTGTATTTTTATCTGTAATTCGGCTTTAGTTTTGGGCCCATTGTTTAGGGCCCATAGTTTAGGGCCCATTTTCAGTTTTACTATTTGAAAATGAGGGAACCCGAATTCCACATTTCACTCTACAAATTTCACTCATTTTAGAATTTCGTTTTCTCCTCTTTTACTCTGCTAGGGTTTCATGTGTTCTTCATTTTCGGTTTTCATTCATCTTCATTTTCGGTTTCTTTCTTCCACTCAATGAAAGGCTAAACTTGTAGACTAAATTCCTTTGGTATTGTATCACAACTCTTGAGGTTTTGTTATTAATGCATTTTCGGTTTCTTTATTGTTGATTTCTTCTATGTTAGAAACTGATTTATGAGTTTATCTTCGTTTAGTTGATTTACTCTCTCTAGTGCATGAATGCTTAGTTCGTGTGAATTTGTTAATCGTTTCATACTTATACTGATTTCGCCTAGTTAGAGGTTTAGGTTCTGGAACTTTGAATTGATTATCGCTTAGTTAATTGATTCTCAACAAATTCAGAAGTTAATGGTTGGAATCTGAAAATAATCTTTTGAAACCGAGGATTGAGTTGCGAACAAACGAACCAAAGAGATTTAGTCGTTTTATTACATTGCTTAACTACTGTTTTTGAATTTGATTTATGTTCATACTATCCAACAACAAAAACCCCCTCGTGTGTGTGAGTGTAAGGTGTTTGAAGCTTTGCTTGAAAGATAATCTTTGAGAAACGACCTAGGAGTCACTTCCTAGTACTGCAGTTTTTAATTGTTATATTATTTGTATCGGGTACTGACTCGATCAATCATGATTATCGTTTGCAACTAAACATGTTATTGGTAAAGATGAATTCATATCAATCATATATATATATATTGTATATTCTCTTACCAACTAGTTTAGAGTGATGAGGATTCTTACTTTCTGTGATGCACTTATCTGGGTATAATGCCACATGGAAGCCTTTGTCACAAAGTTGACTTATGCTAAGAAGGTTGTGCTTGAGTCCTTCAACATATAACACACCTTCGATAGTAGTTGAGGGAAGCTTGCCAATTCTACCAACTCCAAGAATTCTTCCTTTGTTATTATCACCATATGTGACATATCCTTTGTCCCTTGGAATAAGGACAGAGAATTTTGATCTGCCGCCCGTCATGTGTTTTTAGCAGCCGCTATCCAAATACCATAGGTTGTAGGCGGCTCCCAAATTATCCTACAAAACAGGTTATGTTTTATTAGGTACACAATTTTCTTTGGGTCCTATATGGTTAGCACTTTCCTCAACCCATTTATAATGACCAAGGGGTACACCATATTTTCTAATTTTGCAAGTGTTTGGTGTATGCCCGTGATGTTTACAATATGTGCATGTCGGTTGATGGTTATGTATCCTAGTTTTATCATTATGGTGTTTATGAGCATGGATACATTCTTTGTGAAAGTTTATGTTAATCGGGACACTAGGTTTCTTAGAAATGTGGTCTTTTGAATAGCAAAGACCTCTTTGGTCTGTTGAGTGTCATTGATCATTGATGATCCTATTTAAACTTTTACTGCTCTTACTTAACTTATTAAGTTCAAGATTTAATGTTGTAACTTTGTTTTCAAGAGCAATACAGTTTTGACATGAAGATGATGAAGGTTTGTTTCTAAATGAATCTAACTCAATTTTATGTTTTAATAACATTTTTGTGAGTTTGATGTACTCATCATTCAGGTCATTGAATGCAGTTTGTAATTCAGAAGAATATAGTTTTGAGTCATTTACCTATTCATCATCAGAATGATGAGATGCCATCGAAGAGAGATGTGCTTGTTCCTCAATTTCTGGTTCAGAGGCGGAACTGGTATCGTTGTCTTCCCAAGCTATGTATGCTCTTCTTCTGGTCTTTATTTCATTCATTCACTTGAATGCATTCTTTTTCAAATTTGGACAATTCATCTTCATGTGGCCAGTCTTGCCACATTCGAAGCATGTAAAATTCTAATTTGAAGTAGAGGCATCGTTTTTAAAATTTGGACAATCCATCTTCATGTGGCCAGTTCTACCACCTTTATTCTTTTTGAGGAATTTGCTGAATTTCTTCACAAGAAGACATGAGTCTTCTATCTCTTATTTATCGGATTCATCCTCTTATGACTCATATTTGTCAACTTTTGCTATGAGAGAAATATTCTTCCTTTTCTTCTCATGTTCTTCATGTTGATCCAGTTGGCTGAGTTCTAACTCGTGTCCCGACAATTTTCCAAATAATGCAGCCAAAGACATTTTCGATAAACTTTTCTTTTCAGAAATAGTTGTTACCTTTGGTTGCCATGTTTTGGTAAGTGATCTTAGAACTTTCAAGTTCCAGTCACTGTTAGATAATACCTTACCAAGAGCAAGAAGGTGATTTGTAAGATGGGTGAATCTCTTTTGAAGATCTAGTATCTTCTCTCCAGGTTTCATTCGAAACATTTCATATTCTTGAGAGAGTGTGTTTAGCCTTGACCTTTTTACTTCCTCCGTTCCTTCATGTATGGTCTCTAAAGTATCCCACATTTCCTTGGCAGATTTACAGTTAGATACTCTAAAGAACTCATCAATTCCAAGAGCAGAAGTGAGGATGTTCTTTGCCTTTAGGTCATATTTCACATTCTTCTTGTCTTCATCATTCTATGAAGATTTAGGCTTTATTTCCCTTACATTGTTTATAACTGTGAAGGGTTCATATGGTCCTTCTTCAATTGCGTTCCATATATCCAAGTCTTGGAATTCTATGAATATTCTCATTCCGATTTTACAAAAGTCATAGCATTCTCCAACAAAACTTGGAGGGTGATTTATGTTAGAACATTCTCCTAGGAATGATCTTGCGGCCATCTTTG
>NC_032013.1:9770605-9779047 GCF_001865875.1 Lupinus angustifolius
AGTTCTAAGGCCTTTAAATAGGCTTTCCAATCAGTCATTGTGCATTTATGAAAGAGTGTGAATTGTTTGGAATGAAGGCATTTCGTTTGGTATGAAAACTCTTGAGTTTCAAATCTGAAAAACTGATGTAACAACTCTCAATAACCGATTACAGCAAGTGGGTAATCAGTTACCCAAATGTGACGTTTTGAAAAATTACATTGAGTAATCGGTTACTCACTTCAGTAATCGGTTACTCACTTCAGTAATCAGTTACTGAAACTCTCTGTCTAATAGTGAATTTAAAATTCACTTAGAGTGATCAGTTACTCAAATTTGAGTAATCGGTTGAATTCAAATTTTGTTGGATAATTGATTCTCACTCATGTAACTTGTTACTCAAATTTCAGTAACCTATTACACAATATTTTGAAAAATGTTTTCATTTAAAACTTGAAGTGTTTCAATTTCTTTTAAAATATTTTGAGCATTACTACTTTAGTATATTAAAGAGTATAGGATAGAAGTACCTATTTAGACTTAGACTAATTTTCTTGAAGTTTTAATCTTCTTTGTCTTCATAAGTAATCTTCCTTTTCTTATTTTTGGTGATGTTGGTGTCTTCATCAAAACCTTGTCAAGATTAGGAGCAAAGATCTTCTTCACAGACTTAAGGAATGAAATGCATGCGTTTGTGGTTCGAGTCCCACCATCAATAAAAAATAGGAGTTAAAAGTTGTTTTGATGGTTAGGACGAAAGAGGTTTAGGGTGGATTCACTCTCTCAATAAAATATTAATATACTAACAATTGTCAATAAAAATAAAAATAAAATATCCACCTCTTAATAATTGGCTGAATCAAATTTCTAATATATATATATATATATATAATTTAGAAGGTATTTCTAAGAAGGTAAGTTATTCTTAGTAAATTTTAAGAATGTACTAGTTGACAGTGATCCATAATAAAGGTAGATCGGTATGTATATTTTATACACTTTTATTATATCATTTACTATTCATATTTAATTGTTACTGAATCTTTAAAAATAGTAATTAAATGAATGGTAAATAGTCTACTTATTTTTTATAAATCTTTCTACTGATAGTGCATAAATATTGCACAAATAAAATAAATAAATAAATGACAATCGTGAATATGGGTTCTGCAGGTAATCGATAAGATAAATTTAAGAATTTTTTAGGAGTTATTGTAAGAATTGAGTAAAATATTATTTAAATTGCTTGAATTTTAGAATAACGTAAACATATAAAAATCGGAGCAAAGCCAATTTAAATAACTTTGAAAGGCTATAATAAAGATGTGACTTTTTACTTGATTGAACCCATGCAAATTTGTTTGGAAATTACTTTGTGAGGTTGAAGCAAAAATATATTTTTAATTAATGTAATAGAATTAAATATTTTCATAAATAAGAAATAATGTGATAGATTATTATAAAATCTACTTTGTTGTTTCTAATTTATTTATAAAAATTATATAACTTTAATTTAAAATGGGAAAGGTTTAACATGTTAGAAATTCATAATTTCTAATTAAGGTAAACACCATATATTTAATACAATTATATTGACTATTTATTTTGGGTTAGAAAACAAGTAATCTAATTACTAACAACTCATAAGACTTCTGAAATTGATTTATGAGCTTAATGAGGGGATACTCAAACGGTTGGCCTATAGGGGATAATTGGAACCATATTAGTTAACGCATAAGGAACGGTTATGGTTCCCAAGACACCAAATCACAAATAGTTTTCATTTCTCCTCACTGGAGAGAAAACGAAGGTCCCAAAATGAATTAAGGATTTGGTTGAGGAATGTCATCATACTAAAACTCTCTCAAAAGGTATATCAAAGAAGTATATCAGATAACATAGATTCAGATATGACTTTGTATCCTTGTTTTATATAATGTGTTGAAATCATGATATTCAAGATCTTAGAATTGGTATTTCACCAACCATCATGAAATATCTAACAAACGATATCAGAGCTTTAGGTTCTGAATTTTATGGTTTTCCATTAAAGATATTTTTTCCTCAATTTTTTATGAACCATAATTTTTTAAATTTGGCCAGTTTTATGCTTATGCTATTGGTTATGAAAATTGAGTATTTAGAAATAATGAGCATAACTTTATATGTTTCCGCTTATTTGAATTATGAGTAACTTTTATTATGAATCATTGCAACATGTGTTGAAGTATATATTTAGATATGTACATGAATATTGCATTAACTTTTATGAATCTGTTATGCAATATGTATATTATATATGCACTAATGCCTTAGTGTTAGACATTGACTTTTGTCACTTTACAATTTTGTAATTTGCTGAAGTATATGTATAAGATATATATGTGTATGTGTCAAGGTATGTTTTTATTTTATACATATATAATCTAGAATTCATGACCTTCTATATATTGCGAATTAAAATATACATATATACATATGTAATTGTTTCCAGGTTGAGGTTGTTGTGATGTATGGAATTACTGATTAAAGTTAATATATATATGCAATGAGTACGGTTAATGCTTAAAATTATACATATTTTACTATGTTAGTGTGTGAAAGTGTATATATAGTGTTACATATATGTTTTAAGATATGTATGATCATATTCGATTTGGAATTTTTGATAATGATTTGCCTATATTTTTTATGCTTTTCACTATGAATCTACTTTGTATTTGGTTAAGATTGCATCCATTTTTATGTGTTGATATACATGAAATATATATTTTTTATTTGAAATTATATTATTAGATTAGATTTGTTAATAATAAAAGATATCAAATCTAAAGGTTTTAATTCCAAGATCATAATTTTTTTTAAATGGGATGATATTGTTTCAATGCTAAAGTAACATCTATTGTGGAAATTGATTAAGATTACATAGATGAGTATGTGATTATTTATGCAAATTGTGTTCGGCCTAAAGGAAAACACAATTTGGCCAAATAATATGATACATGTGATGATAAATAAGTAACAATTATAAATTTTTTTCATGTTAATAATAGTCGATCCAAAGAAAGACTAATGTTTGACATAACTAATTGTTAATACTTGATTATTACGTTGAGAGTACCACTTCCAAATTAATTTCTTTGTGCAAAGATTAGAAATTGATGTTGTGATAGGTATCTTGTGATGAGTCTATTATGTGAATATGTCTTGTTTTATATATATTGACTGACTTGTGATGAGTCAAATGGTTGCGACACTTATGGTATGTTGCATTGGTTGGTGGCTGATAGCATTATTAAGTGGTTGCTATTGTTGAAGCATTGTTTCTGTTTAGACGGCTTGCCATGCCATGCCATGCCATGTTTAATCATGTATAAAATGAAAATATTTTTTTATAGAAAATTCAAAAGGAGCATTATTGGAATTCGAAATGCAGTCCTTGTGATTAGAATGATGTCATGCTACAAATAAGCTATAATGAATATATGTATTTATATGTGATACATGCTTGAGTCCCCTTAAGCAAGATCTCGGGTTCAATCTTGTGGATGGAAAAAATACCCACCCGGAGAGTTAGCTCCACATACCTATAGATGTTCCCGGCTCGGACATGATTACATCTATTGCGAGGATACCTGTGGGAAACAGAAAAGAAACTCAACTGAATGATTTTTATTTTAGAAAATACAATTGTTTGACATTTTAAGTGAACCTATTAAACAAGCTCAGAAGTCGCCAAAGTGACATTTTTTTGTGAATTGTTCATAATAAATATCAAATGCTAGTGCAAATACGTATTCATGCGAGTATTAATCGGCCCAAAGAAAGATTATTATTTGGCTGAATTATATACACGTATGTGATGTTAAACATGTTATTATTATAAAGTTTCATTTGAGAATGATAAACCATTCCCAAGAAAGGTTTATTATTTGACATACGCTATGATCAATGTTTGACCATTATAAACAAGAATATCATTAGTGATTGATATGAAATATCAAGCCAATTGTATGTTTGCATTTTATGCGGATAGTGATCGGCCCAAAGGAAAACTATTATTTGACCCAAATTACAAACATACTTGTAGTAATAAATATGTGATAATCATATGGCTTTCCATGTGAATAGTAAGTAGATCCAAAGAAAGACTTATTGTTTGAAATGATTGATTATCAATGTTTGATTACTATATTGAGTGTTCCACTTTCAAGTTAATATTTTTGTCCAAAGATTGAATATTAATGTTATGTTAGGTAACTCGTGATGTGCCCCACCATCATTTGAATTTAAGTATTAATGTTGAATGTGAGTTTAATTGCGAGAATGATTACAATTTGTTTTGTTCTTTTACTAGTGCTGCAAATATTTCTACTCAAATTAAGAACATCTCATTGCTGAATGGAACAAACTTTAAGGTCTATAAGGAAGTCGTAGAAATTATTCTCGGTTGTATGAATTTAGATCTCACACTTCAAGTGGAGAAATTCATTTCTACTATGGAAATCCTCGATGAGGTTAAAATTGAGAAATTGAAAAATCTAACCGAATGTGTATAATGATCATGAAACGCTCTATTTGATCAGTGTTTTGGAGCTCTATTTCCGAGGGTCGGAGTGCAAGAAAGTTCATTGAAGAAATAGAACCATATTTTTCCAAAAATAAAAAGGTAGAGACGGGTAGCCTTTCGGCTAAACTCATCTCCATAAAGTATAAAGGCAAAGGAACATAAATGAGTACATTATGGAGATGTCTAATCTCACATCAAAACTCAAGTCACTTAAGTTAGAGCTTGGTCATGACTTGCTCGTGTACTTGGTTTTGATCTTGCTTCTCGCATACTTCGGGCAATTCATAGTGAGCTATAACACTCAGAAGGACAAATGGTATCTCAATGAGCTTATATCTCACTATGTGCAAGAGAAAGAGAGACTATAGAGAGATAAGATTGAAAGTGCTAATTTGACTATGACCTGTCAGAATAAGAAAAGAAAGAATAATAAGGATGTTCTGAAAGGGTAATTTGTGTTTTTCCTCAAAAAATGTGGTTTTTTCTGCAATACACTATGCTAGGCAACCTAGCATGAAGGGTGTTGTTGAGCGATTAATCCAAACTCTTAAGGATGTGGTGAGAAGCATGGTTAGTCAATCTATCTTACCAGAGTCTCTTTGGGGCAGCTTTAAAGGCCACATTTTACATCCTTAATAAGGTGCCAAATAAAGCAGTTAACAAAACTCCATATGAGCTTTGGAGTAATAAAAGACAAAACTTAAAACACTTGCACATTTGGAGTTTTCCTGTTGAGGTACGGCCTTATAAGCCGCATGAAAGGAGACTAGACTCAAGAATTGTTAGTTGATATTTTGTTGGCTATGTTGAATGCTCCCGGGACTATAAATTTTATGATCTCACTTCAAGACTTTTTTGAGACGGGAATGCAAAATTTCTTGAGGAAGTTGATTTTGGGAGGAAGAGAACATGAATAATGTTGTCTTTGAGGAAGAATTTGTCACTAATGGTGAACAAGTTCTTGTACCTATTACCAATCAAGGAACAAATTCGGTAATATAAGATAATGTTCAGTTAATAGTTCTTGGCGATATTCTTGAACAAGACAACAATGAGGTTTTCCCTCAATTACCTATAGAACAAATTCCACAACCTCAAGAAGTAGAAATGTCATTAAGGAGATCCACTAGAGAGAAAAAGTGCAATTCCTGGTGATTATATTGTATTTCTTCAAGAACATGAGTATCACAACGGGTTAACAGATGATGACCCATTAAACTTCTGTCAAGCCACGAAAATTTCTGACTTTCAAAAGTGGATTGATGTCATGAAGAATGAGAAGAAGTCTATGCATGATAATGACATTTGGGATCTTGTCAAATTACCTAAAGGTGTAAAACCTATTGGTTACAAATGGATATTTAAAACCAAGAGGGATTCAAATGATAATATTGACAGATATAAAGCTCGTCTAATTGCTAAAAGCTACACTAAAAAGAAGATATTGATATAAAGAAACCTTCTCTCTAGTATTTTTTGAAAGATTCTTTATGAATAATATTGGCACTAGTAGCTCATTTTGATTTAGAGTTATGTTAGATGAATGTTCATATTGCGTTTCCAAATGCTGACATTAAAGAAACGATCTATATGGTGCAACCAGAAAACTTTGTGTCAATTGGCTCAAAGTCTATGGTTTGCAAATTAAATAAATTTATCTATGGCCTTAAACAAGCTTATCGTCAATGGAATCACAAGTTTCATCAAGTTATTACCCCGTATGGTTTTGAGGCAAATAAAATTTATGATTGTGTGTACCACATGTTTAGTGAGAGTAAATTTATATATTTTGGTATTATATGTCGATGATATACTGCTTGCTAGCAGTGATATGAGACTATTGTATTAGACCAAGAGATTTCTAATGATTAATTTCGAAATGAAAGATCTTGGGGAAACTTCTTTTGTATTATTCAGATCCTAAGAGATTGCTCTCAAGGTATCCTAAGGTTGTCACAGGAAAATTATATAGATAAAGTCCTAGATAGATTTGGCATGAAAGACAGTAAACCATGGGATACTCCTATAGCTAAGGGAGACAAGTTTAGTCTCGAACAGTGCCCCAAAAATGACCTTGAATGATATGAGATGCAAAAGATTCCTCATACATCTGCAGTAGGAAGTCTAATGTATGCTCAAGCTTGAAGATGTTCCGACAAAGTGTTTGTCGTGAGAGTTTGTTGGAAGATATTTGAGCAATCATGTAATGCATTACTGGAAGGCTTTCAATCGTATTATGTTTTACTTAAAGAGAATAAAAGAGTACATCTTCACTTATCGGATGTCTGAGAATTTAGAGATCATTGGGTACTTTGACTCCGATTTTGTTGGATGTATATAAAACATACATTCCACCTTTGGATATGTATTTATCTTGGTTGGATGTGTTATCTCTTGGAAGTTTTATAAACAGACACTCATAGCTCCTTCAACCATAGTTGTGGAGTTCATGGTTTGTTTTGAAACATCAGACCAAGACATATGGCTACGAAAATTTTGTCACTGACTTATGTGTGATCAATGGTATTAAAAGACCACCGATAATTTAATACGACACTAAGTTCGTGGTTCTTTACTCCAACAATAATAGGAATTCTACAAAGTCAAATTTTATTAACATCAAGTTTCTGATTGTTAAAGAAAGTATCCAAAATCGACAAATTTCCATAGAACATATATGGACAAGTTTTATGCTAGCTGATCCACTGACTAAGGGTTTGATACCTAAAGTCTTTGATGAGCATATTGTTAGAAATTTATAATTTCTAATTAAGGTGGACATCATATATTTGATACAATGATATCAACTATTTATTTTCGGGGTTATTATAAGTGATCTAATTATTGGCATCCCTTAAATTTCTAAAAGCTGATAACATATATGAGCTTAATGGATGGATACCCATCAGGTTAACCCATAGGGGATAATGGGAACCCTATAAGTTAACGCATAAGGAAGGTTATGATCCCCAACATACTAAATCAAATTCAGTTTTCTCATCTCCCCATCAGAGTGAAAACGCAAATCCCAAGAGGAATCAGAGATTTGGTTGAGGAATGTCATCATACCACAAAACCTCTTTCAGAAATGTAGACGAAATGAGCACATCCAGGAATATGGATTCTGGTATGACACTGCACCCTTTGTTTCATATAAGTGTGTGAGAATCATAAGATTCAAGATCCTAGCATTGGTATTTCACCAATCATAAGCAATTCCCAACAAGTGGTATCAGAGCATAGGTTCTTAGAACTAATACATATGGATATATGTGGTCCTTTCCCTATGGCTTCCTAGAATGGACAACATTATTTTATTACGTTCATAGATGGTTACTCTAGGTACGGCTAATCCTTGGATGTTTTCAAGTCTTTCAAGGCTAAAGTTGAACTTCAACTTGGAAAGAAAATTAAGGCTGTCAAATCTGACCGTGGTGGTGAATACTATGGCATATATGATGGATTAGGAGAACAACGTCCAAGGCGATTTGCGCTTTTCCTCAGAGAGAGTGGAATTGTTCTGCAATACACTATGTTAGGCAAACCTAGCATGAATGGTGTTGTTGAGCGACGAAACCGAACTCTTAAGGATATGGTGAGAAGTATGATTTGTCATTATTCCTTACCAGAGTCTCTTTGGGGGGAAGCTTTAAAGACCGCAGTTTACATCCTTAATAGGGTGCTAAGTAAAGCAGATAACAAAACCTCATATGAGCTTTGGACTAATAAAATACCAAGCTTGAAACACTTGCACATTTGGGGTTGTCTAGATGAGGCGCGGCCTTATAAACCGCATGAAAGAAAACTGGACTCTAGAACTGTTGCCTATGTTGAACACTCTTATGTTGAACGCTCTCGGGTCTATAAATTTTATGATCCCACTTCAAGACTCT
>NC_032013.1:9779147-9779480 GCF_001865875.1 Lupinus angustifolius
TGAACTTTTGTCAAGCCATGAAAAGTTCTAACTCTCAAAAGTGGATCGATGCTATGAAGGATGAGATGAAGTTTATGCATGATAATAACGTTTGGGATCTTGTCGAATTACCTGAAGGTGCAAAACCTATTGGTTGCAAATGGATATTTAAAACCAAGAGGGATTCAAAGGGTAATAGTGACAAATATAAAGCTCGTCTAGTAGCTAAAGGCTTCACTTAGAAAGAAGGCATTGATTATTAAGAAATCTTCTCTCCAATATCTTTGAAGGATTCTTTTAGAATAATATTGGCACTAGTTGCTCAGTTTGATTTAGAGCTACATCAGATGGATG
>NC_032013.1:9779580-9822666 GCF_001865875.1 Lupinus angustifolius
TGGCTCAAAGTCTATGGTATGCAAATTAAAGAAATCCATCTATGGGCTTAAACAAGCTTCTCATCAATGGAATAACAAATTTCATCAAGTTATTACCTCGTATGGTTTTGAGGCAAATAAAGTTGAAGATTGTGTAGATTATAAGTTCAGTGGGAGTAAATTTATCTTCCTAGTATTATATGTCGATGATATACTGCTTGCTAGCAGTGATATGAGACTATTGCATGAGACCAAGAGATTTCTAACGAAGAATTTTGAAATGAAAGATCTTGAGGAAGCTTATTTTGTATTAGGTATTTGGATACTGAGAGATCGCTCTCAAGGTATCCTAAGGTTATCACAATAAAGCTATATAGATAAAGTCTTAGATAGATTTGGCATGAAAGACAGAAAACTAGGGGATACCCCTATAGCTAAGGAAGACAAGTTTAGTCTCGAACAATGCCCCAACAATGACCTTGAAATATACGAGATGCAAAAGATTCCTTATGCATCTGCAGTAGGAAGTCTAATGTATGCTCAAGTTTGCACACGTCCCGACATAATATTTGTTATGGGAGTTTTGGGCAGATATTTGAGTAATCCTGGAATGCATCATTGGAAGGCGATCAAACGTGTTATGCATTACTTGAAGAGAACAAAGGAGTACATGCTCACTTATCGGAGGTCTGAGAATTTAGAGATCATTGGATACTCTAACTCTGATTTTGCTGAATGTATAGACAGTAGATACTCCACCTCTGGATATGTGTTTGTATTGGCTGGAGGTGCTATCTCTTGGAAGTCTATGAAACAGATGCTTATAGCTCCTTCAACCATGGTTGTGGAGTTCGTGGCTTGTTTTGAAACATCAGTCCATGGCATTAGGTTGTGGAATTTTGTCAATGGCTTATGTATGGTCGATGGTATTGAAAGACCATTGAGGATTTATTGTCACAAAAAGTCTGCGGTTCTTTACTCCAACAATAATAGGAGTTCTGCAAAGTCAAAATTCATTGATATAAAGTTTCTGGTTGTTAAAGAAAGTTTTCAAAATGGACAAGTTTCCATAGAACATGGAGGGACAAATTTTATGCTAGTTGATCCACTGACTAAGAGTTTGGTACCTAAAGTCTTTCATGAGCATGTTGCTCATAGGATGTTGTTCCTTAGGATACTTAGTTCAGTGGGAGTCTATATGTTTTATGTTTGCTTTGGATATTATATATAGTTTTTTATGCATAATAAAGTTGATGGTTTATAGTTTCAATTTGAAATTGTGCATTATAACTATTATGTTGCAATTAAAGACTTTGGTGGATTGATCTCACTAAAGAATAAAGAATGATCAGTTGGAAATAGACATGTTTGAGATCATATTGCATGAAATTTTCATGTCACTCATTCATATTTGATATATGTCATTAAGTATATTAATATGGTGATCATCATGGTCGAGTCACACATAAATGTGATGAAAGTTGTGGTGGTCTCATAGTTGATATATGAAATGGACTAGATTATATTAAGGAGAAGTCTAAATGTAAATAGCATATAGATGCGCGCCTAAAGAACCTGTGATATAATTGTTTCAGAAAGATATGAAGCCCAAGTGGGAGATTGTTAGAAATTTCTAATTTCTAATTAAGGTGGACATCATATATTTGATATAATGATATTAGCTATTTATTTTCGGGGTTATATTATAAGTGATCTAATTATTGGCATCCCTTAGATTTCTAAAAGTTGATAATGGATATGGGTTTAATGGGTGGATACCCATCAGGTTAGCCCTTAGGGGATAATGAGAACCCTATAAGTTAACGCATAAGGAAGGTTATGGTCCCCAACACACCAAATCAATTTCAGTTTTCTCCTCTCCCCATTAGAGTGAAAACGCAAGTCCCAAGAGAAATCAGTGATTTGGTTGAGGAAGGTCATCATACCACAAAACCTCTTTAAAAAACATATACCAAAGGAGCACATCCAAGAACATGGATTCGGGTATGATACTGCACCTTTTGTTTCATATATGTGTGTGAGAATCATGAGATTCAAGATCATAGGATTGGTATTTCACCAATCATAAGGAATTCCCAACACATATTTCTCATATGAGTATTGCTCCTTAAGATACCTTAGTTCGGTGGGAGTCTATATGTTTTATGATTTACTTTGGACGTTATATATAGTTTTATGCATAATAAAATTGATGGTTTATTATTCTATTTTGAACTTTTGTATTGTAACTATTGTGTTGCAATTAAGGAGTTTGGATTGATCTCACTAAAGAATAAAGAAGGACCAATTGGAAATAGACATATTTAAGATCACATTGCATGAAATTTCTATGTCACTCATCCATATTTGATCTATGTCATTTAGTATATTGGTATGGTGATCATCATGGTCGAGTCACTCTTGAATGTGATGAAGACCGCGATGGTTTCATAATTGATATATGAGACGAACTAAATTGTATTAACGAGAAGTCTAAATATGAATAGCATACAGATGTGCGCCTAAATAATATGTGATATAATTGTTTCAGGAAAAATATGAAGTCCAAGTGAGAGAATGTTAGAAATTCATAATTTCTAATTAAGGTGGACATCATATATTTAATACAATTATATTGACTATTTATTTTGGGTTATAAAACAAGTAATTTAATCATTAACAATCATAAGACTTTTGAAACTGATAACGAATATGAGCTTAATGATGGGATACCCAAACTGTTGGCCTAGATTGGATAATGAGAACTCTATAAGTTAACGCATAAGGAACGATTATGGTCTCCAAGACACCAAATCATAAATAGTTTTCACTCTATCCCATCAGAGAGAAAGCGAAGGTCCCAAATGTATTAAAGATTTGGTTGAGGAATACCATCATACAAAAACTCTCTCAAAATATATATCAAATGAGTATATCAGATAACATGGATGCATGTATGACTTTATATCATTGTTTTATATTATGTATGAGAATCGTAATATTCAAGATCCTATAATTGATATTTCACCAACCATGATGAAATATCTAACAAAAACCATCATCTAAACATACCTTTGACTTTGAGTCGTCCTTGCATGAACAACGTACTTCATGCACAATTAATTCTCAACAACCAACCCAATTCTAAAACCATATTATAGCATATACATATATATTACTAAAATTTCATTCCATTCCAAGTAGATTTGAGCAAATTTTTGCATGTATTACAAAGAAATATAATCATATCTTATAATTTTCAAAACAAATATTACACGTAAAAAAGTGAGTTCCTATTAAAGTCGCATGCTTTGGGTGTATGGGTATTAGGGATGGCAACGGGCACGCGCGAGCACAGATAGTAGCAGTAGCTATCCGCTACCTGTTTCAAAATAGGAGAACAATATACAAACTTGCTTGTATCCATATGAGTACCCGTGTGCGCTTTTTCACTGACATTTATGGGTACACGCGAGTTTCCTATATTACAAATCAATTTCTAACTTTCTACTTCTATTATGTTTCAAATTTGATGAAGCTTAATTATTGTTGTGCCTTTTGATTGAATACTTGTCAAAAATGTTAAATCTATTTGTGTTTTCTATTTGTGTAATTTGATGTTCTCATTTCCTTAACAAAAAATATATATTTTCTTTGTAAGACATGTGTGTTTCTACACATGTAATAATATTTGTAGGGTATTTCACCACCAAATTCAATAAAAGATATAAACAAGTTAAAAAATGTAGACAAAGTAAAAGGAAAATATGTACATAGTGTAATGAAGGTTAGGATGGTGTATTTTTTATTTTAATTAAAGATAATATAGTAATCATATAAATAACGGGTACTCACGAATACCATAACACTCATACTCACCCGTATCTACTACGGGTAATTTTAAAACCCCATTTATAAAACTCACAGGTACCTGTTTGTAACTCATACCCGTACAAATTTTTCCTGTGGGTATAAGTGTTTTTGCCATCTCTAATGGGTATGGGAGCAACGAGTGGCTTAAATTAAATCTAGCTTCTGATTGGTAAGAATTAATTTCATTATGGTTAACACTGCAGATATTGAAGTGATTGAGTGGTCCTAAAATTATTAAAAGTTACGTTGCAACCATATATCTACACCTTAAATTTTCTAATTTATAATGGAGTTTCTAGCTTTATCTTTACACCTTTCCCATTTAAAACTGAGAGCTTAAATATATGGACATCAAGGCTCAACGTTGATGCATATGATATGAGTGACTAAGATGGCATGAATATATTGTTACTTGATTATTTCTTCCAACAATTATTACTTTCATGAATTGAACTATTGATCTTTTAGTTATTCTAGGAATTTAGCACGATTTTTTGTCATTAGATCAACATCTTATGATTAATAAGATAGGAATTTAATTGAGGAAACTTGATTTGAATTTATGAAAGAAAAATATGTCTAAACTAAAAATACGAATAATTGTTTTATTTTAAATAAAATTCTACGTTTTTTCCATAATAAGCTCTTGCAATTTATTTTTATTATTTTTTATTTTGATAAAATTGTGATATTTTATTTCATTCACTAAAAATTTATTTGATCAAGGGTCTTATAATCACTTCACAATTCTTTTCTTAATTACTTAAGCAATATGTCTAGGGTTTACTTCAAGTAATTCAAAGTTGTCTTACCTCAAAAAATTCCAATTTACTTCAAAAAATGATAATATCAAGGGTGTTGATACGTGCACAACACTATTAGCTCCACATTAGAATTCTATATTTCTGACATTATAATATTTATGGATGATAATGTAAGAGTTTATATGGTCAGTATATTATCTATGGATGGAGATCATATTTTCGAAACGATGTTCCATTTTATGTCTCAAGTCAATCAGAGTGTTCCATTTTATTACTTTTTTGTTTTAAATTTTTTATTTTATTCAGGTCTTAATATATAATTTGCTTGAGACAGAGAATGAGACAACGTTAGGGACAAATGATCTTGTCCTATTATCTATTACTCAGTTGTATTAGTTTTCTTAAAGAGTCAATGATAATTAAACATAAATGATAAATGATATAATGAAACTGTATACACTTCATACACTGTCAGAATATATTATTTTTCTCTATTTCTAATATGATTTCAATTATTTTAAAGTAATAGATTTGAGAAATTTTAAAGCATAAATCAAAAGTTTAAATTAATCATATTCAGTTCAATTTGGGTTTTCATAGATTAGACCTGCAACAATGTAACGAATCGAAGCGTGAATGGACATTCTGTGACTGTTTCTGTTGGAAGTGGCTTCCTATCAGTTTCGAAGGCTGCAACTTTGGATATAACCAAAGACAAGAACCCTGTCCTTCGCATAAATAACTATTCAAACAAAGACAGAACCCTCAAAACGAGTCCAAACTTGTCTATAGTGACAAACTCCGAATATTATTAAAGTGTATGACTAAAAAAAATATTCATTAGTTTTATATATTGTCATTATATTATTTATTATTCATATTTTATTATTATACAAATAAATAATGAATAATAATTAATCTAATATAAATCTTTATATTAATAGTACATAGATATTATAATTATGAAACATATTATCAATGGATAACCTGATCTTATAGTAGAAGGTAATTAAAAGAATGCTGGATGCAAGTCACTATATATTATTTATATTTTTAATTAGAGTTATAGTTAACTACATTAAATCACTTTAACTTTTATATATTCACCCACTTTCAATACGTTTTGGTACATTAAGAAACATAATATTAAAGAGTATATATGTACTTATGAAAACTAAGTTTTTTTAAGTTATTTTAAAAAATAAAAAACTTACTCAATAAATGATTGATTAAGTTATTTATCCAATCATGTTCTACATAGATGCTTAATTTGTATTATTATTGTTAATGGTTTCTTTATGCAGAAAAACAAAATTCATTAACAGATCTTTACATCTTAAAATTACTTTTTAACATCAACAATGAGATACACTTAACCATAAAATTATTCACGGAACAATCAAAGTATAGGATACACCAAAATTTAGTCACTCTTATAAATCATATGTTGTTCATATCATATGAATGTTCTACAAAAAAACATTTATGATTTTTTCCTTAATTAGAAATATAAAAACAATCACACAAAGGAGAAAGGTTAGGGACTGAGTCTGTCTCTAAGAGTGTCTCATTCCATGTCTAAGACCAATAAAATATTGTCACATAAATAAATAGAATTGTTTTTGAAAACAAATAGTAACATTTTTGTATTACTTATAAAAATCTAATTGATCTAGAACATGAAATGAGATATTGTTGAGATAGTGATCAGATTACCAACTGCAAGACAATATTATGGGAAGCCTTCAATATGTTTTAATATGAGTTCCTCCAACAGTAGGGTACATCTGCACAACCCTTCACCACTGTGGAAAAATGTTGCATTCTAGTATATTTACAATCTAAACCCATAAGAACATTTCATGATGGGCAAATTTCTTCCATGTTAGAATCACACTAAAATAGGAATCTCTGATACATTACCATATAACAAATAAAATGGAGAAAATCAAGTCATAGAAGCGGTGATGCAATTTCATCTTCAGCTATGTTTTCTCCACCAAAAAGAAAAGAAAAGCAACAATAGTGCAAAAGGGTGCATGCCTTGGTGTGCCACATTCAATTGCATCTTAGCATGGATGTAAGAGACTCAAAAACATCTTCATCACAAGGAATTATGAGACCCTTTTCATGATCAAATCCAAACTCTTCTTCAGCTTTATGAAGCAAGGTTTGAAACTCTGGTCTACTTAGAATAGATATTGGAACAATATACCTGCTTCTGTTTTCTCCAACATATACAACAAAGTGACCTTTTGGAACATCCAAACAGACCCCTTGATCATGATCATAGCCTTGTTTCTTCCCTAGACTTGAGCATCTCTTGAGAATTTCCTTAAGAAATGTTTTTTGTGGAAGTTTACTTGATTTTCCTAAAGCCATTATGGGAGTAAAATATTGGATTATAGTATATGTGATAAGAGAGAAAGTGGAAAAAGTGAGAGATGGGTGTTTGAAAGAAAAAGGGAACGTGGTTGGTATTTATGATTGGGCTCAGATAGAGTTAGATGAAGGAAGAGAAACAAATTTCATGTGGGGTTGTGGGGACAAAGGCATAGGGTTGTTTTGGGAGGTTGTGCATGTTTAAGAACATGGGGGATCTAAACTTGTTTAGGGTTTACAGTCCTTATTGTCCTTGCAAAGGACAACTTGGTCCCTAATGACCAACTACTTAGAAAGAAATACTTATGCATCAATTAATTTGCATTAATTTAGATAAATTTATATGGTAAATTCAAAATATAGGGTCTTTAGGATGAGCTATTAAATATTAATTTTTTGAAATATTATATTTTTAATAGAATATGATATATTTACTGAGTATTGTGTTTTTAATTGGAAATTAATATACATACATCGATAATGTAATTTTTATACGGTCATCATAGTTAATACATGAATGATGATATATTGATATTATAAAAACTCTTACATTATTAATGTATAGATATTAAATCTTTATAATTAATGTTTATGACTTAAATTAAAAATTATTAATTAAATTCAATTGAATCATTTGGTGCATCTAGATATCAGAACACATTTATCAAATTGATATGGTAATATATAATATGATATTCGGGCCTCTAATCAGACAATTTTTGCCACAATCAACCACTTTTGAGTAACATAACAATATTTATTTAATTATGTACTTATTTAAACAAATACTACGTAATCTCTATAAATTTATATCATACCCCATTACAATTAATCTAATTTCATTATGTAAAGACAAGACTACTCATGTGCAAATATGTCACTACTTACTCGTTAGGGATGTGAATTACCCATTGCACCATCATCTCCTCAGTATCCTTTCCTCAACTTGTAAAAAACACATTTTCTGCTTGCCAATACGTACGGTTTCCTACAACAACAAAGAAGCACTCCACAAATTTCCAATGTTTCACTACTTTGCCATGTTATTTTTTCTTACTTTCTTCCCAAGGGACTTCATTTTTTGCAATGAAGATGAAAGGAAACAACATTAAACCAATGTCTGTACCAAACCAAAGATTAAAATGCCCAACGTAACCCTTTTCTCTTGGAGTAATGCAAAAGCTGCTGTGATATTCAACCCAACGTGCACCTTTTAGCCCAATAAGTAAAAGGGATCTTAGGTACTTACCATATAGATGCATCATTTTAGTTTCATGCTCCTTTACTTGCATTAGTCTCATTCAGCCATGATGGTAAATGAGTCGAACAACACCATAATGTTATGTCTTAAATTATGTCTATTGGTAAAATATCAATCTCTAAGGCTGTGTTTATGAGTTATGGGGGAAAAGAAAAAAGAGAGATCAAGGGGCAATGAAGGAGGGAAGGGAAAGAGAAAAGAAGATAATTAATCAAGCGAAATTTCTCTCTTGTTTGAGGGTGTAAAATTTAGATGGAAAAACGAAGAGTAAAATTGCAAGAATATTGTTTTTCTCTACCTTTAAAAATGTAATTAACAATGAGAAATTGACCAAAAAATGTAATTATATAATTTTAGGAAGAGCGTTTAAGTATTTTGACATGTTTGTCTACATAAAAACTCTAAATTGGGGAACCATAAAAATAGGCATATCGAGTATTATGGATAGAAATGACAACAGGGCGGATCGGAGTCGGATTTGCCCTTACCCAACCCCGTACCCAAAATGTAGAACCCAAATCCGAACTCAACGGAGTTGAAAATAAGAATATCATCCTCAAACCCATTGGGTTTCGGGTAACCTGAACACGATGGGAAAACCCGACAATTAAAAAATAAAATAATGATGAGCATTAATGTGAATTATACACATGAATTATGAATTATACACATTTTAGCATCATTGTCACGGGAAAGAGAAAAAATGCTAGGTTCATCATAGCATATGAATTATACACATTTTAATTCTAATAATCTAAGTTCCAACTCACAACACATAACCATATTCAATAAAATAAAGGCTTCAAAAAATATCATATCTCACAAAACACCACATTTTAAGTGTCTACACAACATTCATAACAATAACTAATAAATCGCAATATTTCATATTTTGTATTCATTCCTCTATACTGTTATAACTACACTAAAATTCAGTACCATAACCAATAAAACACATAATTTAGTAACAATATTCGCTAGATATCTGGATGAAGCAATAACAATAATTCAGTAACAATAGCACAATTTAGTAACAATAACAATTAACAAGTCTTCTTCCATAGATGTAGTACACTAAAATACAAGTCTTCTTTAATATCTGGATGCAACAGACACTCAGGCAACAACTACTAATGTTCAAAATGATAACTCAAACTATTGTTCATCACTTCGATTGTATTAAGATTTAAAAACCAAAATTAAATATACTCATTAAACAAAGAATTTAAAACTAGTGAAATATAAAATACATTCATCATCATACTCCATTTCAGTTAAAACAGTAGCATATTCTTGTGCAAAACTAGAATTCAAATTTCCTAGCAATATTGAAAACAAAGAATGATAAGATAAAATATATTAGATAATATAAGATATTAAATCTAATACTTGAATTAATACTTTAATAACTTAAAACTTTACCAGCATTCTCAGCAGACCATAGCCAACTCTTAGCACACATCAAAGCCTCTAATATAGTCCAATTAAGTCGACTACAATGAAGGCTCAATATTCGACCACTTGTGTTGAATGTTGATTCAGAAGCTACAGTAGAAATAGGAATAGCTAACAAATCTTTTGCAATTGCTTGAAGTGTTGGATACATGACTTCATTTGCCTTCCACCAATTTAAAATGTCAAAATCTGGTGTTCTTTTTATAACATCCTCCTCCAAGTAATGATCCAACTCAGTTTTAACACTTGAGCTTCTAGTTTCTCTTCTCCTCTCGATAAACACATCATATTCCTCTAAAGGTTCATCATTACTAACAGTTTTTTTTAACAATGGAGAGCTTCCACTAGAATTTTTTGTTTGTTGATAATCAGACACTAAATCATAACATAGCTCTCGGATTTTCCTTACTTGTGTAAATGCATCATGGTCATACAACTTATCAAAATAGAATTCAAGTAATGTCATTTTGTATCTAGGATCCAAAACTATAGCAACTCCCATAATATCATGAATCACACTCCAATACCATTCAAATTTAGTCATCATCTTCTCTGCCTCATTTTAACCAATTCATTAGAGGAGTTCATCCACTGAGTTATTACTAGCTTAATCTAGAAAATCTTGGGTAAATATATGTTGGCAGTTGGATACTTAGTACCAGAAATCATCTCGGTAATGGAACTAAACAATTTTAGTCGCTTACAAACATCCTTTGCAAATTGCCATTGTGAATTACTTGGCAAGCAAGTATATTGAGTGTCATGTTGCTTTAACCAATTAAATAGATCCTTATACGATATGGCAACCTCGAGCATTTTGTAAGTTAAATTTCATCTAGTTGGACAGTCTAAAGTTAACTTTCTAGTGTAAGGAACTCGCAATTGTTTAGCAGTCTCCTCAAACTTTTCGCTCGTTTTTGGTGTAGCATTCCAATATGCTACACTATCTCGAATCTTTTCTATCCCATCTTTCACAACTTATGATCCATCTTTAACTATTAAATTTAGGATATGTGCGCAACAACGCATATGAAGTAAAGACCCATCCTTCAACAAATTTCCCAACCGCAATTTATCCTTAATTTTTGGAATCATAATATCACTTATGGTACAATTATCTAGAGTAATAGTTGATATTTTTGTGTCAATGTTCCAATCCATAAAGCATTCAACGAGCGCATGACAAAGTATATCACTAGTGTGAGGGGCAGGAACATAAATGAACCTAAAATAACAATATTCACATTCAATAATTTTGCCATGAAAAAATGCAAATAAATTGAGTTATAAATATAATTACCTCAAGATTCGACTTTGTAAAGTCCAAGAGCAATCAATATAGTGAGTTGTGACTGCCATGTAACTCTTCTTTTGATTACTTGAGGTCCACATATCTGAGGTAATGGCCACTGTCTCTTCATCACTATCCAATATCTTCATTGCACATTCTCTCTCACAATCATACACTTTCAATATCTCCTTCTTGATGGTGTTTCGAGAAGGCACTTGAAACAATGGTTGGAGGGAAGTTGAGTACCTTCTAAAACCAACATGGTCCATTATTGATAGTGGATAACCGTGCATAATAATTGCACTCACGAGCTCCTTTTTTGTATTTTCTGTATCATAAGTTCCAACTCCTAACTCTTGCTTACCTTGTGAGGCTTTAAGCATTAGAAATGATTGTCATGTGTCATTGCCTCTCGACATAATCTTTTTTCAACACACAACTCCATATGGTTGTGCAAGTATTTTGTTCCATTTTTTGAACCCCCTCCGAGTTTTTTCTTACAATATTTGCACTTATCCTTGTCTACTTCGTTCACTTTAATCTTTTCAAAATGCTCCCACACCACACTTCTATGCCTCTTTGATGTAGGTTGTGTTGTTGATTCTATATTATCAGTTTGTCTAATATGAGATTGTTCAAGTGTAGTATTAGAAGTGTCTATCACATTTACTTGTTGTGAACTTCCTTGTTAAGCATCATGGGTACTAGCCATATCCATATTTGTTCTGTTTACTAGATCCATTCTTCCTAATTGGATAAATAATGAAACAATTAGAAGGAAATAAAATATTTACACATATTAGTAAAAACAAGTTTAAGCCTTCAATCATTGAAATCATTAGGCATTATAAATGACTGTGTCACAACACATATTTAATCACTGAATTTATTATGCATTATAACTAAACACGAACATTATAAATACTAAACATGAACATTGTAAATCATTGAATTCTACTTTTTTTCATCATCTTAACAAGTCTACAATGTGTTAATGTCATCTTCGGTAAATTGTTTGAAGTACTAAATAGAAACATTTCTATACAATATCTAAATTAGTAGATAACATGTTTTGAAGTGTTTACATATTTATAGCAAGGAAGTAATTACCCAACATGAGTTGCAGTCATTGGTAGGTTTATATATGAATTTAATTAGCTACCTTACTGGTTTTGTTCTATCAATGTAGAATTGTAGATGACTTCAATTACTCTTAGTATGTTGGTTTCACTCGCATCAAACAATATGTTAAGACCTTGGATAAAAAATTTGTAATGGAAAAATATGGAAGCAAGATAAATTAGGTTGTATTGTTATTGCATTGATCATAGAGTTTATGTGCATGTAAGTAGTGATGTATTGTTATGGCATTGACCGTAGAGTTCCCTTGATATAAAGTTAGATAACATTTCGTTGGGGCATTTCATCAAACAGGTTATGGGCAGAGTTCAAGTCACCTAGTTTGCCATACATTAGAAGAAAGGTATTGAGCAAAATGAGAGAGGGTTGAAGGAAGAAGAGTAATACTTTCAATGCATATTCTCTCTCATAATCATACACTTTTTATGCTTATTTTTCATACTTTTAGTAATACTCTCCACAAGGATTGATGGAAACATGGATTAATGAAATACAAAAGTAATGAAAGAAGATGAAGATGAAAGACTCACCTTGAGGATTGTCGTTGCCGCCTTGCTGGAGAAGAAAGTGAGTGTGAGAAAGTGTGACTTTGAGTGTGAGAGTGTTTCAAAATCCTAAATCCTAATCTTTTGAGTGTGAGAGTGTTTCAAAATCCTAAATCCTAATCTTTTGAGTGTGAGAGTGTTTCAAAATCCTAAATCCTAATCTTTTGAGTGTGAGAGTGTTTCAAAATCCTAAATCCTAATCTTTTGAGTGTTTCAGACTTTCTCACTTTCACAGCATGCTACTCTTTCTATTTCTAGTTTAGGACTTTAGGTATGCCTAATATTATATCTAACGGGTTTGGGGCGGGTTCAAGGTAGGGTAGTAGTTGTACCAAACCCGAACCCGAAAATTAGCATAAGGTTTTACCCAAACCAAATCACAACGGGTTTTTCTCGTCAAATTCGGGTTGGGTTCGAACAGGTATCCACGAGTTCGGTTTTCATTGTCATCCCTAATTGTAAAGGACTCCAAAAAACCTCCAAAACAAAGTCGACACTTTACAAAATCGAAAATTTACAAAGTTATCTCATCTCTTCTCTTCTCATCCAAAACAAGACTCTCAAACATAGCCTAAATATTTACTAATCATGTCACCCATGGTTTTTCTTAATCTTACTATGTTTCTAGAAATTATACTAATCTTCATTTGATCTACTCTCCTTATTGAGATATCTAACAACTTCCTCCACACATGCCCTAACCACCTAAGGTGTGGTTTTAACATCTTTTCAATAATAGGAGTTACCTTAACTTTTTCCCTAATGCATTCATTTTAATCTCATTTTAACTAATATATTCACTCATCCAACACAATATTTACATCTCTATTGCGTCAAGTTTATTCTTTTGTTGATATTTTATTATCCAAGATTCACTATCATACAACATTATGGATCTTATGATTGTGCGACAAAAAAATTCCTTACACTTGAGTGAAACATTTATCTCACTTATGCACTCCACCATTTTATCGATTTGTTTCAATCCTATGATTTATATCTTCCTTAATTTCATCATTGTGTTGCGTAATTGATGCAAAATACTTAAATTTAGTGAGTTGTGGTATGGTTTGATCTTCAATCTTTACCTCTACAATAAGTTTTGCCCGCCTCTTTCTAAAGTGAGAGTCTGAGACTTAATATATTTTGTCTTACTTCGACTTATATGAAAGTCATGTGCTTTTAAAGTTAGTCTCCACATTTTCTGCTTTCCATTTAATTCTTATATCGATTCTCCAACTAGGATAATATCATCATTAAAAAGCATGTATTACGATATTAGTTATGAGATATGCTTAATAAGCACATCCAACACCAATGTAAATAGGCAGAGACTCAATTTTGACCATCGATGAGTCTTATAGCAATAGGAAAATCTTTTAAGACCACATCTTGCATTCTTACACTAGTCTTTACCCATCATACATATTCTTAATTGCTCGAATATATGCAATAAGAACTTCTTTCTTCACTAGAACTTTCCATAATACATCTCTAGATACATAATCACACATTCTCCAATCAAATGAAAACGTGTGTAAGTCCTTTTGGCCCATTCGATATCTCTTCATCAATCTTCATAACAAGTATATATCCTCTAAAGTCAACCTCGCTAGTATAAAACCAAATTGGTTATCACTAATGAGTGTTTCTTCTCTCAACATCCCCTCAACAATCAGCTTTAGCTTCATAGTATAGCTATGAGTTTATTCTCCCTCATAATATGCACAATGTTTTATATCCCTTGTGTTGTTATAAATAGGGTTTAAAGTGTTTCTCTTCCAATCATGTGTCATCTTCTTAGACATTATAATATCATTAAACAACTTAGATACAACTAATATTATGATCTCCTAGAACCTTCACACCTCAATAGGTATATTATCTGATCCCACCACTTTCTCATTCTTCATCATTTTCAAAGCTTCTTTTGCCTCCAACTTCCAAAATTTATGATAAAATGTACAATTTTGATATTCCACTTTAGTATTTAGCCTTTCAGAATGTAATGAATCATGTTCATCATTGAAAAGCTTGTAAAAACAGTTCTTCAATCTTTCTTTAATAAATTTATCTTTCACCTGACTCAATCATTCTTCATCATTTTCAAAGCTTCTTTTGCCTCCAACTTCCAAAATTTATGATAAAATGTACAATTTTGATATTCCACTTTAGTATTTAGCCTTTCAGAATGTAATGAATCATGTTCATCATTGAAAAGCTTGTAAAAACAGTTCTTCAATCTTTCTTTAATAAATTTATCTTTCACCGATACTTTTTTCATATGTATCTTTAATGCATTTCACTTGGTCTCAGTCTCTTGTCTTTTTCCCCTACCATTTGCAAACTTACAAACGTTTCTTTTGTCTCACTTGCTACCTACCTACCAATTGATTTGTATAACTTTTCATACACTTTATATATCGCTTTATTCATCACTTTCTTGACGTCTATCTTAGCTTTATTGTACTATTTCCAACTTCCAATAGTTTTACACAAGGACCATGTTCTACAACATTCATTTTTCACCTTAATGTTGTCTTGGACGCTTTTGTCTCAACATCATGATTCTTCATCTAATGTCTCGTTTGCTATCTTTCTTATTCTTATGACCAACTTTTCCTACATATCATTAGTGTCATCTCGTGCTTTCCGAAACCTTTCCTCTAAAACCTTTGGTCTTCATCCTTCCATTTTCACCACCTGTTTCTTTGGACTTTATCTTGACATTTTCTCTATGGTTTACTCTTAATGGTTACATCCATAACTAACTTTGCAGTCTAAGAAAATATTTTAACTTGACTTCCTTATAAGAAAGTAATCAATATTTGAACATGCCACCACACTTTTATTTGTGATAATATGTTTATCCAACTTCATAAAGTACACATTGACCATTGCAAAATCAAAATTGAGAAGTAATATAGAATAGTCTTACCTTATGGATATGTTTCCCCTATGCCATAATCCCCATGTCATTTCCTCTAGTGTCCACCATAACACATCCATTGATATCCCCTTATAGGAAAAAAATTTCTCGTAAAGGTATTTCTTATACTATCCTAAATCCTCCCAAAATTTTATCTTGTGATGTTCTTGTACCTCTATGTGAGATGCATAAGCACTAATCACATTTAATGTGTTTTTTCTTTATTACAAACTTCAGAGTTATGATCTCGTATGGTTTTTATATTCACCACATTTTTCTTTCATTTCTTATATGTTATTACTCTCACTTTATTTCTTGATCTTGTCTTCTCAGTACTACAACTTAAAACTTCAAGCATCTGATTCCCCTGCCTAATTAGCCTATTAATATTGAGTTCACAAAAGAATAGTTTTAAATTGCACTCCACAATCACAATAATTATATTATTGTAGTTTTTTTAGAGTTTTCGTAAGACATTTCAATAATATCTACCATATAGTCGGTGTTGGTTATCTCAGGACTGGATTATTGACATCAAATTTGTTGTTTGTGATGCTAATCAAGTGACTGATTTCATGGTTAGACTTGAATCTCATGCTTCAGATGCCTTCGAGATATGGAATATTGCTACGTCTGGCTGTCAACTTTATATTACTCAAGATTTCTCTCCTATAATCTAGTTTTCTTTGTGTTAGCTCTTTTATTTTCCAAAGTACCAAAAAAAATAATATCTACAATATTTTCTCACAATTACAATAAGTACTACCATAATTCAAAACACTTGAAATTTAATTGGTGAGTGCATAATTTCACATGCAATCATTAGTCATAACCAGCTATTAGTAGCAGTTTTCTTTACGGAACTGTCCTTCCTCATCCATCACCATCTTTCATAACTTTCTCCAATACTGGGGCTCGGGAAGGGGTCTGTTAATGATACTTTATGTCCTTTCTATTTCATCTTTTCTTTTACTTTGCCAATCTTTTCTTTTGTAGAGCCCACAACCCTTTTTTAAGAGCAAAAAGTCATCCCCTCTTCCAATTACAAGGGCGCTAGAAAAGTGAGAACAAAACAAAATAAATTTGTTAAACCAAATTAAATTATGATTTTTTATTTGATTAGTAGTGTATAATTTATTCTACTCGTGGGTGAGATCATCCACTCTCTATATCAAATTAAAAAAATTATTCTACAATGGGTTGATCTAGTGGTGTAAAACCTCATTAGATCTTTTATCGAAAGGGAAGATCACACATTTCAAAATAAATTAGTTCATTACCTAAAAAATAAGATAATATCTTTAATAGTACTAAAAAAATAGCATACTTTTAATTTTTAGTTTTTATGATTTTCATTCCTGACGTGAAGCGAATTATACTCTATTGATCGACATTCTAATGATTAGTTTTTCAAGAGACAAACTTTCATCAATTCATAATGCAATCAAGTTGGTTCTTATGTAGATATTTTCTCCATATGGATAAGACTTAAATTTAAATACTTAATTAAGAGGGGACATATGAGTTGAACCAATCATTAGTTGTAGTTTTTATGGTGTTCAGTCATTTTACTCTTACTTAAAACATGTAAAGAGTTAATTATTTTGTAAATAGAATGTATAAAACTTTTATAGTCATATATTTTTGTTTCTTGTAAGTATTTATGAGAAAAATGTATATAATAACAATGTATAAGTAGTTTTATATACTGTTATTATATTATTTACTATTAATATAAAATCATTATTGACTCTCGAGAAAAAAGATAATCGAAATGAATGATAAATAATTTAATGAAAGTAAAGTGGATAAATATTATATTCCATATTTATTCTCATTCATAAAATAGTATCTTTCTAAAACTCTTTTATCAGAGATAAGCGCCGCCTATCTCCTTATTTCTTCCTTCTCAAAATTACTTAGTTGATTTATTTCCATGATGGTTCAGCTTTCAGAAAATTAATACAGTAATATTTAGAAACTCAAATAAGAATGTTCTTAAATAAATTTGATAACTTAGATGATTTGGGGAGTTAAAACTCTTGTCTTACTTGACTTTCTTTTGGGATATATATTCTCTAACCAGCCATTTTATACATAATGGATTAAATGGATGTTTTAATATTTTGTATCACAATAATGAGACACGATATATTTCGTTTGTGAAGGGTTTCAAGGGGACAACCATGATTTATACTGTTGTAGTTTCACCTTCAATTCATCTTCTACACTCCATTATCTGAATCAATATTGATATAGCTTCTTTTTTATCACCTAATAAGTTATGGGAAATGCACCTAGAAACACATCAACTACATGGACCGGTCAATTTCTGAAAGATATCCATCCATATTTGAACCCAATAATTGTCTTCATCTTCATCATTCATTTTATGATGATAGTTCAATTGGTTAAATGATGATAGTTCAATTCATGTTATTTTAGATGTGTACAAACTCTATAAAGGTAAGTTTCTTTGTTAGTTTCTAAGTTATATTTGACATAAAGCTTTTTAAAAGGAAGTAAATATCATTTATTCTCAACGGTATCTCATTTTATGTTTCAGGATAATCAGAATATTATTTTTTGTTTTTAAATTTATTTTTTTTCGTATGATAATATGTGATTGAAATGAAAAAAAAGACATGTGATCTTCCTCGTTTTGTAAGTATCTAGGTTGTTATAATTTTTTTAATTGGGTAAAATTCATGCCTAGGGCTATTGCATGTGAAATTAATGCTTTAAATCCTCTATAAAGGACCATTTGCTTTGATTATGAATTTCGCTCAACTTCCTCACCAGCTCACAATTAGCTATATAATTCCTGCATTTAACCACTTTGTTAACGGAATAAGATTTATGTGGAGACTTATGTTTGTAGAATCATCCAATAAAATCTTGATAAACACATTAAACATTTAATTTTAATTAAAATTTTGTTATTAATAATAATACCAAAAAATATAAATACATTTTTCTCTAAATATGATACATTATATATATCTTTATACAAGTTTTTATTTTAGTATTGCTACGTTTTGATTTATTAAAGAAACCAAAAAAGTGTTTTTTTTTTAATAATCGCTTATAAGGAAACTCGAGAATAAATGTTTTGGCAATTCTCAATAAAGAGAATATAAAATAGGATATCATCATATTGACTTCTCAATATTTGTTGTACTGATCAGGCCACTCTTTCTATTGAGAAATTCATAAATGTCACTCTTTATATTGAAGAATTCAAAAATACTAGCTCAAAATTAGCAACATCTAGAATTCTTATAAAATTATGAAAAATTAGAGATGGTAAAATTATTTATATCCAATTGATATCCATGGATATATTCATTTGGATGGATATCCATGGATATATTCATTTGGATGGATATCCATGGATATATTCATTTGGATGGATATCCATGGATATATTCATTTGGATGGATATCCATGGATATATTCATTTGGATGGATATCCATGGATATATCCAAAAAACCAAAATTCAAAAATAATTTTCTTTGTTTTGGATTTTCGTTTAATATTTAAGAAAACTAAATTCAAACAAATTCATTTATGATTCTCACTTTCACATTTAATATTTTATTAAATTGATGTCAATTATATGACATGTGTATGTAGTTAATATTAAAATTTTATTCTTAAGTACATGACATATATGTAAGTATGAGAAAAAATGTATGCACTAAGAATGTATAAGTTTTATAGACTATCACTACATCATCCACCATTTATATTTAATCATAATTGACTCTTAAAAAAGGTAAATCAAATGAATGGTGGATGATGTAGTGATTATATATAAATCTCCACACACACTGCATAGATATTACACTCTATAAGTATTTTTTATTTTTTTACACTAGAACCTTAAACATCACATGCGAGTAGAATTTTGAAGAAATTTTTTTCTATAAAAGTTCAAAAAATCAAATTTTTAAAAAATTGATTTTTAAAAGTGTTTTATAAATGATTTTATAAGTGTTTTTATAAAAGGTGGTTTTAAAAAATATTTAGTTGAGATAGTAAGTTTTAAAATGGTGATTTTCTTGAATAATATTTTTAGTTCCAATAATAAAAACCAAATGGATTGGATGTCCATCTATCCAAATCCATGAAAATTAAGTCATGGAAGACTTGAAATCCATTGAATATGAATGAATTAGATAACTTAAAATATACTTTAAATGAATATATGGATTGATGGATGACTTTTCATCGATCTATTAGCATCCAAATTCATCAAAATCCATTCATTTGTGACCCCTAAAACAATAGGTAAGTTGATTTTAACTTCAAAACTCTTAAGCTTGAAAATCCCATTTGATTTCTGAATGCAGTTATTCCAATCAACTTTGTTATGGTTGAATTCAAACAATTGCAAATTACACTATTTAAAGGTAACATTGGTATATACAAGTTTGGATATTCATGATAATATCACTTGGGAATGTGAGATTCCCAAGTTTATTTGAAGATGTAGAACCAAATGCATATGCAAGTGACATTCACATAATTTTGAAATAATGAATGAGGTAAGAATATTGAATTTATGTCGTTGGATATGAGATAAAAATTGTAACAGTGTGGCATTACTAAATATTCATTAAAGATAATGACATTAGTGGAATGTATTTGATAGACATATTTTTAAAAATAAATTATAATAGTTTTGATGCACATAAATTAGATTAGTTATGATTATCTTTGTTATAGGAGAAAAATGTCAGTCACACCTATATGTAGAAGATGCAATGATGCAATTAAAGATCTTTTTCATACATTCAGAGATCGCTCTTCTTTGACGTTGTCTGGGATTCAATAAGCAAACCTTTTAGATTAACTAATCATTCATGTCTTTGATGAAAACTCATATTAGACTCCCTAATAAGCGTCTCTTCTTAGGAGGCATGGTAATCTTGGAGGTGGCTAAACCATTTAATCTTCGGAAATGTTACTTGGAATATCTCTTACATCTCCCACAATGCTCACCGTGACTTCAATATTGGTGTACTATTGATACAAAGTCGGTTGAAGAAACCTTGTTGAGCTTCCATTAGTGTCACATGGAAAGTAGAAGAGTTAAGCTTAATGTGGATGGTATATGTAATCTACATGATGAAACAATTAAAGGAGGTGATGTTATTCACAATCACATCCTGCTTATCTTGATTTAGTGACAATTTTGGAATTAGTACTTCTATCCAAGTTGAACTCGTGGCCTTTGAACATGGTCTTGAATGAACGTGGAAGTTGGGCCATCATCAGGTTATAATGGAGAGTAACTGTCTTGAAAATATTCATATAATTACCAATAATGTGCAGATTCACTTGAATACTATTGCTCATGTGCTCCATAACATCTGTGAGTTGCTTAGGAGGAATTCAGACATTCGTCTTCAACACACACACATATATATATAGAGAGAAATGTGATGACAAATTACACGTTCAAATCAGTATGAGATCTCATGAGGACATGAGAATCCGAGACTCTCCATCACCAAGAGCATTGCCCATCCTACATATGGACCTTTCTCATATGCTTTAATTCTTTCTTGTTTACCTTTATCTCCGATGTAACAAAAAAATAGTTATGATAAATATTATATGATCTTAACATGTCTATGAACATATAAGTAAAATTGATAATTACTAGATAAGATAAATAAAATTAAGATTATGAGAATTAAGTCAAATATAATATCGAGAATTATTAGAAATAAATTTGTACAATATAATTTAGCAAGATGGTAGAGTTACACATGGACCATGTACCCAATTTTATTTTATTTTATGTGCTATCAGTTGTGATTGGTGAAAAATACTTAATAATTTAATTTTTGACTTAAATATATTTTCTATAGAGAATAAAATATCTTATCATACATCATACAAATAGATAACTTATTTCATTAAATCTATTCATTATTTGACATGTGTCTTATTTTCCTTTACTTAAGAAGTTTTCATTTTAAAATATATCATAAAAATAAAACACATGTCAAACATTGAGTGAAGTTATTGAGATAAATAACCTCCTTATACAAAAAGGAAGTAATTACATTGGATGAATGATATAAATTGTAGCTCAACTATCACTTACACCATCACAATCTCCTCAAAAGGTGGTTTCAAATTGAACTAATTTTAAAATCCAATCTACTTCATATTTTTACCGTATAATAATCAACATTAAACCACATAATTAATGTTGGAAAAATTAAATAACACATAATTATACTAAAATTTATAGAAAAAAAATAAAAATAATTAACACTTCACATGGTAAAAATCCCAGTTTTTTATGCAAGACAATTTACAATTAAATTCTGGAACATGTAATTGAAATTAAATACCTCTAGGTAAACATTAAAATATCTAACCTTAATTCCTCTTATGACACGTCATCTATAAAATATCTGGCCGCGCGGTACCCTTAAACCTTAGAATTGGATAACGATAGAAAAACCTAACCGACTTGAATTGAGATAGAGGAAAAGGTTAATTCAAATCGACCCGACCCGACCCAAATCGAATCAACGGAGAAAAAAGTCTCTCAATCATCATCGTAATAATCCGGGTCAGACGGGCCCCATATTTTATACTCGAATCGGGTCGGGTCCTATCATATAAAGCCCGAAAACTAATACCTCGTCACCGTCATGAACTACTAAGAAAGAATCGTTGTTTCTTCTACTTGGCATATTCTTCGTTCTCTCTTTTCTTCTCTACGAAAGCATCACTGAATTCTAGGTTTTCGTTTTTTCCCGTTAAACTTTCTTCTCTTCGCTGAAATTTGCCACGAAAATGGGAGTTCCAGCTTTCTATCGATGGCTCGCGGAGAAATATCCAATGGTGATTGTTGATGCGATTGAGGAAGAACCAGTGGTTATCGAAGGTGTTCAGATTCCAGTTGATACGAGTAAAGAGAACCCTAACAATATTGAATACGATAATCTCTATCTCGACATGAATGGCATCATTCACCCTTGCTTCCATCCTGAAGATAGGGTAACCTAATTTTATCTCTCATTGTTAATTTCATGTTCGTGAATTTTGAGTTTTACGGTTATTGAGTGATTAGTGTGATTTTGAGTGCAGCCATCTCCGACCTCGTTTGATGAGGTGTTTGAATGCATGTTTGACTACATTGATAGGCTTTTTTGTATGGTGCGGCCTAGGAAGCTTCTCTATATGGCTATTGGTATGTGTTTTTTGGTGTTCTACATGTTTATGTTTATTAAATTTGAGATTGTAATGTGATATGTTACTATTATTATGGTTTATGTTGTTCTCTGGATTTAATTTGATTTATTGAACTTGTAGATGGTGTTGCACCAAGGGCTAAAATGAATCAACAACGTTCTAGGCGGTTTAGAGCTGCAAAAGATGCAGCTGATGCGGTATGTTATGCTAAGCATTACTGTGTCCTGATCAAGTTATACTATACCCTCGTAGACAGTGTTTGATAGTCATGAGTCAAAACAGGATGAAACAGAACTCTGATATCCCGTGTTTTGCTTACTTTATAAATAGAACAGAACATGATATGACAATGAAAAATAGAACATTTGGTTCCATTGCAAGGGGTGGAACCAAACAGACCTGTCCCATCTTGTTTTGAAGACTGACCATGTACCAAATGCTACCTTAGTTTGTTATCTCCAATTCAGCTGCATGTTATAACATAGTAGTTAGTATTTGATTGCCTTTTTAAATTTAGGTTTTGTGGTGTATATTTATATTTATTATGAAATGTAAAATATTCACTAAAGTGGAGATTATCCTATTTTGCATTCTCTGAAGTGGACAGGATAACGTTTTTTGCTTGCATCCTTTCTTTTGTGGTTATTGTTGTTGGGTATTCATGTTATGCAATGGATGTATGATAGGCTGAGGAAGAAGCAAGGTTAAGGGAGGAATTTGAGAGGGAGGGCAGGATGCTTCCTCTCAAAGAAGAGTCACAGACTTTTGATTCAAATGTCATCACACCTGGAACTGAATTTATGGCTGTTTTGTCAGTTGCTCTTCAGTACTACGTTCATCTTAGGTTGAACAATGACCCTGGTTGGCAAAATATTAAGGTATCAAGCTCGTTGTAATCTAATTGAAGTGTTTGGCTCTGGCATTTGTGTGTCTGGTAATCAGGAGGATATTGATGTTCTGATGTTTTTTTGTCTGAAGGTTATTCTTTCTGATGCAAATGTTCCTGGTGAAGGGGAGCATAAGATTATGTCCTATATACGCCTGCAGAGAAATCTTAAAGGTTTTGATCCAAATACACGACACTGCCTGTATGGTTTGGTATATATCTTCCTTCCAATTTTTATTCTTGAAAAGTCAACCCCTCTTTGACTTTCACTCAGTCTTTTCTTTGCTTTATTTATCATGGATTTGAATCACTTGATTAACCCATTTAAATACATTTTTTACTGTATGACAGGATGCTGATTTGATTATGTTGGCTTTGGCTACCCATGAAGTCCATTTTTCAATTCTTAGAGAGGTTTGTTTCAAATGAAGTTTTCTCTGAATTAGAGCATGTCAGCATCGTAAAATAGTTTCATGATATTAGCTATGAAGATTGATTGTGTTATCATCAATGCTTATGCAATATGTTTGGCTTCTTTCCATCAGAGGTGATTAACATGTTGGTAAATAATGAGATATTGCAGATTGTTTTTACTCCTGGACAAGACAAATGCTTCCTTTGTGGCCAGATGGGTCATATGGCTGCAAACTGTGAAGGAAAGGCAAAACGTAAGGCAGGAGAGTTTGATGAAAAAGGAGATGCTATTGTGGCTAAAAAGCCCTTCCAGGTTTGGATTTGAGAAAAAAAACTGTATTTTTTATGTCATATAGTTATCTTCTTCTATTGCATGTGACAATATTAGTTTTGATGCTGCTATTCATAATTCCTGTGTATGTTTCTTTTGTAGTTCCTAAACATTTGGACTTTGAGGGAATACCTGGAGCATGAAATGAGAATACCTAATCTTTCTTTCAAGATTGAGTTTGAGCGCATCGTAGATGATTTTATCTTCATATGCTTTTTTGTTGGCAATGATTTCCTACCACATATGCCTACTCTAGAGATCCGTGAGGTCTGGTATTCTAGATCTCTTGTTCATTCTGTGACCTTTTAATTTTTGTATATAACTGTTGAACACTATTTCAGGATTGATATTCTCTTTTCTGTCCAGTATGTGGATTTTGTTCTTGATTGAAATTTGTTTGTTTAAGTGTATATGGGAGCTGGTGCTCTTCCTGTATTTTTTTCTCCTGTCCTTGTTTATATTTTAGAGACAATATAAAGAATATTGATTAAGTTCCTAAGTGAATGGTTTCCTTTTTTATCTATATATCAAGGTTCTAGCTGTCACAAAAGCCTTAGCTGTTAGTTGGAGGCATATAAATGGTTTAACAACTTAACCTGCCTTCTCAAGCGAAAGCACTTTGGACTTGAAGCATGAATTAATTTCAAACCTAATTTACCTTGTGCTGATTTAATATGAGGAATGTGTGTTGGGAAGGATCAACTCCTAACCATGTAGTCAAGGAAGATTTGACACATTGTCGAGAAACCAACTATCTAAAGCCAATGTAATTAGAATTGCATGATTCATACCGCAATTCAATGTGATTTCTCGGGAAACGATGCATATTATGCTGCGTTTCTTTCGGCTCAAGAATCATTGTGAATCGTCCGAATCACATTATTGTTCCTTGTATCTCACGACTCTTGCCATTGCAGCTTGCTCACTAGTCCGACCAGGTCAAGCTCCGAGCAGTTAAGTGAATATCGTGAAAATCCTATAAACGATGTGCCTGGCAAGTTCCTGAAAACATGATGGCCATATGTGTTTTCTGTTATTGAACTTCAGTCGTTGAAGTATTTCTAGGTCGATCCCTATGTAGTCAATCACACGCAGCTACCCCCTTACCCTGCTATCCTGCTAATGTTTTTGGTGTCTGCCGCTATTCACAATTACTACCTATGTTGACCCAGTTTCCATCCTTTTGAATGGGAGCTAGTTGGGCCCCAAATACTAACCATAACAGGTTTAATCCCAAATAATTTATACCCAAACACTTATTCCCATTTTTATAACTCGCTATTTTACAATTTTACTCACTCAGTGGTCCAGTTTTACTGCTGAACACTTCTTAACGCTCTCTACCTTATCTTACTTGTTTCATCTCTATTCAATATTATAAATAGTATTTACATGTGCGTAGTTATATGTATAGATATTTATATATGCATTATAATATATATAATTATACAAATATTATATATAAACTTGTGTAGCGTTGTTACTTTACTATTATGTCTTACGGATTATAATTTGACCTTTTTGACTTTTGAATTTGTGTTATTTCATATAGTATTTTTCTTGTTATGGCTTATGTTAATGTTTAATTATTAATCATGAATCTTACGATTCACAGTATGATTCATGATTCGAAAAATAGGTCTAGCATTTCGTGTATGGTTTACAATACTAACTACACTGATCTAAGCTTTTAGATGGAGGCAGCTGAAAAGTTTTAAATATGTAATCATTAAGAACCTTATATGTGAAGTTTTAGACTTACATGGTTTTTTGTATTTATATTGCTGAGTCAAACTCTTACGAAATATTTGGGTATCGACTAGTCTCAACAGTTTTTCAAAAGCATTGGTGGCTTTACAATGACATCTCTACTTTATTTTTGACATTTTTTGTTAAGATTTGAAGGTGTATGAGAGAGTGTTCAGGTACCTTAATTAATTTGCTGTAACCTAGCAATTCATGGAAAATATTGTCAGTTTGGTTTTGAGCTAGGAACTTAGCTTTTATGTTGAACTATAACATGGCCAAATGGGACATGCCTGAGGGTGTTATCCGTGACCCTCTTGTCAAACATTTCTTGTTAACATCCTTTTGCATGTCATAATTCATTGCATAATCCGAGAGAGTGACAGTGAAGAGAAATGCACGAGAATGCTATTTTTTGGTCTCTGAAGTTTAAGAGTGGTCTATAATTTTGTCAAAAGGAGGTCCTACTGTTTGGAATCCTGTTAGATTCTTAACTAATTTGATGTATGGCAAAATCATGGTGTTATTATATAGGTTGTCCATTACCTGAGGAAAAAGTTTTATATTGTTCTTTATGTTATGTAAATGATCAATTGGTTGGAATTTTTCTTATTTTTCTACAGGGTGCAATTAACTTGCTGATGGCAGTGTACAAGAAGGAGTTTAAGGCATTGGGTGGTTACTTAACCGATGGAAGCAAGGTAATTGATGGCAATTTGGAGTGATACATTCCTTGTGGTATGCTCTGTTGATTTTCACCTTAGTAGTGTTTTTGTTTGATTTGTTTTTTATCTATCCATGCTTTTTCAGCCAATTTTGAGCAGGGTGGAGCACTTTATTCAGGCTGTTGGATCTTATGAAGATAGAATATTCCAGAAAAGAGCTCGATTGCATCAGGTATGTTCCAACTTGGAATGTTAATTATTTTATTACTCATGTTAGATGGCATTTAGCTTTGATGAGTTGTCAAGCACTGTATATAGTGTTTCTTTAGTACATGTCATCTGGTCCTTCAAGATGTAAACAACAGAACTGAGGTTTTGTTATGCAAGCATTTACGATTGTCAATTTGTCTAGCCTATGTCATGAGAAATTTTAATTATTTAGATATTCTTCTTGCATTTTGAATTTTATGATTCTAGTTTATGCTCTGCTCTGAAACTAAATAGCTTGCTATTGATTCTTGCCTCTTGCTATCGTGTCTGGTTGCACTCCCCATCTCTCTTTACCCTGTGAGAACAAGGTAGAGAGAGGTCATGTGCTGATGCCCAATGATGGTGTATAGGTTAAAACCATTGAGGGATAACGGGTGTCTGGTGTGTAATTTTCCCCAATTTTTATCCTGATAGTACATAAAGGTATCATGCTTGAAAGCATCGGAGACAATTGAAGTTCACACACCCGTTTATAGTTTTGCACTTTTGCTTGCTCTTAGAGATAGATCTTGACTGCTTGCTCTTAGAGATAGATCTTGACTGCTTGCTCTTAATTTATTCTTATTTATTGGCCTGTCTTCAGCGACAAGCAGAAAGAATAAAGCGTGACAAGTCACATGCAAGAAGAGGAGATGATGCTGGGCCTCAAGCTCAACCAGAGTCTCTAGTTGCTGTTTCACGATTTCATGGATCTCGTCTTGCTTCAGCTCCATCACCTTCACCATATCAACCATCTGGGCATCGAAAACGCAATGAAGAGGATTCTCCTCATAAAGTTGCTAGGTTAACTTCATCAGGAGCAAGCGTTGCTGCTGCAATTGTCGAAGCCGAGAATAGTCTTGAAACAGATGTATGTATGAAGCTAGGGGAAGTTAAAAATGCACATTGTTATTGTGTCAAATCATTGTTGTTATTATTAAGATTTCTGCAATGTTCTGGTGATTTCTTCTGTGCCCTGTCTTTGAATTTGGTATTCTTCTGCTTTCCAGGTTCAAGATAACAAAGACGAATTGAAAGCTAAACTGAAGGAGGTACTTCGTGAGAAATCTGATGCGTTCAGCTCAAAAAATCCTGAAGAGGACAAGGTGAAGTGTAAAGTTCATATAGTTATGTTTAAGTTTTAGGTTTGTTGCCATGCATTTTAATTTGGAAGTGATGTGTTAATATTCATGCCTTTTCGCTCTTTTAATTGTTTGTTTTCCCACCCACTTAGCAAGGTAAGGTTTTCTTGGTAATAGTTTTCCAATGGCAAGTTAATTCGGAAGTGATGTGTTAATATTCATGCCTTTTCTCATTAGGATTTGAGAACATTAGTTGTACTGACAAGTTAATTTTCCTAGAAATGAAAAATTCAATGAAAAGTGTAATTCAATGCATGCAATTATAATTGTGGTCTACAATTATAATTGCAGCTGTGATATTGTGTTTTTAGTAGTCTCCACTACTATATCACTATTGTAATTCGTAATTGTTGTCACAGAGTAACACTTCCCAAAATTGTCTTTAGTTGCGGTAAACATAACCATGGTATATGCAACAAATTATGATGAAATTGTTAATTTTAAAATGGATCTATTAGTTTGTAGTCTCTATTTTCATATTTAAAAAAGGTATTGATTGCTTTATTTTAGGCAGTAGTGATATTGGTCCATACTTCTAACAATTTTTTAAATTGTTCTTTATTCAACCTTCATTATAAAAAACATATATATAACTTCAAAATTTTAGGCAAACCTTTTATATTTGTACTTTGTCATGGATAGTGGAAGGGGTCCCTTGTGAAACTGGGTTTTGAATTTGAAGGCCATGGCTTGAATTATTATCTATATATAACTTTTTTAACTGATAGTAATGATGAAATGATGTTTTAATTGTTTCTTTATGTGTCTGTGGTGGTGGGGTGCCTTACAGTAACAGATGTAGTTGTCGGCATATGAACCGGAATAGATTTAAGTTGTTGGTCAGCCTCTTCGACACATAGTAGTCTGGCCATTCCCTTAGATACACAGCGGGAGATTGTAGCTCCAAAACTATCCCTTGTGGTGTGGGGTTGCTAATTCCTGTTTACAATAGATGTTATTGTTTGGATATTGCAAGTTGTAGATAATCTAGATGCTGACTATGTCTTAGTTATGAGCTATAATGATAGGTTTGTCACGTTAATTTGGATTGGAATGTGTAGGATGACCTTTTATGTTCTTACATCTAGGCTATGGCTTGGTGTTTTGAAATTGATATGTGTCCAATATAATGATTATGATTGTGAACTCTTGTCATCCTCTCTCTGTGTGCATAAGTACACTTGATATTTCACTTCATGTTTTAGCTAATATTCTAGTCATAACAGATTAAGTTGGGAGAACCAGGATGGAAAGAGAGGTACTATGAGGAAAAATTTTCTGCTGAAACTCCCGAGGAACGTGAAATGATACGGAAAGATGTTGTAAGTAAATGAATCGAAGTGTTACTGGTCTTGATTCATATGTATTTCTGGGTGTCTTATTGCATTTTATTCTTTAGGTCTTGAAATACACTGAAGGTTTATGTTGGGTAATGCACTATTATTATGAAGGCGTTTGTTCTTGGAACTGGTGAGCTTCATATCTATAACTTTCTTTGGAGTGCTTTACTGAATCTGAAATTGTTTTGGGTTTCATGTCTTTCATGTATGCTGCTTGTGGTTTTCTCATTCTATGTTATATTGGCTAAATTTTGTGGTGATCGGATTTCAGGTGATAAGTATTAATTTTGATTTTTTTTATTAAAATAATTTTGCTAGAGAAAAGAACGGAAGTATGGCTGGGGGAGGATATAGATATTTTTTAAATTGGCTGTGATACATTCATATGTTTTATTGAGCCAGATTCCATCCCCAAGCATCACTTGCTTTATTTTTCTTTTATCTAATTTTGTTTATTTTTGTATATAACAGGTTTTATCCTTATCATTATGCCCCCTTTGCGTCTGATCTCAAGGGCCTTGGTGAGCTTAATATCACCTTTAATCTAGGTACCCCATTCAAACCATTTGACCAGCTTCTAGGGGTTTTTCCTGCTGCAAGGTTTGCTCGTTAACCTTTTTATATTTTTGTGAAAAAATCATTGCTTCCTAAACTTCAGTTGATATTGACTTTTCTGCAGTTCTCATGCACTCCCTGAGCCATATAGGAAACTTATGTCAGATCCAGACTCACCAATTATTGATTTTTATCCAATTGGTATGCTTTTGATTAAGTTTGTTGTTAACACAAGTTTATAGAATTATATATTTTATATCTATTCTCCCTATTTAATGTTGATGCTGTGTGTCAGACTTTGAAGTGGACATGAATGGAAAACGATATGCTTGGCAGGTTTATTCCTCATGCGCCATTCTTTTACCAGTATTTTGTAGACATGACCACAACATAGTTTTTAATATTCTTTTTCCTCTTTGTAGGGCATTGCGAAGTTGCCTTTTATTGATGAAACACGTCTTCTTTCAGAAGTTCGAAAAATTGAAAATTTGTTAACGGTAGAGCTCTGTTCTTCATGTAGTCTTCATGCACTTTATTTTTTCATCTTTCTTAACACCCCCTATTGATTCTATTGCACACTAACTTTAGTTTATATTTTGTTGATGCCCTAACCTTGTGGAAAAAAGCCGGACGAAACGCGACGAAATGCTATAATGTTTGACTTCCTTTTTGTGAACTCTTGTCATCCTCTCTCTGCGTGCATAAGTACACTCGACAACAAATGTAGAAACATGTCAGACAGTAAACGTGCTGAGATCAAGGAACAAATCGATCCTAACAAAAGGTTGGTGCATAATGCTGGACAATTTCCTAATTTTTTGGATGAGAACTGATTTACTTGGATCTCCTTTTGATCCAATGAAAATGACAAATTTTACGACAGCGAATTTGTCACATATGATGGGTCAGATGGGCCATGTAGGGTCATGAATCACACAAAATTCCATCTCAGGATTATGTGGAAAGCCATAATATGCTCTTCGAATTCTTGTGGGATTGTCTAATTGAATTCAGTGTTGTCCTTTAGAAAAAATTCATGAGACAGTGGGATATTAATATTATTCTTTTCATTAATGGTGATCAAAGGATTTTAAGAAAAAAGTCGATGAATACAGAATTGCTAGGTTTCTATTACTTACTAATTAGAAGTTTACCTTGGACATACTTCATATCTTTTCAACAATTTGACTTTTGTAGTGCTACACTGGAATTAGCACTATTCGCTGTTAGGCATTTATGCCTCTACTTGCACACTCTGGATATATATTATGATATTGTGAGTGGATTTTCCTGCAAGTTTGTAATGCTTGTAGTGTTATTTCAGTTACTAAAATAAACAATTGTTTGGCGAAGAACCCCAGTTGGTGTTAATAACTCTTTGTTTCTGAGGAGAAGTAGATAGAATGACAATTTTTTGATTTAATAGAATCCATTGTAGTTTTCATATGCATGGAGTTATCAATTTTGTTTACTTCATATATTCATAATGGCAAATTTTTAGATCTGCCTGGACTATTTTCTGATGTTGTTTAGGGATACTTGCAGTGGTGGAATGAATGGTTATCTATCCTTATGTGGTGGAGAACCTTGCCCCCCTGTCTTCAGGTCTCCTGTCACAAGCATGGAAGACATTATGGACAACCATGTCATGTAAGCCCTTAATTGCTTAATTTAATAAATGATGACTTTTGGTCAATCAGTAAATTTTCTGTAGTTGGTAAGATTTTCTTATTTGACTTTTCTTGCCCTCTTTTGCTCAGATGTGCAATATATAGACTCCCAGATCCTCATAAACACATTCCCCAACCACCAGAAGGAGTTAAATTTCCTAACAAGGTATTAGAATTTTCTAGCTGCTGCTTATTTATACCTGGCTAACTCGTGAATTTGGTGTTCGGTTTCAAAGGTTAAGTTTTGTGAAAGACTGATCTTTTATGGTAGATGTTTCCTTGTGCTTTGTGTACTTTCATTGTCAATATAGGTGGGAAAATAAAATTTTGTTATTTATATACAGATTGTGACAATTGGGGATCTTAAACCTGAACCTGTTTTATGGCATGAAGATTCAGGCAGGAGACATTATCAACAACAAAGTGCGAGGTAGAAGTCTTTGATTTATTTATGAACGAACTAAAAGACGAGTTATATTTATGATTAACTATTGGATTGCATGTAGCATCTTGTCATCTGGGGTTTTGGCTTTCCATTGCAGGCAAAACCCTCCTGGATCTATTTCTGGCCCAGAGCTTGGAGAAGCAGCACACAGACTTGTCGTCAATTCATTACAGGGGAAGGTTGGCACTAGTGGATACCGCCATCCCAATAATGGTCCACCTCTTTCTTATGCTGCACCAAGGGGTCATCCACAACCATATCCACCAGTCCAAGGCCAACCACCATTTCAACCATACCCTGCTGCACCCGCCCCTCAGCAGTATGGCTATAATCAACCATATGTGCCACCACCTGCGCACAATCCTCATCATCAATCAAATTATCATGAAAGAAATCACCATCAACACCATAGATCACATCCTTATGGAAGAAATAATCATGGAAATGGAGGAAGTGGAAGGCATGGATATAATCAACAATCGGGAAATAATCAGAATGCTAGGTTTGTGAATGCGCCAGGTGCACATGCTAGTCACCCCAGGCAAAACTTCCAATCATCTAGACCTCCTTACCAGAACTGGGTTCCACGGAATAACTCGAATGATCCCAGAGAAAATGGTCAACATCCACCACCCAATCAATTTTCTCTATTAGATAGAAGAGGTAATAACAGGAAGCCAATGCCACCACATGGTTATAGTCACAAATAAATTCATTTCCTCTAGGGAATAATATTCTGCCCTGCGAAATGAAATTGTTGTACCATATCTTTTTCAACCATTTAGTTGAGGTTTGAGAACTGTACTATCAATTTCTGAACTTTAGTCTAGTCAAGCCAGTATCTTACCAAATTCCCATTATTTAGATTCATTGTTTAATTATAACCCTAGAACTCAGGTTTGGTAGCATTTTTCAATTTGATAGATGCTATTAATCCTTCAATTATGCTTATTTCGTCAAGTGTTATACCGACATTATTTCATATTTGCTTTTTTGACCGTTTAATTGCAATTATATTCATTTTAGTTCCCACATTTACACTTTAGTTTTGTCATGTGAGAAGATGTGAATGGGTAACATTTTATGCTTCTGGGTCTTTGTTTGATTGGAATATTCGTTCTTATCCTCCTATTTGTGCGCGTCTGTCTTGGAACTAGAGAATGTGCCTGCATATCCACTTATTCACTTAAGTTATATCCTACAAATGTAAAATAATTCATTCATTCCAAATGATTGAATATTACTATATCCAAACATCCTCATCAGGTTGAATGAGATGTTGAATAATCATTTAATGCAGATAAATTTAACGGAGATATTATAGATGCCATGTTTAGAACGTTAGATAAAAGGATGAGTATGTCTTGAGAATGTAAAGATTTGTACAGTGAGTGTATGTCATTCTTCATTTGGATTTTTTTTTAAAGTCAATAATGATTGAAAATGAATAATAGATAATGTACTGATAGTATAAAAAATACTTATATTACTAGTGTATATATCTTTTTCTCTAAAGATTACATAATTTATATCATATGGAAGAGTTTTGCAGATTCAAACTATGAACAAATGTTGCATTGAGCATGTCTAAGGAACTGTTTATGTTCAGTTCGATTTATGGTTCCAGAAATTTAGGAACCGTTAGAATCCAATTGAATTGCATATTAAAGAAATATATACTAAGGATTGAGGAATAATGTTTTATTATTGTTTAAATTTTTCAACCAATTTTCTAGCTTAAATTATGAATTCTTGTGTGAATTGTAGTGTTATATATGTTACTAAATTGTTATTAAGTTAATATTATATATGTTATTAGTTACTAAATAGTTTAATGTCTTGTGATTTGGAACATATTTTCTAGCTTATGTGATATTAGTTTGAAACTAACATATATCTGATGGAAATTTTTTATAATTGGTGAAATATTAATCCTAGGATCTTGAATCCATGATTCTCACACACATATATAAAACAAAGGGCTCAGTTCATACCTGAATCCATGTTCGTGGATGTGCTCCTTTGATCTACGTTTTTGAAAGAGGTTTTATAGTATGACAACCTTCCTCAATCAAACCCTTGATTTCTCTTGGGACTTACGTTCTCACTCTGATGGAAGAGGAGAAAACTGAATTTCATTTGGTGTGTTTCTTTATGCATTAATTTATAGGGTTCATATTATTCCTGAGTTAACTTGATGGGTATCACCCATTAAGTTCATATATGTCATCAGTTTTTTAAAATTTAAGGGGGCCAATAGTTATATCACTTATAACGTAATGTATCAAATATATGATGTCCACCTTAATTAGAAATTATAAACTTCTAACAATATCATATATTGTTATACATGTATTGTCACATGTGTTATTAATTATGAAATGTAAGGTTATAAATGTAACTATTATATATTTTACTAATTGATATATATATATGTTATAATCATGAATTGTATTGTTATATGATTCATGATTTTTTATAATAATAATAGTAATGTTTATCCTTTTATGGATAAACAATATCTCTTGTAATACATTTGAATTTTCAATTGATGCAAAAAAATTTATAAAAAAGTAAATAGAAAAAACATGGTGGTTCAGTAGTTAAATTTGCGGTTAATTGAGCAGAACCGAACCATATGTTTTTTGATCGGTTCGGTCATTGAAATGCACCAAAAACTAGACCTAACTGAATTTTTACACCCTATTTGTATGTACCTCTATCAATGTTCATAGAGTCAGAACTTCTGTCTTCGCTTGGAAAATTTACAAAAGTAGTGTACTTTGACTTTTTTATTACAGTTCTAGTGTAACTTTAAAATATTACTAGAGTAGTGCACTTTTTACTCACAATTTCTCTCTCCCAAAATCGTGGATATGTTAGACGATTTCAACCTCACTTTTTTCTCTCTCAAAAAACGTGGGTGTGGTACACAATTTTCCCACTTTCTCTCTTTGCTTTCTAAAATGAAAATTGTAACATCCAGAATTGTTTTTGAATGATGAGCTTCATATAACACAAAATGGTTCTATTTTGCATGCAACTGCTAGTTTCATGACCATGTGGACATTTGGCCTTAATCTTTTCCATTAATCACATATCCTGCAACTACAAATGCTTTAAGCTACACAAGTTACTGTACCTGAAGTATTTTCTGGGAGTTTGTTTTTGAAATGTTATAAGCACTATTGAGGTAAAATAATGGCATCCTATATAGGAATGAACAACATGTGTAACATGTTATATTTTACTGATGAGTTGTTACATGCATTATCTCATATTAGAAAACAGTATCATAAACATCCTCATCCATATGCAGTTTTATGGATAACTTAGAAATCAGAGAGTGAGTGGGAAATCATGTACCACACCCACGTTTTTGGAGAGAGAAAAAGTGAGGTTGAAATCGTGGACCATGTCCACGATTTTGGGAAAGAAAAATTGTGAAATCGTGGACCATGTTCACGATTTTGGAGAGAATCATTATAAAAAAGTTAAAGTACACTACTTTTATAAATTTTCCGTCTTAGCTATGGTGAACACTCCCTAACCAACTCACCTAAACTTTTATATACCTAAAAATACAAAGTACAACTAAAAACATAAATATTTAAGGAGATGATTACTTACCTCACATCTTAATTATCAATTATAGGGAAATTTAATGGTTTGAACTAATAGATCTAAACCATTTTAAACTTATTGTTGGAGTAAGTGGATCCATTCCCATATTTAATATAACTATTACTGCACCTAATGATCCATCATATTATGGACCCTGCACAAAAACCTTGTTTCTTTAGTAAAACCCTATCAAATCCATTGTAGCCAAATGTGTCATGGATAAGGAAGAATATGATAAGCTCGATCCAAACTTGAAACTATCCTCAATGCTCAATGGGTGCTAGCCAATCATTTTTCAAGCACTCAAAGAAAATAGGCTTGGCTTCTGGCAGTTTAAGGCCATATCATAAAGATGCTTCCTGCTTCATACTTCAGAGGCTAACTATGCTTATAGTATAAATGTTACAATGGCAGTATCATAGTTTGAACCCATAAACACATGAAAAAAATACCAAAACCCCTCACCCTAGTGGCAAGATACACTAAATCAGGCAACCCTATAAGCTTTTGTTGATGAAACTTATATGATGCAGTAATTTAAGGTTTCTCAATACTACTCATCCATTTTTCTTTAGCATTTTACATGCTAAACCATTCCTTTTAACCTGTTATATGCATAATGAGTAAACTTGTTCATTAGTGAACTGCAAATAGAATTGAGTTATATGCATAATGAGTAAACTAATCGTAAAAACAATACTTCCCTCTCCGGTAATGGAGAGTATCCCTACTCATTCTAGTACTGGACATGAAGACCCACCTACGATCAAGGTAAGGAGGAGGTTGAATTCCAGATCCTTGACATGTGGTGCATGTCAGTGAACCAGCAGCATCACCTCCCTCTCCTCCCCACCAAGCTCTACTGTCACATTGCCAGTTCCCATTTACAATTTTATCATCATTTACAATTCATCGAATTGAGTTATAATTTCGAAAGACAAGAACCAAGATTAAACTGGAGAATATATGAACTAGCATAATACAGTTGAATGCCCTTCTACCATAATTGATTGTTGATTTTCAGAAACAAACTTGCTAATCAAATCTTAAGCAAATATAAGGTGCTTATAAGGTTCATTCTTTACTATAATTGTCTTAAGGTGACAAATATTACCTAATCTGCAACTTTATAAAATAACCAAGTACCCTTTCACTAAGTGGAGTTGAACTGATAGCATTTAATGCTTAATGTGATACACAAAATAAGAGATTACACTTACGAGCACCAGATCCATTGCATGGGAAGCAGGGTTGTGTGTTATCTTGTTTAGACTGCAACAAAGAGAATAATATATAATCAAACTCAATTAGAAATACTACAACATTATATTATAACTAAACAACAATACAACATAGATTCAAAAATATGCTCTATCACAACTCATATTCAATGACAAAACATTTATCTCTAAATCTTTACTGATCGTTTCGCCTTTGGTTTTTCTTGACTTCCCTCTTTCTCTAGAAATTGGATTAATCTATTTGATCTACTATTTTTAAGGTTTGTAACCGTCTTCTTTTCACAGATATTCAAACCACTTGGGACATGATTCCAAAGATTGTATTAGGTGGTTCACAACTAAAGTAAAACTTTGTCAGATGTTTATGATATGTATATGAAATAACTAAAGCAAAACAGATGGTATAACTTAAAGTAACTAAATACTTAACAGCATTATCAATTTGGGTTTCATAGAATACTGGAACGCCAATCCCAACAGCCACACTCACAACACCAACTGTTATGCAATGACTCATGTCTCTGGATAACAGCAATACAAGTTATGGGTTTGGGTTGATGTAAATGGGTTGGGGTAGAGGGCTATATATTGATGTTATGTAAACCTAATGTAACAAGGAGAAGAATAGTAAAACACTAATCCTTATTCTCTAATAATATATAGTGGTAGCCGCTCAACGCTCCCGGGGACATAGGCACAATTGACCGAATTACCAAATCTCTTGTGTTATTCTCTTGTCTCTATACTCTTTACTATTTGATTGTTCGCTTGTTCCCAACAATTGGTATCAGGGCGCTCTTAACCCAGGTGCCAAATTCGAGGTGGGGAAGTTCGATGGAACTGGTAATTTCGGATTGTGGCAAAGGAGGGTTAAGGATGTGTTGGCTCAACAAGGTCTATCAAAGGCGCCGCGTGAGAATAAACCAGAGGGTATGGATCAACTGGATTGGGAAGAGTTGAAGGAGAAGGCTGCAGGAACCATACGGCTCTGTCTATCAGATGAGGTGATGTATCATGTTACGGATCTGACGTCACAAACAGAGGTATGGGAGATATTAGAGAAGCGGTTCATGTCCAAGTCTCTAACAAATAAGCTTTATTTGAAACAGAGACTCTATGGCCTGAAGATGCAGGAAGGTGCTGATTTGCAACAACATCTCAACAGTTTTAATCAAGTGATTAATGACTTGCAGAAACTTGATGTGAAGGTTGATGATGAGGACAAAGCAATAATATTACTGTGTTCTTTGCCAAATTCCTATGAACACTTGGTGACAACATTGACGTACGGGAAAGACTCAATCAAACTAGATGAGATCACATCTGTACTTCTGTCCCACACTCAAAGAAGACAGAATGTAGGTGAAGGGTCTCAGGGTGATGGTCTGTATGTGAAAGAGAGCCAAGTGCGTGGGAGGAGACAAGGCAGAGGAGGTCCTGCCAAAGGGAAAAGACCAAATTCCAGGGGCAGAACACCAGTAGAGTGCTATAATTACAAACAGACTGGGCATTACAAAAAGGATTGTCCCAATGAATGGAGTCCTAGCAAGCTGGTGGGGAAAGATGGAGTATCTATATCTGCAAATGTTGCATAGAAAGATGACTCTGGTTACAACAGTGAAGTTGATTTACTATCTGTATCATCAAATGAGTGGATACTTGACACTGGTTGTTCCCACCACATGACGCCAAACAGAGAATGGTTCACCACATATAGGGCAGGCAATTTTGGTTCCGTGTATCTCGGAAATAATAAAGTATGCGAAATTATTGGTATGAGAGAACTCAGAATTGTGATGGATGATGGTATAGTGAAGACATTATGTGAGGTTAGGCACATACCAGATTTGAAGAAGAATTTGGTTTCTTTGAGGACATTGCAGGCCAAAGGGTTTAGCTATAGAGCTGATGGGGACAGTGATATTCTTCGAGTATGCAAAGGTGCTCTGACTGTGATGAAGGGTAAAAGGACTGCAGGGAACACTTACAAGTTGTTAGGGAGAACAGTTGTAGGTGGAGTTGCTGGAGTGGCTGAAGAGATCTCACTAGATTCAAACCATGGGGCTACAAAATTATGGCACATGCATTTGGGACACATGAGTGTGCGTGATATGACAGAACTATGCAAAAGAGGATTGTTGAGGGGAGTCAGCAAATGCAAGCTAGATTTGTGCAAGTATTGTGTGCTTGGGAAACAAACACGAGTTAGTTTCAAGGCTGGCCAACACAGGACTCGAGGCATTCTAGATTATGTCCACACTGATGTATGGGGACCCACACAGGAACCATCCCTAGGAGGTTCTAGGTATTTTGTTACTTTCGTTGATGATGACTTTTCTTGCAAGGTCTGGGTATATTTTCTGAAGCATAAGTCAGAAGTCTTTGCCAAGTTCAAGGTTTGGAAGGCAGAGGTAGATAACCAGACTGGTAGGAAAATCAAATACATGATGTCAGATAATGGTACGGAGTACAAAAACTCACAGTTTCAAAAATTCTGTGAGGAACATGGCATTTAGAGACACTTTTCAGTGAAGAAGCCTCAACAGAATGGTGTTGCAGAGAGGATGAACAGAACTCTTACAGAGAGGGCCAGATGTATGAGACTGAATGCTGGACTTTCCAAAGGATTTTGGGCAGAGGCACTTAGTATGGCATGTTATGTCATCAATAGATCACCACGAGCTTCATTGGATGGTAAAGTTGCAGAAGAAGCATGGACAGGTAACCCAGTTAATTATAATATGTTACGCATATTTGGTTGTCCTGCTTATATACATGTACCCAGTGATGAACGATCGAAACTTGATCCTAAGTCAAAGAGGTGTATCTTCATTGGATATACCAAAGGTGTGAAGGGGTTCAAGTTCTGGGATCCAGTTTCCAGAAAGGTGGTGTTGAGCAGAGATGCAGTGTTTGATGAAGATTTCATGATGAAACAGTTAGTTTTGAGAGAGGTGTCCATGCCAAATGAAGAGACTTTGGGATCAAATGTGATTCCAATGAGCAATGAAATGGTTCGGGTGAATAAAGGCAAGGAACCATGCACTAGTTCAAGTCAAGAACATGATGATTCTCAGGCAGAGAGTTCAGGTGTGCAGGAGTATCTACTTGCTAGAGACAGGGATAGACGTCCTATCAAACCTCCAGAGAGATATGGCTTTGAGGATATGGCTTCAGTTGCTCTCCATATCAGTTCAGGAGATCCATGTAGCTTTCAAGAGGCTATAAACAGCCAGGAGAAAGAACAATGGATGGGTGCCATGATGGAGGAGATGGAGTCTTTACAGAAGAACCAAACTTGGGAGCTTGTTCCATTGCCCCCAGACAAGCGTGCAGTTGGGTGCAAGTGGGTGTACAAGAGGAAGCCAGCAGTATCAGAAAAAGAAGGGGAAAAATTCAAGGCTCGTCTTGTAGCAAAAGGGTATTCACAGCAGAAGGGGATCGACTACAATGAGATTTTCTCCCCAGTGGTGAGACACACTTCTATCAGGGCAGTGCTTGTCTTGGTAGCCAACCGGTATATGCACTTAGAACAGATGGATGTGAAGACTGCCTTTCTCCATGGTGAATTAGAGGAGAAAATTTACATGACACAACTAGAGGGGTTCAGTGCAGCTGGACAAAGTCACTTGGTTTGCAAGTTGCACAAGTCTCTATATGGGTTGAAGCAGTCTCCCAGACAGTGGTACAAGCGGTTTGACACTTATATGTTGAAGCTTGGTTATAAGCGTTGTGAGTATGATTGCTGTGTTTATGTGAGAAGCCTTGACGATGATTCACTTATTTTTCTGTTACTTTATGTTGATGATATGTTGATTGCTGCTAATCATTTGAGTGATATCAATGAGCTGAAAGTCATGCTAGGTAAGGAGTTTGACATGAAAGATTTAGGGGCTGCTAGGAAGATTCTTGGGATGGAGATTCACAGGGATAGGGGAGCTAGAAAACTATGGCTCTCCCAGCAAAGCTATGTTGAAAAGATCTTAGAGAGATTTGATATGAGCAATGCTAAAGTAGTGAGCACTCCATTGGCAAATCACTTCAAGCTTTCCCTAGATCAGTGTCCAAAGACAGATGAAGAGAAGAAATACATGTCAAAGGTTCCATATGCCAGTGCAGTGGGTTGCTTGATGTATGCTATGGTTTGTACTAGACCGGACTTGGCACAAGCAGTTAGTCAAGTATGCAAGTACATGTCGAAACCAGGGAAGCAACATTGGGAAGCAGTCAAATGGATTTTCAGATATTTGAAGGGGACTACAGGTCTCGGTATCATGTTTGGCAGCCAACAGAGTAAGCCTTCAGTTATTGGTTATGTTGATTCGGACTATGCAGGAGACTTGGATGATAGAAGGTCCACAACGGGGTTTGTCTTCACCCTTGTAGGTGGACCAATTATGTGGAGATCATCAGTTCAGTCTGTTGTTGCTATGTCCACAACTGAAGCAGAGTACATGGCAGCTGGTGAAGCTTCTAAGGAAGCCCTGTAGCTTATGGGCTAATAAATGAGTTAGGCATTGAGCAAGGTGGAGTTCCGCTGCATTGTGACAGTTAGAGTGTTATCTTCTTGGCAAAGAATCAGGTGTATCATGCTAGGACCAAACATATTGATGTGAGATTTCATAAGATGAGAGAGTTGGTAGCTTGTGGGCAGATGCTATTGCAGAAGGTTCACACTTCAGAAAATGCAGCTGATATGTTAACCAAACCGGTTACCGTGGACAAGTTCAGGCATTGCCTAAGCTTGTTGAACATTCACTGATGATGGACTATGGAGCGCCCCCAACCCAATGGCGGAAGATGGAGATTGATGATATTCGCCAAGGTGGAGATTGTTGTGCAATGACTCATATCTCTAGATAACAGCAATACAAGTTATGGGCTTGGGCTGATGTAAAGGGGTTGGGGTAGAGGGCTATATATATTGATGTTATGTAAACCTAATGTAACAAGGAGAAGAATAGTAAAACACTAATCCTTATTCTCTAATAATATATAGTGGTAGCCGCTCAACGCTCCCGGGGACGTAGGCACAATTGGCCGAACCTCGTTACCAAATCTCTTGTGTTATTCTCTTGTCTCTATACTCTTTACTATTTGATTGTTCGCTTGTTCCCAACAATTGGTATCAGATGGCTCTTAACCCAGGTGCCAAATTCGAGGTGGGGAAGTTCGATGGAACTGGTAATTTCGGATTGTGGCAAAGGAGGGTTAAGGATGTGTTGGCTCAACAAGGTCTATCAAAGGCGCTGCATGAGAATAAACCAGAGGGTATGGATCAACTGGATTGGGAAGAGTTGAAGGAGAAGGCTGCGGGAACCATACGACTCTGTCTATCAGATGAGGTGATGTATCATGTTATGGATCTGACATCACCAACAGAGGTATGGGAGACATTAGAGAAGCGGTTCATGTCCAAGTCTCTAACAAATAAGCTGTATTTGAAACAGAGACTCTATGGCCTGAAGATGCAGGAAGGTGCTGATTTGCAACAACATCTCAACAGTTTTAATCAAGTGATCAATGACTTGCAGAAACTTGATGTGAAGGTTGATGATGAGGACAAAGCAATAATATTACTGTGTTCTTTGCCAAATTCCTATGAACACTTGGTGACAACATTGACGTACGGGAAAGACTCAATCAAACTGGATGAGATCACATCTGCACTTCTGTCCCACACTCAAAGAAGACAGAATGTAGGTGAAGGGTCTCAGGGTGATGGTCTGTATGTGAAAGGGAGCCAAGTGCGTGGGAGGAGACAAGGCAGAGGAGGTCATGCCAAAGGGAAAAGACCAACTTCCAGGGGCAGAACACCAGTAGAGTGCTACAAGTGCAAACAGACTGGGCATTATAAAAAGGATTGTCCCAATGAATGGAGTCCTAGCAAGCCGGTGGGGAAAGATGGAGTATCTACATCTGCAAATATTGCAC
>NC_032013.1:9822766-9823444 GCF_001865875.1 Lupinus angustifolius
ATGACAACAAGCAATTTGAGTACAGGAAGTGATACATGGTATCTAGACTCAGGATGCTCCAACCACATGACAGGAAAGAGAGAATGGTTGCTGAATTTTGATCCAACAAGGCAGAGTAAAGTGAAATTTGCAGACCACAGAGTCATTACAGCTGAAGGAACAGGTGATGTTCCCCTGACCATGGCAAATGGGAGGAGAGCATACATAAGTGATGTACTATTTGTTCCTGAGATGAAGACTAACTTGATCAGCATTGGCCAGTTGCACGAAAAAGGACTCACTATGCAGCTACTGAATGGCTTTTTATGACAATCTATGATGACCAAAAGAGGAAGATCTTGAAAGCTCCACTAACAAGAAACAGAACCTTCCAAGTCAAGTTAGGAGCAGGGAATTCTCAATGCCTGAGTGCAATAACCAAGAAGGATGAAACATGGTTATGACATCTGAGATATGGTCACCTCAACTTCAGAGATCTTGGATTGCTAAGGTCAAGAGATATGGTAAGTGGTTTGCCAGAAATCAAGGTTAAGCAACCTGATTGTGAAAGCTGCATCACAGGAAAATTGACTAGGACATCTTTCAGCAATTACTCACAAGCAAGAGCCTTAGATACACTACATGTAGTGTACTCAGATGTGTGTGGACCTATGGAAGTGCCTACACTAGGAGGAAACA